>NC_041233.1:13446298-13450496 GCF_002837175.3 Physeter macrocephalus | reverse complement strand
AAGTTATACTCCAATAAAGATGTTAAAAAAAATAAAAAATTAAAAAATTAAATACGGTAAGAAGTTAAAAAAAAAAAAAGCAAACAACCCATTTACAATCACATCAAGAAGAATAAAATACCTAGCAATAAATATAACAAAGGAGGTAAAAAAACTTGTACTTCGAAAATTGTATGATATTGATGAAATAAACTGAAGACAACACAAACAAATGGAAAGATTTTCTGTGTTCATGGATTACAAGAATTAATATTGTTAAAGTGAACATAATACCTAAGGCAGTCTACCGATTCAGTGTAATCCCTATCAAAAACCAATGGTATTTTTCATAGAAATAGAAAAAATAATTCTAAATTTTTTATGGAAACACAAAAGACCCTGAGTAGCCAAAGCCACCTCGAGAAAGAACAAAGCTGGAGGTATCATGCGCCCTGTTTTCAAACTATACTACAAAGTTATAGTCATCAAAACAGTATGGTACTGGCACAAAAACAGACACATAGATCAGTGGACCAGAATAGAGAGCCCAGAAATGAACTCATATGGTCAATTAATTTACAACAAAGGAGGTAAGAAAAACAATGGGGAAAAGATAGCCTCTTCAATAAATGGCATTGGAAAAACTGGAAAGCTACATGCAAAAGAATCAAGTTGGTGGACTACTTTCTCACACCATATACAAAAATAAACTCCAAATGGATTAAATACTTAAATATAAGACCTGAAACCGTAAAGCTTGTAGAAGAAAGCATAGACAGTACACTCTTTGACATTAGTCTTAGCAATATTTTTTTGGATATGTCTCCTCAGACAAAGGAAATAAAAGCAAAAATAAACACATGAGACTATATCAAACTAAAAAGCTCTTGTACTGCAAAGGCAACTATTCGCAAAATGAAAAGGTCACCCATTGAATGGGAGAAGATATTTGCAAATGACATATCTGATAAGAGGTTAATATCCAAAATATACAAAGAACTCATACAACTCAACATCTAACAAACAAACAAACAAGCAACTCAACTGAAAAATGGGCAGATGACCCAAATAGACATTTTTCCAAAGAAGACATACAGATGACCAATAGGCAGATGAAAATGCTCAGCATTACTAATTATCAGGAAAATGCAAATCAAAACCACAATGAGTTATCACCTCACATCTGTCAGAATGGCTATTATCAAAAAGACAATAAATAACAAGTGTTGGCAAGGATGTGGAGAAAAGGGAATCCTCATGCACTGTTACTAGGAATGTATTGATAAATTGGTGCAGCCATTATGGAAAATAATGGAGGTTCCTGAAAAATTAGTAATAGAACTATCATATGATCTAGCAGTTCCACTTCTGGGCATTTTCTAAAGAAAACAAAAGCACTAATTCAGGAAGATTTATGCACCCTGATGTTCATTGTAGTGTTGTTTACAATAGCCAAGATAATGGAAGCAACTTAAATGTCCATTGATAGATGATTAAAGAAGATGGTGTGTGTGTGTGTGTGTGTGTGTGTGGTGTGTATGTGCACACACACACAGTGGAATATTACTCAGCCATACAAAAAAATGAAATCTTGCCATTTGCAAGAACATGGATGGACCTAGAGGGTATTACGCTCAATGAACTAAGTCAGAGAGAAAAAGACAAATACCATATGATTTCACTTATATGTGGAATTTAAGAAAACAAAACAAATGAACAAACAGAATACAACAGAAATAGAGATACAGAGAACCAACAGGTGGTTGCCAGTGGTCGCTAGAGGGGAGGAATGTGGGGGGATGAGTGAAATATGTGAGAAAGCCTAAGAGGTACAAACTTTCAATTATGAAATAAATGAGTCACAGTGATGAAATGTACAGCATGGGGAATAAATATAGTCAATAATATTGTAATATCTTTGTGTGGTGACAGATGGTAACTAGACTTATTGTGGTGATCATTTTGTAATGTATAGAAATACTGAATCATTACGTTCTATACCTGGGACCAACAGAGTGTTGCAAGTCAAACTTCAAAAAAAAAAAAATCCACTGCAAGTGTGGTGGGCATAGACAAAACCAAGAAAAGGGAAATCATCTGGCATTCATTACTCTTTTCTCAAAAGAAAAATACAGATAAGCAAAACAGAAGTTAGTTGAATTTTTCTTTTGCATTGTTTTGTTTCATTTTGTATTAGTCAGGGTTCTGTGGTTTCCTGTGGCAGAAACCACCCTCAAATTAGCTTAGGCTAATTTCCCTTTACCCTGAGACTCCAATTACACATATGCTAGACTACTTGATATGGTTCTACTGGTCACTGATGCTCTGTTCAATTTTTCAATGTTTTTCCATCTGTGCTTTATTTTGGATAGTTTCCAGTTCTAACTTTATATTCATTTGTCTTTTCTTCTGCAATGTCTAATTTGCTGTCAGTCTCATCTAGCATATTTTTGACTCCAGAAGTCCTCCGGCATATTTTGTATAAATTCATCTGTATAAATTCCATCTGGCCTTTATGTATTTTTTTATTTCTCTGTTTTGGTTATCTTTTCCCTTATGTCCTTGACAATATTAATAACATTTATAATAGCTTTGTTAACATTTTTGTCTGCTAATTCTGTCATCTCTGTTATTTCTGGGTCTGTTTCTATTGATTGATTTTTTTTCCTGGTAATGGGTTGTATTTTTCTGCTTCTTTGCATGCCTGCTAATTCTTGATTAGATACCAGACATCAAGGATCTCACAGTGTTAAGTGTTGGATTTTGCTGTATTCCTTTAAAAATGGTTCATCCATTTGTTCTGTCATGCAGTTAAATAGCTTGCAGGTCAGTTTAATCTTTTGAGGCTGTTGTTAACCTTTGTTAGGGTGGGTCCAGAGTAGCCTTTCTTCTTGGGCTAATTTAGCCCCACCTACTAAGGTGTTATCCTCCTGAGGACTCTACCCAATGCTCCATGTATTACATGGTCTCTCCACTCTGGCTGGTAGGGGCATGAGCTATTTCCAGCCCTGTGTAAGCTCTAGGAATTTTTTAATCTATTGGTTCATTTCTCTACCTCATGAAATTACACCCCATACATGTACAGATCTGTAGTCATTAATGATTTAGTGAACCTTTTGCACATCTCCAGAGCCTTCTGTGCAGCTCCTTCCTCTCTTGTAATTTGTCTCAAATTCTAGCTGTCTGTTTTCTCCACCTAGTAAGTCAGCTGTGCTATGTTTGAGATCTCTCTTCCTGTCCTGTGGCCCAAAAGTACCCCCAGAGAATGTGTTGGAGCAATTGTAGGGCTGAACTCACTTTCCCCCTTCACTAAGGGATCATATTTCAGCACTGCTTATTTTCCAATATCTGAAAAACATTTTTTCACATATTTTGTCCAGTTTATGAGCAGAAAGGAAATTTCTATAGCAGTTAATCCTATAAGGGTGGAAGCAGAAATTTAAAAATTTTAGGATATTAAACCTGTTTCCAGTTTTCTACCATTTCAAAGAAGACTGTGTTAAACATCCTCGATTATGAACCTTTGCTTTTTTACTTCCAGTTTTGTCTTTGTGATATATTTCTTGAAATGGGGTTATTGGGTTGAAAGATTTGAGAGTGTTAACACCCTACAGAAATGCAAATCAAAACTACAATGAGATACCATCTCACACCGGTCAGAATGGCCTTCATCAAAAACTCTAGAAAACAATAAATTCTGGAGAGGGTGTGGAGAAAAGGGAACACTCTTGCACTGCTGGTGGGAATGTAAATTGATAACAGCCACTATGGAGAACAGTATGGAGGTTCCTTAAAAAACTACAAATAGAACTACCATACGACCCCGCAATCCCACTACTGGGCATATACCCTGAGAAAACCACAATTCAAAAAGAGTCATGTACCAAAATGTTCATTGCAGCTCTATTTACAATAGCCAGGACATGGAAGCAACCTAAGTGTCCATCAACAGATGAATGGATAAAGAAGATGTGGCACATATATACAATAGAATATTACTCAGCCATAAAAAGAAATGAAACTGAGTTATTTGTAATGAGGTGGATAGACCTGGAGTCTGTCATACAGAGTGAAGTAAAAGTCAGAGAAAAACAAATACTGTATGCTAACACATATATACAATGGAATATTACTCAGCCATAAAAAGAAATGAAACTGAGTTATTTGTAATGAGGTGGATAGAACTGGAGTCTGTCATACAGAGTGAAGTAAGTCAGAA
>NC_041233.1:13435219-13446216 GCF_002837175.3 Physeter macrocephalus | reverse complement strand
CACTTTGTTGTAAAGCAGAAACTAACACACCATTGTAAAACAGTTATACTCCAATAAAGATGTTAAAAAAAAAAAACCACCCTACAAATGTATTGCTAGGTACTCTGGAAAGATTGCACCGATTTTTCATTGGCATTGTATGGGAGTACTCATTTTGCCACAGCCTTAACAGCACAACCTATTTTATTCTTCGAAGGAGCACATATTGAATGCAATTACAGTGTGGAGTCTATTGCCAGGAGGATAAAGTACAGCCTCTTTCCCTAGAGGGCTCATAGGTGAGTGATGGAGAGAGATGGTAAACCCATTACCAGAGTATGACAAATTTTGGAAGGAGAGAACAAACTCTGCCTAAGAAAACTTCACACTTCTTCATTAAATATTTGAGGATAAGCAGTTTGTAATAAGGTCACAGAGAGAAGAAAAATGTTAGAAGTGTTAATAGGACATTTATGGTGGCTGAAGTATGAACAGCATAGTATAGTCACTGAATAGTTTTGCTGGTACCAAGGATGTATTTGGAGTGTGAATGTAGTAGGAAATAAAGTAGAATTTGGAGGCAGAAAGCAGGTAGTGAAGGGCTCTGTATGGCCTTGAGCTAGTGAAACACACACTCCAATCTTATACATTTCATGGGTGTACTGGAATCCTTATATGTAGTCAAATTCAACTTGTTACCATTGGCTTTGTTTTTCTTACTCCTTATAGAGGTTGCCAAAGTCTTTTTGTATCATGAGCCCTATTTCATCTGAGAGTTAACACCAGCATGTAAATACTGCAGCGACCCTTTCCTGTTGTTTGTTTGTTTCTTTAGAGAACAGGTTGAGGCCTTCTCTGCTCTTGTCAATTCAATAGGCTTGATTCTTTCTTGTCTTCTAAACAGCATACAACGCACTCTGTGCAGGCATGACC
Organism: Physeter macrocephalus; assembly: GCF_002837175.3. Classification (NCBI taxonomy): domain Eukaryota; kingdom Metazoa; phylum Chordata; class Mammalia; order Artiodactyla; family Physeteridae; genus Physeter; species Physeter macrocephalus. The sequence continues at coordinate 13,445,304 of NC_041233.1, read as the reverse complement.
CTGGCTGGAGCTGTCCTGCCTGCCATCCTTGAGCTGAGCATACAATCTGCTCTTTATCCTGCGTGCGTGTCCTCTCTGGGCCAGTTCTTACTAACTCAGTCTCATCGTCACTGTCTGCCTCATTAGAACAAAGACAAACCATTGGTATTTTGTCCTATAAAACAAATGTACTTTAAGCAAAGTTTAGCCATCGCACAAAAAGGAGGCCGTGGAAAACTGTCAACAACAGAGTTGCACTGGGACTTTGGAGATAGGCCTAGTTTCCAGCCTGCTGAGTGACTAATAGATTGTATGATCTTGGTCTAGTCACTTAGCTCTTTGGGCCTCTTTTTTTTTTTTTTTTTGCAGTACGCAGGCCTCTGACTGGGGCACGAACCCTTGTCCCCTGCATTGGCAGGCGGACTCTCAACCACTGTGCCACCAGGGAAGCCCGGCCCTCCTCTTCTTGATTAATGAAATGACTTTTACATTCTCTTCTAGTCCTAAGCTTTGAATATATAAACAAGGGTTAAAAAAAGTTTAAAAGGCTTTTAAGGGAATCAAAACCAAATTCCTTCATTATGGTATAGAAATTAATTTGTGTTTTATACTAAAAGCAACATTTAGCTATATTCTGTAATGATCTAAATTTCCAGATGACAAAAGACCTTTAATAAACACAATTCTAAGTTTTTAATTAATTATCTGCTCACCATGATGTGTCAACTTAATTTCTGAACAAAATAGATTGGGTTACTTTTCATTTATCTTAGATGCATAGCAGGTATTTAAACTTAAGATGTTTCACTAGGAATATAGTTAAAGTTCTTAAACAGGTGTCAAATACTTCCTTAAGAGACCTCTAATTACAAGGGTTAAAATCAGAATAGCTGTCCTGGTTGTAAACATTTGTGGCCTCTTTCCATTTCTACTTCTGCCATAATTCTAAGGCTTTTACTTGTCTTACAGTGTGAGATGAGAAAAAAAAAGGCTCTCTGTGTATTATAATTTTTCTTTAAAGTACTATTAATCTGGTACTTCAGTTATTTTTGGCTTAAATAGGCTTTTTTTGTGCTATTTTGGGCATAAACTATAATAATTTTTTAATAACTAAGAACATTTTGAGTTGTATTACAGATTATGCTTGAGTTTTGGGCAAATGCCTCATGGTAATTTAGAGACTGCTTGTGTAGAGCACATATTTAGAATGTCCTATGAATGATTTGGAGCCACTGGTATGAAATCAGTTAGAAACTGATATGGTGTTCAGAAACTTTTGATGAGGTTAGGTCCACCAGTCCTTAAAAGAGTGGTCCTGGATTGTTATGTGACTAGCTGTCCACTTTCACAGATTTTTCTCATAGGTATGTTTTCTGTTTTTACAGTTTTAATGTGATTTGTGCTGGGATTCTAGTTGCTGGAGTTTATTCAAATTACAAGGAAAGCAGATGCAGAATCTGAGGAAGTCTTTGAATGATGAGAGGTCTTTCCACCAAGACTGTATCTGGAGGTGTGGAGTAGAGTGGAGAGTTGGGGAAACTGCAGTGTGCCTGAGGTGTAACCCCTAGGTTAATAAGGTATTAGAAATGCCTGAGCTCCCAAGATTGTGAGAAAACTTTACTATTCAAACAATCAAATTTCTTATTAGCTGATTTGTCTACTCAGGGTATAAATCATAAAGTTGGTTTTTGAGAGAATTTTGGAACACTTGGCTGACAATCTTGTTCTATTTCCCCCTTCTTTCTGAATTATTATGTGCCTTCAGACATTTCAGCCCAACCAAACAAAACCCAAACAGAAATAGCAGGCGAAAAACTTCCAAAGTAATTTCAAAGACTCTAAATTATTTTGTAGTTGTAAAGCTTTTTATAGCTTGTTATACAGAATGAGTGAATAAATTGCAGCTAACCACTCCCCATTCAAGTAGTTATAATTGAACCCAGTGCAGATTGTATAATAATTGAGATATATATCTTTTTTTTTAAGATTCAAGTGCTAGGGTTTGTTCAAGTTTCTTTAGACTCCTGTCCTGTTTCTTTGCCCATCTTATGTTAAATTATGTTCTCCTTTGTATTTGACCCTATGGCAGGAGACATTGGCAAAATTTGTTAGGCAAAAACAACAGCCGACATCAGTGGAAAGCATAGGCATTTAAACTCAACTGAAAATGAACATTTGAAAGTTAGGAAAAAAAATAGAATTAGATTTGAGCAGTTCAGGTGGTGTGGATTTTTAGGATAGTGGTCTGCCGATGATTCTTTTTACTATGTTGTATGTTTGTAAATATCACCCAGAAAATCAAACACCTTCACCCATCCCCACCCCAGCTCAGTTCCTTTTTCCTTGTTCGGTTTCACTGGATCGGCCAGCTAAAATTTTTTTTTTTTTTTTTTTTTTTTGCGGTACGCGGGCCTCTCACCGCGCTGTGGCCTCGCCCGTTGCGGGGCACAGGCTCCGGACGCGCAGGCTCAGCGGCCATGGCTCACGGGCCCAGCCGCTCCGCGGCATGTGGGATCTTCCCGGACCGGGGCACGAACCCGTGTTCCCTGCATCAGCAGGCGGATTCTCAACCACTGCGCCACCAGGGAAGCCCGCCAGCTAAAATTTAAAGCAGCAAGACATGACTATGTTTTGGATTGTATCCGAATCTGTGCCTTTGTTTAGATTTGCTTAAATGTTTATGCCCGTTATATGTTTACATGCTTTGAAATTCTGTAGTCCCCCGTGTTACCTTTGCATTGATGTGTTTTTTTTGTTTTTATTTTTAACTGATTTTATAATGATTCATTGTGTTTGCTTTAAAAAAAGAAACCCATCAATCTATTGTTAGAAATAAATTATTCCTAGCCATAGGATAGCACTTAAAAATAACCTTAAAGGAGCCTTTATGACTTACATTTTTTTTCACCCTACTGGAGTAAATTTTCAGCATTTGTTTAATGTGCAGCTACTGCATGAAATAAAATGTCCTAAGCTTTGCTGTATTTTGTTCTTTCACTAGTCATGCTAATGATTATTTTTAAAGGGTATTTGAATGTGTTGTTTTGCATATCTGTTAAAACTTGATTTAATCTAGGTAGAAATCCCATTTTATTTTTTTGTTTTTGTTTTTAAACCCAATGTGAGTAATATTAAACTTCCAAACATGATTTTATTAGAATTTTTAAAATTTGGGCTTACTGTAGAATCTATGAACACTATTCTCTCTGGAAATACTAGAGATGATAACTGCAAAATAAACTATTAAAAATTCCCAGAACTTTGATTTTACATAATAAAAATTGACTATCAAAGCAACATTGCATAGCCTTAAACTAAAATATAGTGTCTTAAACATTATGCTTTTCTAATTTTTTTTTCCCTTACTTTTGTTAATACTCAAGTTTAAAAAAAAAGTTTTGAACTCGAACTCTACTGAACTGTGGTATAGAATTTAAATACTATATGTAAGTGTTGTCTTATAAGTAAATTAGAAGAGATTGAAGACATAGTTGAAGGGCCAGTGTCTTGCTGGCTGTAGGAACAATTTGGCTTTCACCTAAATGAATGTGTAGTGTATGAATTACAAGGTGATATAACACTAAGTTTAAATGGTGTTTTTAAAAAGAAAGCGTACCTTATTTGCACTGAATGTCTAATTTGGTAGATACAGAGTTTCAAAGTGGGGGCAGTTGGTAGTGGGAAACTGGTTGTCGGGAAGTCGAATATAGCAAAAGTTGGGCTTGACCCTCTCCAAGGATCTGCTCCATCCTTATGTCTGAAACTAGACCCATGGCCAATGCTAGACTCTAAAGCACTTAATAATAACTGGGCACCTAGGTGTTACCCCTTAGTCCATTTAAGCAGTCTTGAAATGTAAATTTTAGTTTTCTATAGCTTTATTAAAGCTAATTAAACACACAAAGATAAACAATTAGTCTTATAATCACCAAATATTAACAGGATTTATCTCTGGATGATAGGATTAGAGGTAATTGTTATTTTCTCTAAAGTTTTCTATTTTTTCCAAAATTTCTGCAATGACTCTGTGTTAGTTTTACCACAGAAAAGATAGTTACTTCAAAATGTATTTATTTAGATGTATATTCTTCCCTATGTTCTTTCATTATCACACAGGTATTATTAGTCTAAACTACAATTTAATTTAATTTTATAATTTTGATATACATAGTGATTTTACAGTTTTTATGTATACGTTTTTTTAGTTTTGCTTGTTTTTCTATGTATAATTTTGATGCATATTTTAAAAGAAGAACCTGTGTTTGGATTTGTATAAGTTTTGTAGTAATGGGCACCAATTAATGAAATAGTATTAACAGTATCTTGAAGGAAATTTATGACTGCAGACTGAGAAAATATTTAATGGGCAAATCAGTACAAAACAGAGCCCTGATTCTCGTCTACCCCTTCCTGTTACCCCAAACCTGTTGACTCCTTCATATTTTCTGTAGTAGAAGATGGTGTCATCAGCCACCCAGTTGTTTGTGTCAGAAACTTGGGAGTCAAAATTGATTCCCTCTCACCCTGTCTCCTAAATCCATTAGCAAATCCCGCATTCTCTCCCTCCAAACTATATCTCATCCATGTCCACTTCTTGCTGTTGCCATCACCACTGCCATAGGACAAACCATACCATCATCTCTAACCCGGAGAGCGTGGCAGCCTCCTCTCTGGTCTCCCTATCCAGTCCATTGTGAACGGTCATGAAAACATGTGCCTCCACTGGTAAGACCCATTATACTAGTAACAACATTTATATTCTTACCAGGGCCTCACTATTGTCCTGCCCCCCTTTTTAGTTTTCATATTGTTTATTCTGTCCCCACTGTGTGCTCTTCAGTCCCACTGACCTCTGTGCTGTTTTGTCAACACATTAAACTCTTTCCTACGTCAAGGTCTTCTGATGGCTTTCCCCTCTACTTCACCGTCCTTCCCTCCACCTGGCTGGCTCCTTCTCATCTTGCGAGTCTCACTTCACAGTCCCTTCTTCTTTCCTTTGGGAGGACTGACTACAAACAGACCTACACTAGCCCATCTCTTCCCCCAAATCCTTTCTCATATCTTAGCTCTGATAATTTCCTCTGTGGCACTTTCATAATCCTTGGTCATCTTTGTTTACTTATTGATTTCCTGATGTTTTCTGCTAGACCATAAGCTTTATGAGTGTCGGGATCTACCTCTGTCTTGTTCTTTGCTCTAACACTAACAACTGGCAGCATAGTAGGCGCTCAATAAATAATTGTACGTCAGAATTTTTTGTAATGTGCATGGATTTTTATATGGATCTTTATAATTGAGTCCAACCTTTTACAGTAAAAATATACAGAGAAACATTTTAGTTCTTTTTTCTTTAGCCAAGATGATAAATTTAATCTTTTCCCTGAGAGCTCATATATATCTACCACATTTTATAGCAAATTGGTATTGACAAGGAGGCAGATAAGACACTGACACTCAGACTAAGTGACTTGTGTACATTTATTTGCTGGTAGATGATAGAATAGGAATCTTAGAGGTTTTCATGTCCTTTAAATATAACATTCTTTTTGAAAAAGAGAACCCGGGGCTTTTAGAGGTTAAGTGATTAAGGTTATGCAGCTGGTACTCTTGAAAAGAATAGGAACTAGAAAAAGAATAAGATCTAAACAAAGTGCTCTTGAGTTGCTTCTAGGGCTCACTTTGTATTATATAGCATGTGAGACTTATGCAGCTGAGAAAATATATCCATTTGTGTAAAAAATTATGATTCTGTGCTTTAAAATATGAATTACATATTTTCACATTTAATAGTACATTGATATGAATCCTTTAAATATCATAGGCATTAGGGTTTTTTTCTTTCCAGAAAATACTTCAATTATGCCTTTTATATCTTCTAGCTGATATGTCTTTTAACACTGATATTGTTTGTTAAATATATAGAGACATCCATAACATTTGTAATAAATGTTACATGAGCTTTTTGGTTTCTAGACGTCACCTCTTTAACTCTCTGTTGCTATGGGTTTTCATTAGTATTCCGTGGAGCCTGGGTTGCCATAGAAAATGTGTAGTTGTAGAGGAGTTACCATGGCAACAGTCCGCCATTATGTATTTTTCAAGATCAGCTAGTTGGAGATGGTAGTGAATCTGAAGGATTCACTAAACAAATCTGAAGGATTTGTTTAGGGAGTCCAATAATAAAAAATAAAACAAACAGAATGTTTCAATATCTTAGTTATCTCCAACAGATACTTTAAATATGATGCTAGTCACCCTTTATTCAAATAAATTAAATAAAAATGAAAGCTGTTTTAAAGGCTAATTTTTAGCCATTTAGCTTGATTTCTGGAGATGCTAAAAATTTTAATTGGCTTAAATGTTTGACACACACATAAACTCCCATGTAATAAAGCTACTGTCAAATAAGCATAAGGTTTTGTTTTAATCGGATCCTGCCTCCTTCACGACCTTGAACAATAGGTGCTCAGGTACATGTGAGAAAACAGAAGAGGAAGAGTAGCTTTTGTCTTTGAAGTGGAGCTCAGAAATAAAGAAAGGAAATCACCTGGTGACTCAGTGCTCAGTGTAGCTTTTCAAAAGAAAGAAAAAAGCAGAGAAACTGTTTTCAGTAGAATGGCAAATCCCTTGGTTGAAGAGAAGTTTTAAGCATACTATTTAAAACATACTATTTAAACATACTGTTTAAAACATAATTTTGGAAAGGTTTTGGCATATCCAGCCCTTTAGCAATCATTTTGAAATTCTTGACCTATTAGAAATGTTAGGCATGTTATGTTAGTTGTCTTCAATTTACCTTCCTTATTTTTACCTTGATAGAGTGACCCCGTTATTTTGTCACAGGGGCAAGTAAAAAGAAATGTAATAACAGTTCAGCAAATTAGATATATGTATATTGAGATTTTGAAAAGATAAGTGAACTTCAATTTTTGCAATCTGGCTTAAAGATTTTTTTTTGGTGCTTAATTGTTGCTGTGATCTGAATGTGTCCCCTCCAAATTCATAGGTTGAAACCAAATGCCCAATGTTATGGTGTTAGGACATGGTACCTTTGGGAGGTGATTAGGTCCCTTTTAAAAGAGACCCCAGAAAGCTCCCTTGCCTCTTCTATCATGTGAGGACATAGTGAAAAGATGGCCATGTATGAACCAGGAATTGGGTCCTCACTAGACACCCAGTCTGCCTGTGCCATGAGCTTGACTTCCCAGCCTCCAGAACTGTGAGAGAGAGGTGTCTGTTGTTTATAAGCCCCCCAGTCTATAGTATTCTGTTATAGCAGCCCGGATGGACTAAGACAGTTGCCAAGCCTTTCTCTGAAGTTGTGGGAAGATATGACATTGGGGCTTCTTGTTTTTTTTTTTTTTGCGGTTCGCGGGCCTCTTACTGCCGTGGCCTCTCCCGTTGCAGAGCACAGGCTCCGGACGCACAGACTCAGCGGCCATGGCTCACGGGCCCAGCCGCTCCGTGGCATGTGGGATCTTCCCAGACCGGGGCATGAACCCGTGTCCCCTGCATCGGCAGGCGGACTCTCAACCACTGCGCCACCAGGGAAGCCCTTGTTTTTGTATTCTTGAAGCCATGTACTATTGGAGCTTTCCAGCGTTCTTCCCCGGAAACTTTTTCTTGTGGGACATGTGAAGATAGCTGCTTCTACAGCAGAGTAGAGACTCCGCACAGAATGATGGGTCATAATTCAGTATTTCGGAGAATCAGTAAATGTATGAATTGCTCCTGGATAAATGTGGGGCAGCTGAGAGAAAAATGTAAGCCCAAACAGTGTTTTGCCAGGTATAGCTTGCATGGAGGAAGTAAGTAGAGTTTGATAGAAAACATTTAAAAAGCTGATCTTCTAATCATGGTGTTATTGTATCGAGGAACCCTTTTGCAAAGAGTAGCTTTAAGTAAAGTTGAGAATAAAATACTCTGAATTGCCAAGCTATGGAGTTCTCAAACAATGATGTTCATCTATAACTGACACATAGTCCTGACAGTTTTACAGATGAGGGAATTAGTAGCTTAATGGATATTATCAATCTGGGATGGGCGTATTGAGTTTAGGAAAAGAATAAAATTAAACATTTGGCATTTAGTGAATGAAGGGTTTATTGTTGAGAATGCATTCAAAATATTACTGTGTGCATTCATTTTCTCTGCCACAGGATATCTTGAGCAGTGGGTAACAGAACACCGTGGTTAAAAGCATAGACTTTGGAGTTAGACTGCCTGAATATGATTTCTGGCTTGATCAGTTACTAGCTCTGTTATTTTGGACAAGTTAACCTCTCTGGGCCTCAGTTTCCTTATTCATACAATGGAGATAGTAACAGTAACTGTGTTATAGGTTGTAATGATGGTTAAATGGATTTACATTTGTGAAGTACTTGTTACAGAATGTGCTATTTAGGTGTATGTTAATTAAAATGGAAAAAAGTAGGAAGGTTGGGGCTCAGAGTCACCCAGCTGATGACAGCTGATCAGAGGGCGAACTTCAGACCGAATCAAAGATTAATTGATGTCAAAGTAGTCAGATAAACAATACCATAAATAATGAGCTTGTTTCATTATTTTTAGATTTAAAATTACATGCAAGACATTGATATAACATTAGTAACCTTTTACACTGTATACCAAAGTTCCATTTGCTAGCAAGCCTATTCAAGCTCAACAAGAATTCATTAACCTTGACCTTTATGATCTTCAGTCCCTGTAGAGAGGTTTTTGGCATCAGAATACAGGCACCTTTTCTTTCTTTTGATGGCAGAAGATAATGAAGTCAAATAGAATTTTTTATCATCATATACTACCCTCCTGTATGTACCATTTTTTTCCCCTTGATGGAATACTTAACAGAAAAATTAAACGGAAGATAAATATAATTCTTTCTAGAAGTTGCAGGTTGATTTGGTAAATAATTTCTTGCTATAGTTAAATTCCTTTTATTGTAATGGATCAAGGTTGTTTATTTATTTTTATTTTTTTTGGTGTACGTGGGCCTCTCACTGTTGTGGCCTCTCCCGTTGCGGAGCACAGGCTCCGGACGCGCAGGCTCAGCGGCCATGGCTCACGGGTCCAGCCGCTCCGCGGCATGTGGGATCTTCCCGGACCGGGGAACAAACCCGTGTCCCCTGCATCGGCAGGTGGGCTCTCAACCACTGCGCCACCAGGGAAGCCCCCTACTGTCTTTTAAAACCAGTGGCTCCTCTTACCTTTGCAGTTCTGTCAGGACATCAGCATCTCCCAGGCACCAAGGGTCAGTATTTGGGAGATCTGTGAATTCAGTATAATTACCAATAGACAGGCCAAAGCTTTACTTCAAGGAATTTTAATCAACTGACTCTGAGTAGAATTTCCAAGGCCCCTCAGTTTGAATGGGGAAAAATTACTTCATTTCAGTAATCTCTAAGTCAAAATTTAGCTTCTCCTTTTATGCTGAATATAGTTAAGAAACCACAGTAATGTTAATAGTACCCGTGATTTTGTCACCAATATTAGTTATGAATATTTTCAGATTATATTAAATTTGTTGAGGATATCTTGATATATCTTTTATATTTATAACTTTTTCAAAATTATAGTCGTTATTAGACCGGCCACTAGATTGTACAATTTAATGCATTAATAATGAAGCACCTTTATAATTTTATCCTGAATTTGTTTTTAAAAACATTTCAATAGCTGTATTTCACTGTTTGGTTTCCTTTTAATACTATTTTATTTTATGCCTTTATACGCATTATTTTGAGAAGTGCTACAGAGGCTTTACCAGTCTGCCAAATGGGTCTATGGTCCAAAATATGGTGAAGAACCCCTGCTTTCCTGTAACATGCTCATATAAAATTTGAAAGCCATTGTAAGGTTTGAATGGTACTGCATGTTTATTTTTCATTGAGTGTTTTAAAAATACCTTCTTATGTCTCAGGCATTATTATTATTATTATTATTATTTTTTTTTTGCGTTACGCGGGCCTCTCCCTGTTGTGGCCTCTCCCGTTGTGGAGCACAGGCTCCGGTCGCGCAGGCTCAGCGGCCATGGCTCATGGGCCCAGCCGCTCCGCGGCACGCGGGATCTTCCCGGACCGGGGCACGAACCCGTGTCCCCTGCATCG
>NC_041233.1:13417656-13435185 GCF_002837175.3 Physeter macrocephalus | reverse complement strand
CACGAACCCGTGTCCCCTGCATCGGCAGGCGGACTCTCAACCACTGCGCCACCAGGGAAGCCCTCAGGCATTATTTTAACCAGTACTTTTTCTTAGTTTTTAGAACCAAAATGCCATTATTTTATAAGAACCATGGATTCTTTTGAACAGTTTTTAATATAGCAAAATACAGATTAAGGAATAGGTTAATTTATTCACACTGCTGTGTGTGTGTGTGTTACTTTCTAGTGTGACTGCAAATAACAAAGAACTGAGCAAGCTTGCCAGCAATGTATCAAACAGGATTACATTGAAGATATTAATAAACTGGAAAAGGGGAGCTAGGAAGCGAAGGGGTGGATGAGCCAGGTATGATCAGAGACATGACTGAGCTCATTCCCCTTAGCAGCTCCTCATATATAAATTGGGTACTTTGGAAAATAAAGTGATTTTGATCATCTCTAGCCACATAGTAAAACGTTCTCAAGCTCTTTGGGTTGTCCACGGATTTTAATTAGTTATACTTCTTACTCCTGATCTCCGTTATCTTGGAGGATTGTATACTTTCTAAAGAAAGAAATTAGCTATAGGGAGAATGATTTCATTGAATTTTGTTTACTGCCTTGCGATTCAATTATCTATTACTTCATAACAAACCATCCCAAAGCATAGTGGCCTAAACGACACTGTGTTATTTATTACCTCTCATGGCTCCGAGGGGTTCTTGCCTGGGGTCCCTTGGGCGGTGGCTGGCATCTAAAGACCCCCCACTCTGCATGCTCAGGGTGCTTCTCTACTTACGCTTCTGGTACCTCTGTGCTTCTCTTGTGGCCCCCTCTCAGCAGAGTGGCCTGGACCATTTTTTATGGTGGGTCAGGTACTAAGAGGCAGGAAGCAGGGCCTCCCTGTCCTCTTAAAGACCACGACCACAGTGGGCACAGCATCACTTATGCTGTGTTCCATTGGCGAGGAAAAATTCCATGGGGTGAAGGAAAAGGCTCCAGCTCTCGACTGGGGCATCAGCATGTGTACACGGTGAAGGAAGGAACCGAAGGTACGCAAACTTCTTGTTTCCCCTGCTTCACCTTGCTTTCCTCTGCAAACTAGCTCTTCCTTCTGATTCCTCAATTTTTACTTATTAATAATTTAATTGGTTACTTTTTCCCAGGTGAACTCTATTTAATTTTTAACAGCTACTCTGGTCTGTATCCATTTTTGTTTGTTTTTTCTCTGTAGCATCAGTGCCTCTTCAATCTACCACTGTTTTTTAGTCTCTCGTAACTTTGCCCCGCGCTGTGATGGAGGCTTTTCCTATTGGTTATTTTAAAGTTTGGAAGTCTCCAAGATCACCCTGACTTCTGACACCAACTGCAAGTTTGGGCTCACAAGAGCACCCTCAGATTTGACAATCCACTAGGAAGACTCTCAGAACTCTGAAAGCTGTTATACACACAGTTATGGTTTATTACAGCGAAAGGATGGCAGCTTCAAATCAGTGAGGGAAAGGGGCACTTAGATCAAGGTCTAGAAGACTTCCAAAAGCTTCTATCGTCCTCTCCCAGTGGAGTCACGCAGGCAGGATTTACATCTCCGAGTAGCAATGTGTGATAACACATATGGAGCACTGCCAACCAAAGAACTCACTCAAGCCTCCGTGTCCAGAGTTTTCACTGAGGCTCGGTCACATAGAATTGGTTGTTTTATTTTTATTTATTTATTTATTTATTTATTTATTTATTTGTGGTATGCCGGCCTCCCTCTGTTGTGGCCTCTCCCGTTGAGGAGCACAGGCTCCGGACTCGCAGGCTCAGCGGCCATGGCTCACGGGCCCAGCCGCTCCGCGGCATGTGGGATCCTCCCAGACCGGGGCGCGAACCCGGTTCCCCTGCATCGGCAGGCGGACGCGCAACCACTGCGCCACCAGGGAAGCCCTATTTTTATTTTTTTTTTAGATGCATTGGGTCTTCGTTGTTGAGCACAGGCTTTCTCTAGTTGAAGCAAGCGAGGGCTACTCTTTGTTGCAGTGTGCGGGCTTCTCACTGCCGTGGCTTCTCTTGTTGCGGAGCATGGGCTGTAGGTGCATGGGCTTCAGTACTTGCGGCACGTGGGCTTAGTAGTTGTGGCGTGTGGGCTCTAGGGCCCTTGGGCTTCAGTAGTTGTGGCACGCGGGCTCAGTAGTTGTGGCTTGTAGGCTCTAGAACCCAGGCTCAGTAGTTGTGGTGCATGGGCTTAGTTGCTCCGCGGCACGTGGGATCTTCCCAGACCAGGGATCAAACCCGTGTCCCTGGCATTGGCAGGTGGATTCTTAACCACTGCGCCACCAGGGAAGTCCCTACACAGACCTTATTAACTTACTCTCCAGTCCCTCCTGAGATCAAGCTGATAGCACAGGCTCACAAGCACCCACCATAAATCACATTGTGAGTATAACATATATGCTGTGGCTCCAGACACCAAGGTAAACAATGACACTGTTATCAGACAGGTATTCCAAGGGCTTAGAGGCCACTGCCCAGGTGCAAGAGCAAATGCTAGACCTCTCTTCTGACAAAGTTAAGCCTTTACTACAGACTGACTTTATCTCTTTCCCCTTCCACCCTGTCTCACAAGCTCTTGCCAGATCAGTCTTTCTAATGAGTAGCCTTAGTCATGCCACTGTCCTGCTCAACAACCTGTGAGGTCTTGTTGTAATTTTGTCCCTCTGCTCCAGTTTTTACAGGTGTTTTTGATTATAAATACTCTTTTCTCGGCCCCATAAACCAGTAAACTATCAAAGTTATCCCATAGTACTTAATTGTCCTATGTGTTTCTAACTATTCCTTTACTCTTGATGTCTTCTCAAACTCTGATGCACTTGCCCATTCAAAATCCTGCAGGCTTCGTCTGTGCACCCACTATCGTAAAGTCTTAATTGCTTAAAATAGATTTATTTGAGTCCTCTATGGATCCCTTTCCTTGTACCTCTCCATGATACTTGCCGTTCGCTGAAGTTATTTTTGTACCCGTCTCATTCTCTTTATTAGACAGCATGCTCCTTCAGAGCAAGGATTGTGCCTTATTCCTCTTTATATTCCCTGTAGAGACCAAGATAATGCCTGGAACCTGGAAGGGACAGAATAAGTGCAGAATTTAATTCCTATCTTTTGGAGAAGATCCAGCAAACGGTCAATGTCACAAGAACAGACTCCTTAAAATGGTGGCTTGTCTATTGTACTTCAGTGCCAAATGAGCAATATATATAATAGACCCTCTTAGGGTTGGTAGTGGGCTGGGGTAGTTAGGGAGTTTCTTTTGAGGATTTAGCTTTGTTTTGAAGAACTGAATTCACATGAGCGGATAAACGCAAGGAGCAAGCGTTGTGTTCCTTGGTCCGTCTGCAGCATTTGGCACCATAGAGAGATCAGTGATTTGGGGGAATCTAACCTAAAGGATCTGAGTGGGTCTTGTTGGTCCTAGTGTGAAAAATAATCTTATAGAATTCACTTGACTCCAGTTCTAGGTCTTTTTCTCTCTCCTGTGTTAAACCCTATCTCTTCCCCCTGCCAGGATTCCCATATGTGTTACACTGAGAGAGACAGCTCTTTTAATGTATTCATTCATGTAATGATTCAGCATGTATTTAATGAACATGTACTTATCAGGCACTTTGTCAGGTGTCGGAGATACAGTGGTGAACAAGACAGAACTAGCCCTTGTCCTGGTTTTCTCCATTAGAAAAGATTGTAAAACTCTGAGGCACATTTTCTGTGGGTTTACTTAACCTCCAACTCATTAATTTCCTTATCATGCCTGTGAAACAGGAGAGCTAAATGGATAACATCTGCAGCAGATATTAGTTGAGCACTTTTACTCTATGCTAATAAGCACTCTACCACCATTACCTTACTTAATTCCTCACGACCCTTTGGGTAGAAACCTAATCATCATTACATTATAGATGAGAAGGCTGAGGCTGTGTTTCAGGTCTTGCCTCCCTAGACCTTGTACTCTTTACCCCTGCGTGATAGATTACTACTAGACTGAGTAAGCCTTCCCACCTTTTGCTGTGGTTGACTTTGATCTTGCATTGTTATTCTCACCAGGTGATCAAACATAGCTCTTGCCTGTGTTAAAATTCACACTTGGAGTTGCCCCTACAGTATCAGCTGAAAGAAAGGATCAAATCCGTTACCTGTTCAGGGCAGCCGTTCTTATCTTTGTTCTTTACTTTACAGAGCCTTATTATATTGCTTGGCTATCGTCTTAGAAAAAAAAGAGGAAGAGATGATATTAGACATGTTTTTTAACTAGCTACAAGTTGCTAACCATAATTGTGCCACTTGAAATTTTCTGGTAGTTCATTCTGAGTACATTAGTTGGTCTGAGTTCAACAAGTAAATTATGACTTATCAACAAGTGGGTTGACATTCAGCTTCTCAAACCTGCAGCAAATCACATGACTCCCAGAAGGTCTGGAATGGTGGTTTGTCAGTGATAAATTGTTTCCCTGCTCTCTGATGCAAAAATATTATGAATGTTCACCATCTCAGTTTATTTATTCAAGTATATTTGAAATGATATGTTTGGAGATCAGTGCATTTTGAGCTTTATGACAGGCTTATTTCCTGAAGGAGAGATTAATAAAGTGTCAAATTCAGGACTAAACAATCTAGAATTTTAATTATCTAAATAGGTAAAGGAGATCGTATTGCTTTTTACTGTTCTAATGACTGTCCCCTAAAGGTCCTTAGGGTGCTTTGTTCCAGGAGACATTCCTCTTGAACATATCGGCTGGTGCGTTTATGGATGTAAGGGAACACATTACATTGTGTTGCTTTGCACAGTTGCATTTGCAGTGGAGAAATATTTGCCCAAATTGCTTTTCACTGATTTAACCAGTGTTATTTCGGTAGAATAGATTGAGGGCAGGTTAGTAGAATGGCTAAGAGTAGGGCTCTGAAAATTGGGTTTGAGTGGTGCCTTCACTACTTATAAGCTGTGTAACTAGGCAATTTAATCTAAATGTCAGATTCTTCATCTGTAAAATGGGAACAATAATAATTCCTGCCTCATATTGTTTGAAGAATTAAACATGTTTTGTGCTGGGCATATATTAAATACCCATTAGCTCCAAAAGGCTAGTTGTTGTTTTATTTATTTTTATTGGAGAAAGTATGTTCTCTTCATATTTATTAAAAAATTTTCCACTTTAAGATGATAAGTGGTTTTTGGTGATTAGCATTATTAAATACAAAAAAGTCACTGCAAGGAAGAAAAAAGAGAAACAACACAAATAATGGTCTCTTAACAGGGTTGTTTTCGAGATGTCATACTTGATTCTAGCGGGCAACATACAGGAGTTTTGACTTCATGCCTGATTCTTGGTAGCAAATGAAAAGCTTTTGGAAACTACAAGGTATTGACATTCTGTGGACTATGGAGCCACCCCATCTGGGTTCAAATCTAAACTTACTTATTTACTGTTACTTATTTACCGTGTAACTTTGGGCAAGTTACTCTCCCTGTGCCTCAGTTTCCATGTATGTAAAAGGAGGTAATAAAAGTACCGACCTTAGAAGGTTGTTAGGTGAGGATCGAATGAGAAAGTATCTGTGAACCCTTTAGAACAGTACCTGGCACATAGTAAGTACTATATGAGAACTTATTCTTTTAGATTGTTGGTACAAACACAACGAAACTTGATTCCCAACTATAATGGATATGCATATTGAATCGTGGGTAGAATAATTCTGGATTATTGTAGACATTGACTGACTGGATATATACATAAGGAATATATCAGATATGGAAAAATCACGAATTCAAGATCTCCTTGGAAATAGGGTCATTATTTAAAAGAAGATATTCATAAAAGTGTACATAGTTATTGTAACTGATGTTGAACCTTTTTTACTTAACATTCATAGCAGCATAATAACCTCCACTCCTGCCTTTATAAACTCAGACATGATTTGACCTGTATTTCCTTGCTTGTTGCTTTAAGAGATTATTCAGTCAAGGACGAAACAAGAATTGTGTAGGACAGTCTCGAAGTGATTACCGTGGACTTCAGAATAGTCTTGTTGGAGAATAACTGCTGAGAGACGAACCCTAATTTCCTCTGTGGCTCTAATAGAAATTGTAAAAGTTTAGAAACTGGGGTTCTGGGGACTGTGAGAGTAAGATTCAGGCAACAGGAAGAATTTGGGATTTGACAGCAAGAATCTTGGGCGCCATTTCCATTGCTGCCACACGTTGAGCATACAGGTAATTCACTGTTTTCTTTGCTTTTCACTTTCCTCTTATAAATGAACAGTGAGAGTGTCTATCCTCCTGTTCTCACAGGATTGTTTTAGGGGCCCAATAATATAACGTGTGGAAGGCAGCTATGCTCACTACTGTACCACAAGGTGGGCAGGAGGGAGGAGTCTGGGAGTAACAGGTACACACTATTGTATATAAAACAGATGAATAATGAGGACCTACTGTAAGGCACAGGGAACTCTGCTCAATACTCTCTAATAACCTCTGTGGGAAAAGAATCTGAAAAAGAGTAGATACGTATGTAACTGAATTACTTTGCTAAACACCTGAAACGAATACAACATTGTAGGTCAACTATACATCAATAAAAAAAGGTAATTAGAAAAAAACATGCAGGTGGAAAAAGTTAAAAAAGATATATATAACGTGGAAGCCCTGGGCACATAATTGTGCTTCCCATTTTTATTAACGTCAAGACAAGGATGAAGAATTAAGCATGTCTGTTTCCCTGTGGAACCATGGGTACATGGTTTGGGCTAGGAGAAGAGCAAAGCAGAAGGGATATTTTCTATTTAAATTCTATTCTACTAAATTTAATTGTAATTAATTTAATTCTATTTAATTTATTCTAATTCTGTTTAAACATATCACTTTCCCTTATAGCGTATGATTTTGACCTATTTAGCAGTATGAGAACACAGGAGAGGGGGAACTTGGATTGGGTTAAGGGAGAGGAGATGGGTCCTTGTGTGAAGCTGAAAAGGGTATGTGTGGATGCGTTTCGTCAAGCCTTTGGTTGTTTTTTTTTTTTTTTTTGTGGCACGTGGGCCTCTCACTGTTATGGCCTCTCCCATCGCGGAGCACAGGCTCCGGACGCGCAGGCCCAGCGGCCATGGCTCACGGGCCCAGCCGCTCCGCGGCATGTGGGATCCTCCCAGACCGGGGCGCGAACCCGGCTCCCCTGCATCGGCAGGCGGACGCGCAACCACTGCGCCACCAGGGAAGCCCTGGTTGTTTTTTTTTTTTATGGTAGGTCCTTGTTGGTTATCTACTTTAAATATAGCAGTGTGTACATGTCAGTCCCAAACTCCCAATCTCCCAATCTATCCCTTCTCCACACCCTTCCCCCTGGTAACCATAAGTTCATTCTCTAAGCCTGTGAGTCTGTTTCTGTTTTGCAGATAAGTTCATTTGTGTTATATTTTAGATTCCACATATAAGCGATATCATAAGGTATTTGTCTTTCTCTGTCTGACTTCACTTAGTATGATAATCTTCAGGTCCATTTATGTTGCTGCAAATGGCATTATTTCATTCTTTCTTTATGGCTGAGTAATATTCCATTGTATATATGTACCACATCTTCTTTATCCATTCCTCTGTTGATGGACACTTAGGTTGCTTCCATGTCCTGGCTATTTGTCATCCAGATGAGGACTTAAGAAGATTCTCAGACCTCCTCTGGGGGGAATAAGGGAAAAGATGGTAGGAACAGTATGTTTCGGAATCCGGAGAGGTTTGTTAGGGGAGGCATTGGGGATTCCTGTTAGGGAGAAGGGAGGAACCTGGCTGATAAAGGAGCTCTCCCAGGAAGGGACAGAACTGACCCAGAGAAAGAGCATCGCCTGGTTAATTACCTTCTAGAAAACACAAGGGTCAACTTTATTTGAAGGTTTTTAAAAACTGCAGGTTTCTTCTATCTGCAGTTTTTAATGCCCTGTCAATTTTTCAATAATTGCTAAAGTCAAACTATCCTAGAGCAGCACAGAAAAACATGTATTTATCTGGATCAGGCCAATAGAAGGAAAACTTGCCTTTCCAAAATGCAGTGGGTCAGAGGGAGGGGAACAATTTGGGTCAGAGCCTGGGTGCTGGCCATGAAAAGGAAAGCAGATGGGCCAAATTTTATTCATATTTGGCTTTTGCTCCAGCAGGTACCCTCAACCATAATGGGTCTACAAAGAAGGAGGAGAGGCTACTCTACTCTGGCTTGTTCCTTCTACTCTACTTTTTATCACCGTTTCCATCTCCTCTGCTGACTCCCAACCCTCTTTTTTCAAGAGTTTCTATTTTGCTTTAAAGTCCTACCCTTTTCTACCTCCAGTGTTTATGCCCTCAGTGGACCAAAGTTATAGAAGTTCTTTTTTCTTTCTGTCTAGGTGATGACTAGGGAGGCTTCTCAGCCATGTCTCTGCATCTCCTACTAAATTCTCTTTCCCATACAAAATCGATAAATCTTGAAATATTTCTACAAATAATAATGGATGATCTACATTTCTTCAGATCAGATGAGAAGTTAGCCATCATATATTACATTAGTTTCATATGATGTTTTATAAGGTCTAAATGAATTTATACGGCTAAGTTTGGGACAAAAGATATCGCTGAGTTGGAGACTGACTGTATTACGGAGTGGTAGGATGGTTGCAATGGAAAATGAAAAGGCATTGAAATCAGACAACTTGGGTGTACATTCAGGCCCCACTATGGCTTTGGGCAACTCCTGTTACCTCTTTAAAATTCAGTTTCCTCTGTGGGATGGAGACAAAAGTATTCAATCTCACAAAACCAAGCATAGAAGGATGCTTCTTCAGTATCATAAAGATTACCTGTTTTAAATCCATAGCCAACATCCAGCTCATCATATGAGACCCTAGAATTTTAATATTTTAATCAGTTAAAAGATACGGATATCGGTGTTCACCGTGACTTTTAAACATTGTTTGGGAAGTTTTGTTCTTTGTATCAAGGCATGACAAAGAGAGAGAGAGAGAATGGGAATGAAATGTGGGAAGAAAAGAGCATCCTAAGAATAACCGAAACGAAAAGTGGGTGGGGCCTATGTAAAGAAAAAACAGGGCAGGATAGCCAAGAAAATTTAGAAAAAGACGGTGGAGATATTTCTCCTACCAAATATTATGTGTTCTGTCATCTTTACACTGTGAGCACAAGAACTGACAGATGGATCAGAGGGAGAGAAATAGCCCTGAATCTGGGGTCCAGCCATTGACTTCTTTTTTAAAAAATTTACTTATTTATTTATTTTTGGCTGCATTGGTTCTTGGTTGCTGTGTGCGGGAGCTCTCTAGTTGCTGCAAGCGGGGCTACTCTTCGTTGTGGTGCACGGGCTTCTCATTGTGGTGGCTTCTCTTGTTGCGGAGCACGGGCTCTAGGCGCGTGGGCTTCAGTAGTTGTGGCACGTGGGCTCAGTAGTTGTGGCACGCGGCCTCAGTAGTTGTGGCGCACGGGCTTAGCTGCTCCGTGGCACGTGGGATCTTCCCGGACCAGGGCTCGAACCCATGTCCCCTGCATTGGCAGGCGGATTCTTAACCACTGTGTCACCAGGGAAGTCCCCGCCATTGACTTCTTGAGCACATGTGCTGTGCTACGCACTGAAGTAAGTGCTTTCTGTAAATTATCTAGCTTAAGCCTTACAAGAAAACTGTAAGATAGGTATTGTTATCCCCATTTTATTTTTAAGGAAAAATAAGATTTAGAGAAGTTAAAGACCACTTACCCTGTTGTCAAAACTGACATTAGAGCTCAGATTGTACCTCAAAGCAACTGCTCTCAAAGTGAATCTTATAAAAATGAACCATGAAAGAATGAGTGATTTTACCAGTGGTGTTGGGGAAAAGACTGAGAGAGGGGGTCATTAGAAATCACATAAGTACTCGCCTCACACCATACCAACAATAAATTCTACACAGATTGAAAAAAAAAGAGGCAAGGGTAAAAGGTAGTAGCAGAGTTGGAGGGCAAGTAAAAGAAAATATAAGTAGCTATTTCATTGAAATTGGACTGGTGAAGAACTTTCTAAGCATAGAAACCATGGAAGAAACCACAAAAGAAATGATTGATATGCTTGATTACATAAAATTTCAACTTCTGTGCATCAGAACCATTATAAAGCAAACCTAAATGCAAAGAAGAGACAAGGGAGGCAAATGAAAATATGTATACAATTATAATACACAAATGATTACTATCTTTATTGTATAATGAACTCTTACAAATCAATAAGAAAACTACAAATTTCCTAAGTAAAAATGGTCAAAGGCAATAACAGGAGAACTCATAAAGTTTAAAAATTGCTCCGCAGTAATAATGAGAAAAACTAATTAAAATTAAAGGTAGATGTTATTTTTGTTATGAAATAAAAGTATTTAATGAAAATTTTAAGGTACATTTGAACATTTTGAGAAATAGGAACTGAGCTGCACTGTTCATTTTCCTTTTGGTGGGAAATCTATAGATTTTTGTCCTTTTGGTGGGCAAATTATAGATAAATGCCAGGGGAAAACTTTATGCCTTTTCTTCAGAAATTCCATTTTGGTGAGTTTCACTTAAGGAAATTAGCCAATATCATGTTGAGATTTTTATACAAGGATATTATTTCAATGTTAGATGTACTAGACAAAAAAAAGCAAGACGATTTAAATAATAAATATCAGAAAAAAATTTTTTTAAATTTAAATTTATTTATTTATTTTGCTGCATTGGGTCTTTGTTGCTGCGTGCAGGCTTTCTCTAGTTGCAGCGAGCTGGGACTACTCTTCGTTGCGGTGCGCGGGCTTCTCATTGTGGTGGCTTCTGTTGGTGCGGAGCACGGGCTCTAGGCACGCGGGCTTCAGTAGTTGTGGCACACAGGCTTAGTTGCTCCGCGGCATGTGGGATCTTCCCGGACCAGGGCTCGAACCCGTGTCCCCTGCATTGGCAGGCGGATTCTTAACCACTGCGCCACCAGCGAAGTCCTCAGAAAATACTTGAATGAATTTTGTGAATATGAAGATTTGGATGCATGATCTATTAAGATTGTGTTTTCAAAGACTATTATATATATAAATGATTTGATGTTAAGGGGAAAAGGCAAGATACACTGTATATGCAGTATAATTCTAAATCTCATTTAAAATACCGTGTGTATAACTTTATATATTGAAAGGGAACAAGAGAAGATGTTAATTTCCTTCTAAATGGTGGGGTTGTGATGGGTTTTTATTCTCTGCATTTTGCATATTTTCTACAATGAATGTATATTGTTTTTATATATAATTATAAAAAGTTATTGGGACTTCCCTGGTGGCACAGTGGTTAAGAATCCGCCTGCCAATGCAGGGGACACGGGTTCGAGCCCTGGTCCGGGAAGATCCCACATGCCGCGGAGCAGCTAAGCCCGTGTGCCACAACTACTCGGCCTGCACTCTGGAGCCCGCGAGGCACACCTACCGAGCCCACACGCGACAACTACTGAAGCCCGTGTGCCCTAGAGACTAGTGAGCCCACACGCTGCAACTACTGAGCCTGTGTGCTGCAACTACTGAAGCCCGCACGCCTAGAGCCCGTGCTCCACAACAGGAGAAGCCACCACAATGAGTAGCCCGCACACCGCACCAAAGAGTAGCCGCCTCTCGCTACAACTAGAGAAAGCCCTCATGCAGCAACGAAGACCCAACGCAGCCAAAAAAAAAAAAAAAAAGATACTAACGTTATTGTTTTAGAAGATGTAAAGATTAAATTTAAAAATATGGCTAAGAATAAAGTAATGTTTTAGAAATGTTAATTTTATTTTCCTTTAATGGAACCTTAGATAGAAACTTCAAATTTCAGATTTAATTATTTATGATTTGATAGTGGATTTTTAAAAACTGACAGATTAAATAATCTTTGTGGCATCAATTTGTATTGGTTTTGGTAGAGCTGAGTTAACTAATGCAAGTGTCACTAGAACTGAAGGTCCAAAGCAGAATGTTTCTTTCTTCATATTCTACATACATAAGCTTTGATTCCTGTTGGAATAATTTGCATCTTGCACATATTGCTATACCCTAATAGGAAACGAGCTAAGAGCATTTTTTTTTCCCTGATGGAATAAATATAGCAATTTGTAAAAGCAGAAAGTCAGCCATAACCATCATCTTGGAGTACCTGTTCTCAAAGTGGGTCCTTAGTTTTCTCTTTCGAGGCTGTAATAATATTATAGGAGCCATGCCATCTCTTGTATAATCAGGCTTTTGGCTTTTACATGCCTTGTTATTTCTGGCTCTTGGTAAACAATATTTGCGATAATGAAGTTTGAGAAAGAAAATGGATTTCTCATAATAGCTGTGGAGGGAAATGGTATGGAAAAATGTTTCACTGTGCCAACCTTTTCACACAGAGGAAAATTTTTTTGCCTTATCTTTACTGTAACTATCGAAGCTGTATCTCATGGACATATTCATTTCAAGTTCAGGGTCATACTTTTTGTGCATTTGGCACAACTTCGTCTTTAAAAATTCTATTCAGATTATTGATGCCATTGATTGATTGTGAATACTTCCGACCTTTTCTTTATTGCATAGTAATCTAAGCATTTCCTGCAGGCTTCTTTCCCTGTAATCTATCATATTTCCTCTGTTTTTCTTTGTGTCCCCTTTTAAGGCACTTCCTATGTTTTTTTTTTAACATCTTTATTGAAGTATAATTGCTGTGTTAGTATGTGCTGTATAACAAAATGAATCAGCTATACATACACATATATCCCCATATCTCCTCCCTCTTGCGTCTCCCTCCCTCCCACCCTCCCTATCCCACCCCTCTAGGTGGTCACAAAGCACCGAGCTGATCTCCCCGTGCAGTGCAGCTGCTTCCCACTAGCTAGCTATTTTACATTTGGTAGTGTATATATGTCCATGCCACTCTCTCACGTCGTCCCAGCTTACCCTTCCCCTACTTCCTATGTTTTTAAGTCCATTAATAACAAGCATTTGTAAACTACTCTCATGGTAAATATATGAAATTCTTTCATATTTGCTAAATGTTGATTTCTTTGTTTTTAGGGTGACTATGGATCCTACTATTCACAAAGCTCTGGAAAGGTAAATAAAATTAACAATGACTTCAACAAATATATTATTTTTGGTTTTCTTTCTTTGTTGTAATTGTAAACATGGAAAATGAATTTTTTATATGAGATGCTACTTTTAACTAGTTTATTAGTTTTTTAAAATTAGAGAATAAGTTGAAAGCTTTTATAGTTTGCCTAGTGGTGTGACCTGGTCACCTGGACACGTGTTCATGGTAGGATGGTACCTTGAGGATGTTCACTGTGTTCCACATCTGGTCCTCAGCTGTGCAGTTTGAGGTTTGAGTTTATGGCACGTGAGAGTAGCCATGTCCCTTGGAGACTGATGCAGCGTCAATTTCTCCGTTTATGATGCCATGAGAGCTCAATGCTTGGCTTACCTCATTAGTACCTTCCTTCTCTCCTGTTTGAAAAGCCTGCATGGGAGTCCAGTTATGATCGGTCATTGGCTTCTAGATCTGGAATTAGAACAAGGAGAGCCAGTTTGAAGATTGTAATAGTGAAAGACTTCTTCGCCATGATAACCTGATGTCTCTGTCTAACCTTGAGGGGTGTTCTGCTCAGTGGGCCATGTGGGTGCCTTTTCCCCATACAGTGATGAGTATAGGCACACCTTGTTTTATTGCACTTCACTTTATTGTGCTTTGTAGATGTTGCATTTTGTTTTTTGTTTTGTTTGTTCTACAAAGTGAAGGTTTGGGGCAAGCCTGCATAAAGCAAGTCTGTTGGCGTCATTTTTCCAACAGTGTTTGCTCACTTTGTGTCTCTGTGTCACATTTCAGTAATTCTTACAATACTTCAAACTTTTTCGTGACTGTTATATTTGTTATGGTGATCTGTGATCAGTGATCTTTGATGTTACTATTGTAATTGTTTTGGGGCTCCATGAACCACGTCCATATAAGATGGCAGACTTAATAAATGTGTGTTTTGACTGTTCCACTAACCGGCCTTCCCCCCTGTTTCTCCCTTTCCTTGGGCCTCCCTATTCCCTGAGACACAACAATATTGAAATTAGGCTAATTAATAAGTTTACAATGGCCTCTAAGTGTTCAAGTGAAAGGAAGAGTTGATACC
Organism: Physeter macrocephalus; assembly: GCF_002837175.3. Classification (NCBI taxonomy): domain Eukaryota; kingdom Metazoa; phylum Chordata; class Mammalia; order Artiodactyla; family Physeteridae; genus Physeter; species Physeter macrocephalus. Next base: position 13,421,039 of record NC_041233.1, on the reverse strand, counting down.
TCTCACCTTAAAGGCCAAAAGCTAGGCTTCTTGCTCCAAGCAGCTGAGTTGTGAATGCAAAGGAAGAGTTCTTGAAGGAAATTAGAAGTGCTGCTCCAGGGAACATACAAATGATAAGAAAGTGAAACAGCCCTATTGCTGATATGGAGAAAGTTATAGTGGTCTGGATAGAAGATCAAACCAGCCACAACATTCCCTTCAGCCAAAGCCTAATCCAGAGCAAGGTCCTAACTCCCTTCAATTCTGTGAAGGCTGAGAGAGCTGAGGAAGCTGCAGAAGAAAAGTTTGAAGCTAGCAAAGGTTGGTTCATGAGATTTAAGGAAAGAAGTCATCTCCAGAACATCAAAGTGCAAAGTGAAGCAGCAGGTGCTGATGTAGAAGCTGCAAGTTATCCAGAAGATCTCACTAAGATTTTGAAGGTGGCTACACTAAACAACAGATTTTCAATGTGGGCACATCAGCCTTCTATTGGAAGAAGATGCCATTTAGGACTTTGGTAACTTGAGAGGAGAAGTCAATGCCTGGCTTCACTTCAAAGCTTCAGAGGACAGGCTGACTTTTGTTAGGGGCTAATGCAGCTGGTGACTTGAAGTTGAAGCCAATGCTCATTTACCATTCTGAAAATTCTAGGGCCCTTACAAATTACGCTAAATCTACTCTACCTGTGCTCTGTAAATGGAACAACAAAGCCTGGATAATAGCACATCTGTTGACAACATCGTTTACTGAATATTTTAAGCCTACTGTTGAGACCTTCTGCTAGGAAAAAAAGATTCCTTTAAAATTATTACTGCTCATTGACAATGCACCTGGTCATCCAAGAGCTCTGATGGAGATGTACAATGAGATTAATGCTGTTTTCATGCCTGCCAACACAGCATCCGTTCTGCAGCCCATGGATCAAGCAGTAATTTCAACTCTCCGGTCTCATTATTTAAGAAACACATTTCGTAAGACCATAGGTGCCATAGATAGTGATTCCTCTGATGGATCTGGAGAACGTAAACTGAAAAAATTTTTATAAAGGAGTCACCATTCTAGATGCCATTAAGAACATTCGTGATGCATGGGAAGAGGTCAAAATATCAACATTAACAGGAGTTTGGAAGAAGTTGATTCCAACCCTCATGGATGTCTTGGAGGGGTTCACAACTTCAGTGGAGAAAGTAACTACAGTTGGGGTGGAAATAGCACGAGAACTAGAACTAGAAGTGGAACCTGAAGATGTGACTGAATTGCTGCAATCTCCTGATAAAACTTGAATGGATGAGGAGTTGCTTCTCATGGAAGCAACGAAACAAAGAAAGTGGTTTCTTGAAATGGAATCTATTCCTGGTGAAGATGCTGTGTGAAGATTGTTGAAATGACAGCAAAGGATTTAGAATATTACATAAACTTATTTGATAAAGCAATGGCAGGGTTTGAGAGGATTGACTCCAATTTTGAAAGAAGTTCTGTGGGTAAAATGCTATCAAACCGCATTGGATGCTACAGAGAAATCTTTCATATAAGGAAGAGTCCATTAATGCAGCAAACTTCATTGATGTCTTACTTTAAGAAATTGCCACCTTCGGCAACTACCGCCCTGACCAGTCAGCAGCCATGAATATTGAGGTAAGACCCTCCACCAGCTAAAAGATCACTGACTCAATGAAGGCTCAGATGATGGTGAGCATTTTTTACCAATAAAGTATTTTTTAATTAAGGCATGTACATTGTTTTTTTTTGTTTTTTTTGTTTCTCCTTTACAACAAAGTGAATCAGTTATACATATACATATGTTCCCATATCTCTTCCCTCTTGCGTCTCCCTCCCTCCCACCCTCCCTATCCCACCCCTCTCATGGTCACAAAGCACAGAGGTGATCTCCCTGTGCTATGCGGCAGCTTCCCACTAGCTATCTAATTTACATTTGGTAGTGCATATATGTCCCTGCCACTCTCTCACTTCATCACAGCTTACCCTTCCCCCTCCCCACGTCCTCAAGTCCATGCTCTAGTAGGTCTGTGTTTTATTCCCATCCTACCACTAATCTCTTCATGACATTTTTTTTCTTAGATTACATATATATGTGTTAGCATACGGTATTTGTTTTTCTCCTTCTGACTTACTTCACTCTGTATGACAGACTCCAGGTCTATCCACCTCATTACAAATAACTCAGTTTCATTTCTTTTTATGGCTGAGTAATATTCCATTGTATATATGTGCCACATCTTCTTTATCCATTCATCTGTTGATGGACACTTAGGTTGCTTCCATGCCGTGACTGTCTTTAAATAAAAACCATTATTTCTCCTACTGGTTCCTTGGCTGCTGCTTCTGTTGTACAGATCTTCCTCAACTTACCATGGGGTTACGTCCCAGTAAACCCATGGTAAGTTGAAAATATCATAAATTGAAAATGCATTTAATACACCTGACGTGTCAAACATCACTGCTTAGCTTCACCTACATTCAGTGCACTCAGAACACCTAGGTTAGCCTATAGTTGGGCAAAATCATCTAATGCAAGGACTATTTTTTAATAAAGTGCTGACCATCTCGTGTAATTTATTGACTACTGTACTGACAAGCAGAGTGCTTGTCTGGGTCCGTGGTGGTTGCATCTATCCGCTGTCTCCTGGTGTGGTCGCGTGGCTGGTGGGGAGCTGGGGCTTTGCCACCCAGCATCAGGAGGAAGTGTCTTTCCCCATACGGTGGGCCCGAGGAAAGCTCAAAATTCAAAAGTCGAAGTAGTTTCTACTGAATGCGTATTGCTTTCGCATTACTGTAAAGTTAAAAAATCCTAAGTTGATTTTCTTACTCGTGAAAAGTATATTCAGTCACTCGGTAATACTGATTTCCGTTCAAGAACGCTATAGTCGAGTTGGAGAGAAAAGATGAACACACAGGAGGAGAGGCAAAGAATTTCCCCCTGAAAACTGGTTGGTATAGCGTGCTCTAGGATCTCAGAGGGAAAAGAATCAACAGAGGGTAGTCCTGGAGGGCTTTACGGAGGAGGTGGGAATTGAGCTTGTTCTTAGCGGATGGTTAGTATTGGAGCAGCTGGAGAGAACAGAGAGAGAGGGAAGGCGTTGAAGATGTGGAACAAGACGGATAAAGCGTGGAGGTGAGCAGAGAGCTGCGTGCTTGTCCCAGCCAATCCTGATGAACTCAAGTGATTAGTTCAGAACCGCTCCCGTGGGGGTGTCATCTCCATCCTCAAGGACCCCAGGAGTGGAGGCAGAGGACAGGTGGCGAGGAACGAGCGCAGCCCTGGGCCACGGGGAAGGTTCACCCACTGCACCCGGATGCCGAGGGGGAGGGGCTCCGAGGAGGGAGGGATGCTCAGGCGGGGACAGCGCTGCACAGATGCAGGGAATGGGGGGCGGGGCTGGGGG
>NC_041233.1:13390727-13413422 GCF_002837175.3 Physeter macrocephalus | reverse complement strand
ATTCTTTGTCTCTGTTTATTTTTTTTTCTTTTGCCTACCCAGGTACGTGGGGGGTTTCTTGCCTTTTGTGAGGTCTGAGGTCTTCTGCCAGCGTTCGGTGGGTGTTCTATAGGAGAAGTTCCACGTGTAGCTGTATTTCTGATGTATCTGTGAGGAGGAAGGTGATCTCCGCGTCTTACTCTTCCGCCATCTTGCCTGCTAATCCCTACATTGTTTTTTTAGACATAATAATATTGCACACTTAATAGACTACAGTGTAGTGTGAACATAACTTTTATATATGTACTGGGAAACCAGAAATTTGGTGTGACTCGCTTTATTGCAGTATTTGCTTTTTTTGGTGGTCTGGAACCACGCTATCTGAAATCAAACCTACAGTTTCTACCATTCATCTTTCCATATGCTCATAACTTCCACTGGTCTTTCTGCTTTTAGTCTGGGAGGTATCATGCTTTCCAACTGTCAGGCTAAGGCAACAGTTAAGACAGACTGCTTTTGAATGTCATCGCTACTTGACTCTGTGCTCTTGGACAAGGTACTGAATTGCTCTATGCTTCATTTTCCTCATTTGAAAATAGTAAGAGTACCTACCTCACAGGTTTGTTGTGAGATGAAACATTTAACTCAGTGACATAATAAGAGCTCAATAAATTCCAAACATTGTAATCCATGTTATTAAGGCTTAGTGTTTGTTCTAAGGTGACTTCCACACACATATGTATAGATTTTATTAGGTTGAATGATGTGAAATTGCCATTTTGGTATGTCAAAAACACCAGCTATTTCATATGGCTAAACCCAATAATAACTTATGATTCCATTTCTTATCTATAGAACCTTTAGTTATTTTGCTTACACATGTCACTACCCTAATTTAACATATAACTTCCCTTGAATTATCTTCCTTAACTCATGTTATTTTGTTGTTGTTCAGTGAAATGGCAGAGTAATACTGACCTTGGAGGGTCATGAGCTACTCATAGAATGATAATGTCGTCTGTGGAGATTTTTACATCAGTTCAGTAGGCATTTCCAATTGTGTCACCGGCAGGGTCTCACCTCTGCAGGATGATGCAGTGTTGCTGGTCAGTGTTATTTGTGTCACTAGTGATAAGCTGAAACCAGATTCATCTGATTCCTACACTTAATTTCATCTTGCCCATGTTTCATATGCCTGACCTCTTGAAGAACTTTTGCACGTTTAGGGTATTTTCTTTTCCAATAATTTTAGGGGACAAGAGTATCACTATCTTCATTTTCTAAAGTTAAAAAAAATTGAATCATGTGAAATGGATCAAAAGCATAGCTCCCCGTTAGTGGCTCTGCAGAGAGCTGAATGGAGATCTTCAGAATTTCAAAGCTAAGGTAGGTTTTGATTGGTTTCATTTAAAACTCTCATTTTATGTAGTTAGATAAATAAAAATCTTAAAAGGTTGTCTGAAATAATGATAGTAGAATCAAAACAGGAATGGCTGTCTCCCAGCTTCCCCCATTTTTACTCCATTTCTAGGATTCTGTGGTTGCTCAAAAGCATTCTCTGCTTTAGAATCTTAAATCTAGCATAGTTAACAATTGATACCATTTTCAGAATGAACGAAACATGAATTTTACCAATACTCTGGCGAAGAACAAATATATACGTTGTCACGTTTCACGATTGAAACATTTTTGCTGATCTTAAATCTTCTATGAGAATGAAACAGCTACTCATGGATTTAGAACTTTCTTGTTCTGTTGTACTCATGTATTTGTGCACAGACTGACCTCCTTTATTTAGCCTTTAGTCATTTAAACAGCTTCTGGAATGAATGTGTGATCATGCTACCTACCTCTATAGCAGTCTTTTACGCGTGGTTTAAATGCTGTCTTTGCTGAAGTCCTGGCTTTGTACCTGTGATGTCTGAAGACCTTAGGCAGCTGTTGGGAATGCCAGGCTGAAATGATTTCTCTAGAGGCTCCAACAGCGTCAGGAATTCAGTTAGGCGAGCGATCAAAACTCACTGGGGCAAAAAGAGGCTCAGAGCTGATGCCTTTTATCTCCAAAGTGAAGGGTGTCTTCTGCTTTTTTGGGGGGATCTTGGCTGTATCTCTTCTGGCCTCTATTTGGTTTGAGTATAAACTCAACTGTCTTGGTGCTTTGGAACCTGACTGGTCTGTCAGCTGAGTCTGCCTTCTCCCTTGTCAGTTTCAAAGAACATACCAGAAAAGCCAGAGATCTGAACTCTAAAGAGGCCCCTCGCTGCTTGATACCCACTCCAGCCCCTCCCTTTCCAGGCACTTCATGTTCAACCCACTTGGCTAGCAAAACAGAGCCCCAGCAGGCAACATAGAATCCCTGTCGTTTTTTTCAGAATCCTTGTTATTGAATCCTCTCACCCAGTTAAAATATTAAAGTCTTCCTGGGATTAGAGAATGAGGAGAGATGACTTCATGGTGCATAAATTGAAGGGGTGGCTTGGGTGAATTCTGAGTTTAATGAGATAAAAAGAGTATCAATAAAAATTAAAGGAAACCCACTTATTATGTCTGGTATTGGACTCTCCCCCCCCCCCCACTTCTTTGATTATGTGTTTTTATAGAATGTGAATCAAATGGCAGCATTTAAGAAACCGAGGTCACTTTTTAAATCTTGTCCGCCAAAGACTTGCCTAGGCAGGCCTTTGATTTAGATGTTTGTAGATGTGACTTGACATCTGCACATAGGTGTGCTGTCAGAACATTTGATTTAGTTAATAGAAAGGATGAAGTAAAGCATGAGCTTCTCTGATAGAATTCTTTTGTCTTTGAACTGAGGAATATGAGTAATCAGGAACGATGCTCCCTCGTGTTGGGCAGTCTGCCTCCTGATGATACAACTCTAAGAACTGTCAGAATTGACTCATGCTCACTTTAAGGGTATGGTTTACAATGAATCTGACTAAAAATACCTGGATGATTGGTGGTGTTTGCGAAAGCGTGTTTTCCTTCTACATTTGGAACAGATCAGAGCTGCCACCATGCAGATGCACCGCTGCCCTGAAGGTCTTTATGGGGAGAGACTGACTGACGTGAGGTTCAGATGTGAGAGAGCTCTGGCCGCACCCGCTGACACTTCCCTTAGTTCAGGACCGATCTGAAGGCTGAGATGTGTCTTTGCTCTTTGCTCCTTCAAGTGGGCCGTTCTTGAAGGTGTGTGGTCAGTAGCAAGAAAAGACTCCCATTTTCTCTTGGGAATATCAGTCCAGAAACATTTTTTCATGACATTCAAGGAAGATGTGTTGCTTTGATTTCTGTTCTGAAGAGAATTCTATTGTTGGTCCTTTAAAAACTGTTAGGAATACGTGTGTGTGTGTGTGTGTGTGTGTGTGTGTGAGAGAGAGAGAGAGAGAGAGAGAGAGAGAGAGAATGTGATGGGGAGAGATATGGGGGTATGTAGAGAATGAAAGGGGGATTTGGAAGGTTAAAGAATCATAACTCTTACTCAGAATAGTTACAAAGGTATATGATTTACCTGCATCAGAAATCATCTTATAAATGACAAGTCGTTAGTTAACTAACATCTAGTTATCACATACAGTAAAGTAACTTACGCAAGCTCAGAACCTATGAGCTTAGAATCCTGGCCCAGCAGACCAAAGAATCAGTAACCAAAATGTGTTAATCTCATGCTCTCACAAAATGGTCCTCCCTAGAATCCTACTACACAATGAGAAAATCCAATTTTTCAATCGACCCTCTGTTTTCCAGTACGCCATTTTAGAGCTGTTAAAGATTTCGAAAATGATGTCTGTTATCACAGTATTTTCTCCCAGATCTCTGATGTGGTCTATTTACTGTCTCCCTGAAAGTTCAGAGAATAATCTATTTTATTTTTTTCTGCATGTTTATGCTCAAGTCAGTGGTGAGGCTGTCATATTTGCCCTGTAAAAGGACTTAGCATATGATGGTGACACTACTAGTTTGGATTGGTTACTAGATTCAAGAGTTTGGCAGTTGATAAAGTTCCATTTCTAAAAGTACAATATTATAAAAAAATCTTTCCAAAAGGTCCCCATCCTTTTTTTTTCATGCTTAGTAAACATTGTTTTATCTTAGTAAACATTTAACCTTTCTTTTGTGAATTGTCTATCCTTGTCTTTGGGCATTATTGTTGTAGGGTATTAATGTTTCTCTCGTCAATTCATAGGAGCTTTTTATATATTAAAATCCTTAGTCCTTTGACTCCATTTTGGTGGAAATATTTTTCTAGAGTTCCTTTGCCTTCTAATTCTCTTTATATTATGTTTAACTTGCAAAATTTAACTAAAAAATTTAGTAAACAAGCATGTTTTTTCCAACAATGGTATAACTGTTAACTGTAGAATTGTTTTCAAATATGTTAATTTTTAGAAAACATGTTACGGCACAGTATTGGGTCATATTTTTGATCTGAAAATCAAAAGGTGGTAATTATGGCTGAAAGGGATGGTGAATGTGGCTGAAAAGGTAGGCTAGAGTCATGCTGGGGGCTTTGAATTCTCAGCTAAGGAGATCAATCTAGTATAGACCTGCTTCACATCAAATTGGATGCAATTGCAGATCACAATATAGTAAGGTGTTGAATATGTTAATATTCTCTCTGGAGCATTGGAGTAGACTCCACGCTACCTGGACACTGTCTTTTAATTTCACTCTTTTTTTAAACACTTATGGAAGTCCCTTTGTAGCAGACCTTCTTATGAATTAATCCGTATCACATCTAAATCCATGATCACATCTGAAAGGCTTACTATGTGAACTGAGTCTCTAGAACTCAAATTAGTACCCTGGAATTCTAAGGTAAATTCTTACCTTACAGCTCTTATCTTTATGATGCTTTCCGTGTGGTTCTAGCTTGGGGAATGGTATGGTTCCTGATTACAAACCACCTTCTTCCAGAGGACAGGGTAGCCTACTGGTTCAAGTCTGGCAGATTAGTTACTAGTTGGGAATTGTGAACAAGTTACCTGACTGCTTATATTCCTCAATTTTCTCATTTCTAAAGGGGAATAATAACAGGTCCTTACCTCATAGAATTATTATGAAAATAAAATGAGAACTCACCATTCTCAAAAAAGTTCTTGGTGCGTTACATGTATTTGCTAAATGTTAAGTATCATCACCATCAACATGCAGATGCCACTTCCTCCTTCCTTTTCCTCAGTTGATGGCATTCTAAGCCCATCTTCCATGTGGTAGGTTTTAAGAGAATGGTGGTAATATCCAGAAAATTATGAGGACTTAACATTTTTAATAGTGCAGTAATGAAGCAGTAGGCAAGAAGTTGCTGACAGATCCGGGCAATGATGCTTTAAAAGCCAGTTTCAAAATGATCAAAGTTTCTTCCCATGGATGCTTCCCTGACCCAAGTGACATACGCCATTTGTGATATTCTAAAAGTTGGACCAAAATAGATGAACAGGATTTGAGAATGTTAATCTCATTTTGGTCTTAATGATAAATGTTTATCAGTCTGTCTATGTATCTATCCACCTATCTAATGTGTATGTTATCACTATATATATATAGGTATCACTGTATCTAATATATATGTATGTATGTATACACACGGTTGCATGCACACATACACGTATAGTCTGTATTTGTATAACGTATATAGTGATGGAAGTTAGAGCTCTAAAAAGTCTTCATAATTCCAGATTCTTGCTGAGCCTCTTGCTAAGAGCTGCTCTGCTAATTCATCCAATGGGAGGGCCTGGGGGGAGCCTCAGCGTGATAAATGCTGTTTACTCCAAGCTATGATGATGGACTCCTTTCTTCACGGTAGACTGTAATGCATATCATCCACTGCTCAGCCTGCAATTCCAACTCAAAAGTGATTCTGTCTCAGGCCAGAAAGAAAGCAGGACACATATGTGTTCTTTTTTAAAAAAATTCTTTTCCATTATGGTTTATCCCAGGACATTGAATATAGTTCCCAGTGCTATACAGTAGGAACTTGTCCATCATTTTATATGTTATTAGTTGGCATCTACTAACCTCAAACTCCCAGTCCATCGCTCCCTGACCCGCCATGTACTCATTCTTAGGTTCACGAAAGAGAAAAAGGCTTCCTGATGTAGTTGATTGTAGTTTGTCTTTAGAACATATAACCAATCTGCCGATACTTAATGACTTCAGATCGTGCAGTAGAAGAAAAGGAAACGAGCTAACATTTATTGAGTGGCCATTCTGTGCTACATGCTGTTAACTCATTTGATTCTCTCATGAATCTGTTAGGCTGGTTTAATTACCCTTAACTGAGGCTCGAAGTAGTTGGTAAATAGGAGAGCTCCGATCTGAACCCCAGTTTAACTGATCCCCGAAATCATGCTCTTTCCAGGGCTCTGCCGTCCGCTGATATATTAGATTCTGAGTAAGGGAGGCCAGGAAAATTGTTCCATTTTCTGTGTGTGACATTTCAAGTACTGGCCCTGGCTGGCCATGCACAGGGAAGTCGGCAGGCTCTGCTGCTGACAGTATGAGCCGTGTGAAGTGGGTTCCCCCTCCCACGTAAGATCCCCCCTCTCTCTGTTCTCTCCAGCTGCTCCCAGATTTGAGGGGGCACAGCCTTGCTCTTCACGCCTCACCTCGGCCTTCTGGCTTCTAACCTGCCCTCTCCCTGCCACCAAAGTTTTAACATTCGCTAGATTAGCTTTGTAACTGGTAAAGCCATATTGGTGACAGCTATTTACTTCGCTTATTTATTTCTACTCCAATCTAGTGTTTTGAATATCCAGCTATAATTTGAGGCATGTATCACCTCCTGAGAAAAGAGTCATCGATTAAGATGTCAGCCTTGTCAGGATTCCTGAGCACTGTGCTGATAGGTACTTGGAAATGATATAGTTAGAACATATGCTAAAACCTTCTGCCATGTAAATATATTGCTGTTTAATGGAAAGTTTCCAGAATTCAATAGGCAGCCTTTTGCAATGATTTAGGTATTCTGTGTTGGATTTGGCCTTTCTTATTCAGATTTTTTTAATTAGAAAGGCAGGAAATGTGTAGATGAGCTTCAGAGTCTGATAGATGCAGACTCAAATTTTAGCCCCATCTCTCACTGCCTGAGTGCCCCCAAACAAGACACTTTACTTCTTCTAATTTTTTCTTTTTAGATTTTTTTTTTGATATGGACCATTTTTTTTTGCGTTACGCGGGCCTCTCACTGTTGTGGCCCCTCCCGTTGCGGAGCACAGGCTCCGGACGCGCAGGCTCAGCGGCCATGGCTCACGGGCCCAGCCGCTTCGCGGCATGTGGGATCCTCCCGGACCGGGGCACGAGCCCGTGTCCCCTGCCTCGGCAGGCGGATTCTCAACCACTGTGCCACCAGGGAGGCCCGGTCAATATATTAATTGCTTTTTAAGCACTATACTGTCTTAATTACTACATCTTTATGATAAAACCTTATATCTGATGTGATACCCGTGTCCCCTGCATCGGCAGGCGGACTCTCAACCACTGCACCACCAGGGAAGCCCCTGATGTGGGCCATTTTTAAAGTCTTTATTGAATTTTTTACAATATTGCTCCTGTTGTTTATGTTTCGGTTTTTTGGCCGCGAGGCATGTAGGATCTTAGCTCCCCAACCAGGGATCGAATCCACACCCTCTGCACTGGAAAGCGAAGTCTTAACCACTGGACTGCCAGGGAAGTCCCTCACTTTACTTCTTGGAGCTCTGGTTACCCATCTGTAAATTAGATGTGATACCTACCTTATGGGACTGTTTATAACACCCAGTATGGTCCCTAGCACAGAGCTTTACTGAGAAAATATAAGTTCTTTGTGTCTTGGCCTGGAAGGCAATGCTTTTTTTTAAGTTCTTGCCTTCAGTGAACACATGTATATGTGGGAAAGACTGATTCAATAAGCCTTTCCTCTCCTAAAGACTGTATTTCCTTTGCAGTTCTGTATCTGTTCCATTTCAAATAAAGGTTTAAGCTCTCTCATTTCCCTGATACCTCTGCATGAAATAAGGCGTGAACTCAACATACAACAGCTTGTTGGGTGTATTCCATACATCTGTTCTGTGCAAGTGTTCTTCCTGCCGGATCTGGGGTGCAGGGAGCCGAGAGTCACATTTGCTAGTAGACTTAGCTATTGATGATTCAAGAACATTTATCATGACGTAGGTGATGCTTTTGAGGTTGTGCAGGAAGCTGAAATGAGTAATGTGACAGGTCAAGGCTTATAGCCATGGGAGAAAACACTTCTCAGCTGTGTAGCGACAGTTTTCCATTTCAGATTCCTCTTCTCTCTTCTGTGATACTGTGCTCCCTGCTGCAGACTGGCCTTTCCCACCTGCCTGCCGTATTAAGTGAACTCAACAGTTTCTGCACATGATGTTAATATGCCTAAACAAAGGTTAACCGTTCATGAGTACACGCCTAGCAAGGTTTCACCTTAAATTAATCAGCTCTTAGACACTCTCCAGCATCTAAAATTAAAGTTGACAACTCTTTTTTTACTTTTAATTCTCTCTCTCTCTATATATATACATATATATGTGTATATATATATATATCTGCAAGGCATACTTTTTAATGAAAAAGTAAATTTTTAAAAAAAATTTATTTATTCATTTATTTAATTTTTGGCTGCATTGGGTCTTCACTGCTGCACGCGGCCTTTCTCTAGTTGCAGTGAGCGGGGGCTACTCTTTGTTGCGGGGCACAGGCTTCTCATTGTGGTGGCTTCTCTTGTTGCAGAGCACAGGCTCTAGACGCGCAGGCTTCAGTAGTTGTGGCTCGCGGGCTCTAGAGCGCAGGCTCAGTAGTTGTGGCTTGCGGGCTCTAGAGCGCAGGCTCAGTAGTTGTGGCGCACGGGCTAAGTTGCTCTGCGGCATGTGGGATCTTCCGGGACCAGGGATCGAACCCGTGTCCCCTGCCTGCATTGGCAGGCAGATTCTTAACCACTGCGCCACCAGGGAAGCCTGAAAAAGTAAATACTTTTAATCAACAAATGAGGGAAGACTTTTCTCTTTATAGAAATATATGTTTAAAAAAGGATGATGTAATACTCTGATTTCTCTTCATAACCAATAAATCTTTCGCCTTTTACTAAAAAAAAAAAAAAAAAGGATGATGTGTACTTTTTCTAAATCATCTCATGAGACCAATTCATTGGACTAATCAGAGCTTTTAAATTATTTTTAATTCTGTACTGTTATCGGTGTTCCAAAGGAAAATGTTCCCCAGCACAATTTACAGTTGTGTTTGCTTTTTGTCGTAATGCAACTATCGAAAATCTGAGATACATCATTTGTTAAAATCAGGAAATAATAGGGAACTGAAGAATGATTACTTTTTTTTTTTTTTTTTGTGGCTGCACCGTGCGTCTTGTGGGATCTTAGCTCCCCGACCAGGGATCAAACTGGGGCCCTCGGCAGTGAAAGCGTGGAGTCCTAACCATTGGACCACCAGGGAATTCCTGAATGATTACCTTTTATTTTTTATGTTTCTTTTCTAGCTGTCAGTGTTGCTGCCCATCAACAGCTAGCACTATATTTTCTGCTGGTTTAAAGTCTAATGATAAAGCTGCGTTTTTATTTTCCCAAGCACTTCGTTATAGACAGAAATAAGCTGAAATAATGTTACCGTATACTAATAATGTGGATCTCTGGAGATAATCAGTACCAGCATGACACCCCTACAGCATAATTCGAGGAAGCAGGAAGTGTTGCACAAAATGAGAAAGAGTATTTAGAGGTTGTATATGCTTCCTGTTACTTTATTTTATTGATTTTTTTTTAGGCCATCCTTATGAAATGGGCAGAGATGCTCTTCTTGATATAACTTTATAGACAAATGGAAGCTCAATTTATATGACTTACACAAGTCCCATAATTGACCTTCCTGTAACTAGAGCCCCCCAGACCTTGGTCCAGTGCTGTGTTCCACTATCCCACTATCCAACACATTTAAGAGACCGCATGCCACCATTCATGTCATTTCCCTGTGAGAAGCAGGCACGGCCTCTTCCTTGGTGGCCTGGACATTAAACATGAATGGATAGAATCTGTAACTAAGTATAGAGAAACTAACACCAGTTCACCAATGAACACGAACCCTTCTCTCTGTGTCTCTGCTTTTCCCTTCTCTAAGAGCACCTGGGTCTGGACTCATCACACCTTGTTTTTTCCTTTCGGAACCGAGATGGAGACAGACTGTTCTGTGCCTATCACTTGTGGCGATGCCAGTAAGTTTACTCATTATGTTTACCAGGCTCAAGCTTTTAAGATGAGTCTCTATGGAAATAAATTGCTCATTTTAGGGATTGTGTAGTGCTGTGATCAGACATAATCAAGGATGGTGGAAGATTCTAAAAGAAAGTTATAATGGTGTGTTTATTGGAAAACGAAGACAGCAAAACCTAAAATAAATCTTGTTCTGTTGTTCAATGGCAATCTTGGGAACAGCATAGAAGGTGAGCCATGAATAGTGGTGCTTATGGAGCAAAGGTCCACTGCCTACCTTCTAACTCTTGAACTTAGTAATTTAGTTTTGTGGAGCTTGGTTGTTTTGTTTCAGTGATGACACACACTTCCTATGGGTGTTGGGGCCTTTCCTTCCCAAAATGGGAGTTGTCTGCTTAGAGCATTGGTGGTGAGGAATTATCCTAGAGGGGATCAAAGTATTATTAGAGAACTTCCTTCTAGGTCTTTGGCTCTAGAAACCCCAAGGGCAGTATTCTGTCTTCCTTTTTTTCTTTTGCAAATATAGGTAACCTTGAAAAATACAGTGAGTAGTTAGCGTCTATTTCCATAGCTCTGGCACGGAAATCTCTTACAGGCTGCAGCAGCTTCTTAGACTGGTTGCTAAGCAACCAAGAGGAGTTCACAAGCTTTGTCACAAGCCAGCAATCAAATGAGAGACAATATTTTCTTTTGATTATGTTTTTTTTTTTTTTGTCAGCTCTTGTTTTTGGTATTGTGTATTTACATCCTTTGGGGAGTATTATTTATACAAATGCGTTTTACAAAGACACTTTATTTGTTGAAGGCATTTTGGGTTGATCTTTTTAGATAAAAAGGTGACCAGTAGGTGTTGAAATTAGGCCTTGAAGCTGATGAAATTGTTTTATAAAACGTGGTGGGAGTCACACATACTGCTTTAGCCACTCTTTTATTAAGAAAACGTATAGGTAGCTTTCCATTCTGCTACTTTTGGTTTTTATTTATTGTGCACGTCTCTGACATAAACCAGTGGCTTTGAATCTGCGGTACCTCCAGCTCTTTTGTCTTTGAAAGTCATCTCTGAATAGAAGATCCTTTCAACCTTTGTAATCAGGACTTATTCTGACTTAATTTTTTGGAGCCATCTTTTATGTAAATTCTTCTTTTTTTAATGTATTTTATTTATTTATTTATTTATTTAGGCTGTGTTGGGTCTTCGTCGCTGCGTGTGGGCTTTCTCTAGTTGTGGTGAGCGGGGGCTACTCTTGGTTGCGGTGTGCGGGCTTCTCATTGTGGTGGCTTCTTTTGTTGTGGAGCACAGGCTCTAGGTGCACAGGCTTCAGTAGTTGCAGCACGCAGGTTCAGTAGCTGTGGCTCATAGGCTTAGTTGCTCTGTGGCATGTGGGATCTTCCCGGACCAGGGCTCGAACCCGTGTCTCCTGCATTGGCAGGCGGATTCTCAACCGCTGCGCTACCAGGGAAGCCCATAAATCCTTCTTTTTAAAACATATTTGTATCCTTTTTTAAATTGAAGTTTAGTTGACTTACAGTATTGTATTAGTTTCAGATGTACAACAGTGATTTGATATTTTTATACATTATGAAATGATTACCACAGTAAGTCTAGAAGCCATTTGTCACCATTCAAAGTTATTACAATATTATTGACTATATTCCTTATCATGTACGTTACATCCCCATGACTTATTTATTCTAAAACTGGAAGTTTGTGCCTCTTGACCCCCTTCACCTATTTTCCCATTCCCCCATCCTCACCCCCATTGTAAATCCTTGACCTTTACAGATTTTGTCTTTCAAATACTAACGAGTCAGCTTTTAAACAAATGCTTGGGTAAATGCTTATAACTGATGTTTATATTTTTAATTATACATTGATGTTGATTCAGTGCGGCTGAGGAGTGTGCCTCAGAAGAGTGTGTCTTACAGGTAGAGAAGAGGAGGTAGGGAGACTGAAATGATACAGATCTTCTGCCACTGTTCCAAGGGAGCAAATGGTGGATTATAGAAACTGCATATCAATGAGCATGATATTGATATCTGGCCAAATAGCAGCTTGGGTTATTGAACTAATAGCGGTGATGACTACGAAGAACTGGCAATAATTAGGAGCCAAAATGATTTCACTAGGAAGAACTCATGTGAAATTAAACCTGTTTTCTTTCTGATGATTTTACTATGCTGGTGATTCATGTAAATCTATAGCCACGGGATACGGATTTTAGTAACATGTTTGATGAAATTTCTTATGATAATCAACATTTCATTACTGCAATCCCTTGCTTTTATGCTTGAAAATAGCACTTAGCAATTTTTTTTTCTGCAGATGGCTACTATGTAAATTATTTGAAGAAATGAAACAGAACACTAAAACTGATATAAATGTTTTTGAAATTCAGAGATATAACATTTGCATATAAACATTATCATTTGCATTTTCCCCTTGTAATTTGGCTTACTATGGGAAAAAATTGTTTTTTATTTTTTACAGTCAGTATGGAGTGTTTTATGGCATGAGGCCACGCTCACATTTTAGGACAGAGCAATTCAAAGCATTTAGGATGAGCTTTCCCACTCACGCCCTCCCAAAACAAGTGGGGTTCTAGCTCAGGCCTTGGTCACTGCTGTGGTTTTGTGTATGAAGTGTCAGTGTATCAGTGACTATTGCAAAGAGGACTGATACCTTGTCATAGTTCTTTGTAGAAGTGAACTATTTTTATAAATCAAACCATAAAATAGTAGTTAGGAATGCTAATTTCTTTCATTTCTTCAACCCACAAGCATTTGCTGAGTGGTGCCCTTCGCTGGTTTGAAGATAGATGCTTTGTTGTTACATCTGAACTCTCAAACTGACCTTTTTTTAGGCGTTTCTGGCCAACTGATGAAGCCTATGAACCTCTTCTTGGAAAGAAGATTTTAAATACGTAAAATAAAATATATGAGAAGTTAGTTATATTAGAATAGTTACCAAAGATTAAAAATTGTGATTAAGTAATAGATGTACTTACTAATGCATTAAGTAATAAAGTCTAGCAGAGTTTAATATCAGCTATATTTTTGCAATCATGATGAGTTTAAGCAATATCGTGAGCTATCTGCCCAACTACAGTGTGTGATAGGAAAGTAATTGTTATTTCTATTGGTGATAGTTGCAGGTACTGTTAATACCCTGTGGTTTGTATCATGCCTATATTTATAACGCAAGGAGATGCCAGATTGCAGTTAGATGTTCCTGAAAATAAAAATGTACTTTTCCCCATTCCTGAATCCATAGATCCATGATGCGGGGGGCAGGGTGTCCATACACCCCCATTAAAAAAACCCTGTTTACATGTTCACCATTAATGGTATCATAAAAGTAGTTGTCTTAAAAACAAAGTAAAATAGAATAGTAATATAAGATTATGATATATTCTTTCTAGATGGTAAACTCACTGAGATTAAAATCCTTGGGGAGGGCTTCCCTGGTGGCACAGTGGTTGAGAGTACGCCTGCCGATGCAGGGGACACGGGTTCGTGCCCCGGTCCGGGAGGATCCCACATGCCGCGGCGCGGCTGGGCCCGTGAAACTTTTCAGTTTCCTTCCTCAGCGGCCGTGGCCGCTGAGCCTGCGCGTCCGGAGCCATCCTTGGGGATATTCCAGTTGATGTGTATAGCTCAAACTATATTAAGCATGTGTAACAGCAGCGGCAAATGAGTTTCGAACGTGTATATTGCCCATGTGGCCTAATTATCAACAGGCAGATTTTTACAGAAGATGCCACATGCTTGGGTCCTCTGTCAGTCTTCCATTATATTGTTGAAGGAGCATAAGAAATAAAGCCATAATTTAAACGGAGCAATTTCCTCTCCATAGCCTGTAAGAGGCCAAGGGAAAATACCCCTCTCATTAGTGAATAATGCCGTAGTCATACTGGAAATCTTTTGTATTCAATACAAATACTAGCACTGATTTCATAGGTATTTGTAAGTTAATACATACATAACACTTAGAGTCATGGCTGACACATAGTAAGCCCTGTAGAAAGGGCTATTATTACTGTTCCAGCCTAAGTTATTACTGCTGAGTTCTGCACATTTGTTGCGGAGGCTTTATTTCTTATTTCAAAGAACAGTATTTAGAGAAAGAGAAATATCGTGTGATATCCCTTATATGTGGAATCTAAAAAGAAAGGATACAAATGAACATATTTACAAAACAGAAACAGACTCACAGACTTAGAGAACGAAGTTATGGTTACCAGGGGGGGAAGGATGGGAGGAAGGAGATGGTCAGGGAGTTTGGGATCGACATGTACACACTGTTATATTTAAAATGGATAACCAACTGTATAGCACAGAGAACTCTGCTCAACGTTATGTGGCAGCCTGGATGGGAGAGGAGTTTGGGGGAGAATGGATACATGCATATGTATGTCGGAGTCCCTTTGCTGTGTGTCTGAAACTATCACAACATTGTTAATCGGCTATACTCCAATATAAAATAAAAAGTTAAAAAAAAAAGAACTGTATTTACATATACGACAGTGATCACTTAGGGTCTTATCAGCCCTTGATTGTGGCTTACTTAACTTATTTTTTTGAATAGATAATACATGAATATAAAACTTAAAGATACAAAAGTGAATATGTAGTGAAAAGTAAATCCTTTTTGCTTTCTTTTACCCCAGTCACCCCATTCCCTTTCTCATAGCAATATGTTTTATATATATACATGTAATAGATTCATCTTTGAAGGGAGATTTTATGTATATACAGGTTCATGTACACATACTTATAGTCTTTTAAATACAGAAATGGTTGCATGCAACACACCTGTACTTCACCCTGAGCATATCAATAAATACTGTATATTTGAGATTGTTCCATATAGAGTTGCCTTGTCTTTGTAAATAAACTTTTAATTTTAGAATAATGTTACACTGACTGAAAAGTTGCAAAGATAGTACCACGTCCCCATATTCTCCACACCCCATTTCTCCTACTCCAAACATCTTACATGACTAGGGTACATATGTCATAACTAAGGAGCTGGCACTGTTACTTTATTATTAACTAAATTCTGGACTGTATTCGGATTTCACTTGTTTTCCCCTAATGTCCCCTTTTCTGTTTCAGGATCCATGTTATATTTAGTCATCAAGTCTCTTAAAGCTTCCCCTAGCCTCTGATGGTTTCTCAGATTTTCCTTGTTTTTGACAACCTTGACAGCTCTGAGGAATGCTGGTTAGGTAGTTTTTGGAACGTCCTTCTGTTGAGTTTGTCTTGTGTATTTCTCATGGTAAGACTGGAGTTACAGGCTTGGGGGAGCATGGCTGCAGAGGCGAGGAGCCTTTCTCATCACCAGTATCAAGAGTACATGCTGTAGACATGGCTTATCAGTGGTGATACTAACCTTGGTTGCCTGAGCAAGATAGTGTCTGCCAGGTTTTGCCCTATAAAGTTACTTTTTCCTCCTTATCCATACTCCACTTCTTGGAAACAAGTCCCTAAGTGCAGCCCACCCTCAAGTGGGCCGAAGTTCCACTTTCTTGGGAGGAGGATGGCATGTGTGTGTATGTTTAATGACTTTACAATAGTCCCTTGGACTTTACATGGCATGTAAAAGTCTATTTTTGGCTTCTATTCATTCTCTCCAGAATAAAAATTAGATCTAGAGTTCTAAAAGCTACCTCCCAAAATCTATCCTTTCCCTCCTTATGTATTTCTTATTTGGGGACGCCTCTCTTTTATTGCCCCGAGACTGCTTTTTGTCTGACTGTTTATAATTTCCTAGTTTTTTTGGTCACGCTTGTACAGAGAGCTGAAATCAAAATAGACCATGTACTACATTATTGGTTCTGTTGATATTCATAGATGATAATTGCTAAGCTACTTACCTGACAACAAATTATTTGCTGCAGGTGACCAAATAAGCAGTTCTTCATAGAGCCACATTTAAAAAAAAATAAATTTATTTATTTATTTTTGGCTGCACTGGGTCTTCGTAGCTGCGTGGTCTTTCTCTAACTGCAGCGAGCAGGGGCTACTTTTCATTGCAGTGCGCGGTCTTCTCCCTGCGGTGGCCTGTCCCGTTGCGGAGCATGTGCTTCAGGCACGTGGGCTTCAGTAGTTGTGGCACGTGGGCTTCAGTAGTTGTGGCACGTGGGCTTCAGTAGTTGTGGCACACGGGCTTCAGTAGTTGTGGCACGCAGGCTCAGCAGCTGCGGCTCATGGGCTCCAGAGCGCAGGCTCAGCAGTTGTGCCGCACGGGCTCAGCTGCTCCGCGGCATGTGGGATCCTCCCGGACCAGGGCTCGAGCCCGTGTCCCCTGCATTGGCAGGTGGACTCCCAATCACTGCGCCGCCAGGGAAGCCTTAGAGCCACATTTTTGAAGTCACTAATATCTAGGGGTGCTGCTGTCTTATGAAAGTTTATGTGTAACTTTGAAACATAAAACTTCAGTAGGGACTCATTTTGGGGCTCTTTATTCAGTTAGCAGTTATTTACTGAGCTGCCATTGCTGAGTGGTGAGTACACAAATCACGTGCCTGACGTAAGTCAGATCATGTTTCTAGTGGGAGATACAGACAATAAACACATTAAAAATTAATGGAAAAGATAATTTTAGAGAGTGATAAGTGGTTTAAAGACAATAACCAGGGTGAAGTGCTAGCACATTACTTGGTCCTGGTGGTTGCGTAGGGGCCACTTTGATTTTGTGGCCAGTGAAGTCCTCAGGAGAAGGCAGTTGAACTGAAACCTCACTGTGCAGGAGGACCAGACATTTAAAACCTGGAGTTGGGAGGGGCTTGATGAGTTCTAGAAATAAAAAGAAGGCCAGAGTGGGATAAGTGAGGACAGAGTAGAAGAGAAGGGGCTGTAGAGGTAGACAGGGCTTCACAGGCAGAGTTACCTTTTTGGGGAGGTCTCTGGATGGTTTTAAGCAGAAGAGTGACAAGATCTGATATCTGTGTTTTAAAAGAACCTTCCAGTTGTTATGTGGAAAATGGATTTTAGGGGAGAGAAGCGGAAGCAAGAATAGTATGAGTTAGGAGACCATTGTAAGAGTCCACGTGAGAGACGGATGGTGGCTTGGACTAGCAGTCAGACGGACAAAAGTAGATAGACTGAGAAATATTGAGGGGACAGGACTGCCAGAATTTGTAGCTGAACTGGATTCAATTATTACAGCAGATGTGAATCAACAAGAAATATAAGATGATGATGCCATATAAACTGCCTCAAATACAGATCTTTTCATGCAAGTCTAATGCTTTAAAAGAAGAGTGGTATCAAAGATTCACATTAGTGCATTGGGCATAAGTTAGGGAGCCATGTCTACTATAACTTAATTCACACATCAGTAACAGAAGAGCAAACTTGCTTACCAAGTTAATGAGCTCTTCATTTTTATTAGCTAATAACTTTGTCGTAACCACCAAGCCCACAACAACAATAAGCGTTTGTCTTTAGGGGTTAATAACAAACTGGGGGAGTTAATCAGCCTATTTACTTGATCATTACCCCTCAGGAAATTCTCATCTTAGTAATAATTTTTTTTTTTTTTTTTGCCTTACGCGGGCCTCTCACTGCTGTGGCCTCTCCCGTTGTGGAGCACAGGCTCCGGACGCGCAGGCTCAGCGGCCATGGCTCACGGGCCCAGCCGCTCCGCGGCATGTGGGATCTTCCCGGACCGGGGCACGAACCCGTTTCCCCCGCATCGGCAGGCGGACTCTCAACCACTGCGCCACCAGGGAAGCCCAGTAATAATATTTGATGTAATGTTTACTGTGAATCGCTTTTATGTTATAATGATTGAAATGTTCAGCAGAGCAGAGCACGTTTCAATCATATATTGATGTTTCACTTTGGAATCATGGAGAAAATATATCATTTTTGTAGCTATTACATGTAAAATGCCTGTTGATAAAGGGTTTTGCAAAACTTTCTTTGGAATGAGTAACTAAATGTAGTCACAGTTTTGACATTTTGACTTTTGTATCAAAGGTAGGAATTCATTTTGTGAGGACTTGGGATTTAATATTTGGTTTGTTTTAAATTTTCAAGGTATTTTTATTTTTGCTGTATAAAGAAAACATTACTGTTAATGTAATAAAAACCTTATTACTCTCAGTTTAGTATTTTGGGGTAAAGTAGGCAAGATAAGGATGAGTTATTTTGTATTCTAGAAATAAGGGTTTGCTAAGGAACTGATGAGGTAAAGAGAAGGGAAATATTTGCGTTTTTAATAAACTTTTTAGAAACTGAAGTATAGTTGATTTGCAACATTGTGTTAGTTTCAGGTGTACAGCAAAGTGATTCAGATATATATATATATATTTAGATTATTTTTCATTATAGGTTATTACAAGATATTGAATATAGTTCCCTATGCTATACAGTAACTCCTTGTTGCTTATCTGCTTCTTATATAGTAGTTTGTATCTGTTAATCCCATACTCCTAATTTAAACCTCGCCTCTCTCTTTTCCTTTTGGTAACCATAAGTTTGTTTTATATGTCTCTGAGTCTGTTTCTGTTTTGTAAATAAGTTCGTTTGTACAGTTTTTTACATTCCACATATAAGTGATATCATATAGTATTTGTCTTTCCCTGTCTGACCTATTTCACTTAGCATAATGCCCTTCAAGTCCAAACATGTTGCTGCAATTGGAAAACTTTCATTCTTTTTTATGGCTGAATAGTATTCCATTGCATATACATACAACATCTTCTTTATCCATTCATCTGTCGATGGACACTTAGGTTGTTTCCATGTCCTGGCTGTTGTAAATAGTGCTGCCATGAACATTGGAGTGTTAATAAACTTTCAAAAAGTACTGCATAAGTAGATTGATGTCACTGAAATTAAATAGGTGGGTGGTGGTGTTGTGCAAACTGTCTGTTGGTTCTTGTCTGTTTATTAGGGCAGGTGTAGCTGTACTTTAATTTGATAATACATAGTGAATTTATGTTACAGTGTACCAGATAACCCTGTATCACTGGGTATATTTTTTTGTTTTTGTTTTAAGAATAAGATGCTATAAGTTGAAATGGGTTTCCTTATGAAAATGTAAGTTAGTATCAAACAAGGAATTCTGTCCAAGTTTATTACTTGGAATGTAATTAACTCTGTGTGTCAAATATTCTTTAGTATAATCTCACTGAAAGTTTTAGGAGTATTTTAGTGAGCGAAGTCCAGAAATAGGAAGTAAGCTTTGCGAGCTACTTTAAAAATATATACTTTAAGAATTATGAAAATAAAGAAGAAATATTAAAATTGCTTCAGTTGGTATACCAAAAGAATGTTTTGGTATTTCATTTGGTTATTCTTTTTTTAAATTAATTTTTATTGGAGTATAGTTGATTGACAATGTTGTGTTAGTTTCAGGTGTACAGCAAAGTGATTCAGTTATACATGTACATATATCCACTATTTTTTAGATTCTGCTCCCATAAAGGTCATTTCAGAGTATTGAGTAGAGTTCCCTGTGCTATACAGCACGTTCTTATTAGTTACCTATTTTATATATAGTAGTGTGTATATGTCAATCCCAACCTCCCAATTTATCCCCCTTGCCCCGTTCATCTGGTTATTCTTCAGAAAGAATCGTGGTTCTGATAGCCCAAGGCGATTCTATTCTCAAAGTGACACACAGTAAAAAATAAAACCAAACCATAAGTTGCCATTATGAATTATGTTGCTCCTTTTAAATCTACTTGAACAAAGAGGAAAGCTCTGGAGAAGGTGGCGTGGTAGGTATGAAGAGGATCATGGAGCAATCTTTTCTGCAAGAATTTAAATCTAGTTGTGGAGGGAGAGTCCTGCTTATGTTCCCTTGAGCTCTTCGTGTCTGTGCCTCGAAGGGTGACTGCACCATGCCAGGAGAGCATGCAGTAGGCAAACTAAGTCCAGCCGTGAGAAATTCCATAAAATTTGGCATTTGAACTGACTTTTGAGGGAGCTGTAGAATTTCAGCAAGTGGAAATGACAGGGTGCAAGAGCTTTGAGGAAAGCGACGGAGGTGGGAAGTGACAGCACCTCTTCTGGCTCTGCTGTTATAGGCAGGGATTGTGTCTATCACTTTCCTGGTCACTGGTCAGCAGCTTACAAAGTGCCCTGAGCAGAGAGGCTGCTGAAAAACTCCAGTCGCGTGGATGCGCAGTGTATCTTTACACTGACGGTATACAGATTACTAATGTGTATCTGAATCATTTAAACAAGGTAATATAATCACATAAACTATATTCACGTTATGATGTCTTAGCAGTCTCTTCTATTCACTTCACATCTCATTTGCAATTCCTGATTTGATTGCTGCAAGGCAGAAGGGGAAATAACATCTTTGGTAGGAAAGAGAAGTCAAAGGAATTTCTCTGGATAAGTGTTGGTAGATATCTCTGAGATGAGTTTTTGGTTTCTAGTCTCTTGGTCTGGAAGTCTGCAGAAGGATGGTTGTTTTAATGTTTCTATTTTCCAATATTTGGGGGCTCACTTTAGTGGAGAGGAATGCTAAGAATTTTAAATGAAGACATTTAAATGGCTGTAATTTTTTAATCAGAAAAATTCCACATTCAGAGTAAATCCTTTTGTATGACATGGAGTCAATTTTTTAAAAATGTATATAGTGTTTTTAAAAAATAATTTACTGGTGTAAAAAACTTGGTGTCTTATATATCTGATTTTTGTTTTGTGTTTCTAGTCTCCTGGTCTACTAGGAGTCTATACATGAACAGTTGATTTAATGCCTCTATTTTATATTTGGGGCTCACTTCAGTGGTATGAATCCTAATCAGATTTTTTTTTAATTTTTGAATTTTATTTTATTTATTTTTTATACAGCAGGTTCTTATTAGTCATCAATTTTATACATTTTTATTTCTATTATTTTTGTATTTATTTATTTTTAACATTTTTATTGGAGTATAATTGCTTTATAATGGTGTGTTAGTTTCTGCTTTATAACAAAGTGAATCACTGTACATATACGTATATCCCCATATCTCCTCCGTCTTCTGTCTCCCTCCCACCCTTCCTATCCCACCCCTCTGGGTCGTCACAAAGCACCGAGCTGATCTCCCTGTGTTATGCGGCTGCTTCCCACTGGCTATCTGTTTCACATTTGGTAGTGTATATATGTCCATGCCACTCTCTCATTTCATCCCAGCTTACCCTTCCCCCTCCCCATGTCCTCAAGTCCATTCTCTACGTCTGTTTCTTTATTCCTGTCCTGCTCCTAGGTTCTTCAGAACCATTTTTCTTTTTATTTTTTAGATTCCATATATGTGTGTTAGCGTACGGTATTTGTTTTTCTGTTTCTGACTTCACTCTGTATAACAGACTCTAGGTCCATGCACCTCACTACAAATAACTCAATTTCGTTTCATTTTATGGCTGAGTAATATTCCATTGTATATATGTACCACATCTTCTTTATCCATTCATCTCTAGATGGACACTTAGGCTGCTTCCATGTCCTGGCTATTGTAAATAGAGCTGCAATGAACATTGTGGTACGTGACTCTTTCTGAATTATGGTTTTCTCAGGGTATATGCCCAGTAGTGGGATTGCTGGGTCGTATGGTAGTTCTAGTTTTAGTTTTTTAAGGAACCTCCATACTGTTCTCCATAGTGGCTGTATCAATTTACATTCCCACCAACAATGCAAGAGGGTTCCCTTTTCTCCACACCCTCTCCAGCATTTATTGTTTGTAGACTTCTTGATGACGGCCATTCTGACTTGTGTGAGGTGATACCTCATTGTAGTTTTGATTTGCATTTCTGTAATGATTAGTGATGTTGAGCATCCTTTCATTTGTTGCTTGGCAATCTGTATATCTTCTTTGGAGAAATGTCTGTTTAGGTCTTCTGCCCATTTTTGTATTGGGTTGTTTGTTTTTTTGATATCAAACTGCATGAGCTGCTTCTAGATTTTGGAGATTAATCCTTTGTTAGTTGCTTCATTTGCAAATATTTTCTCCCATTCTGAGGGTTGTCTTTTGTCTTGTTTATGGTTTCCTTTGCTGTGCAAAAGCTTTTAAGTTTCATTAGGTCCCATTTGTTTATTTTTGTTTTTATTTCCATTACTCTAGGAGGTGGGTCAAAAAGGATCTTGCTGTGATTTATGTCATAGTGTTCTGCCTATGTTTTCCTCTAAGAGTTTGATAGTGTCTAGTCTTACATTTAGGTCTTTATAACCCATTTTGAGTTTATTTTTGTGTATGGTGTTAGGAAATGTTCTAATTGCATTCTTTTACATGTAGCTGTCTAGTTTTCCCAGCACCACTTATGGAAGAGGCTGTTTTTTCTGCATTGTATATTCTTGGCTCCTTTATAAAAAATAAGGTGACCATATGTGCATGGGTTTATCTCTGGGCTTTCTATCCTGTTCCATTGATCTCTATTTCTGTTTTTGTGCCAGTACCATACTGTCTTGATTACTGTAGCTTTGTAGTATAGCCTGAAGTCAGGGAGCCTGATTCCTCCAGCTCCATTTTTCTTTCTCAAGATTGCTTTGGCTATT
>NC_041233.1:13388392-13390380 GCF_002837175.3 Physeter macrocephalus | reverse complement strand
AGGTCTTTTGTCTCCTTAGATAGGTTTATTCCTAGGTATTTTATTCTTTTTGTTGCAGTGATAAATGGGAGTGTTTCCTTAATTTCTCTTTCAGATTTTTCATCATTAGTGTATAGGAATGCAAGAGATTTCTGTGCGTTAATTTTGTATCCTGCAACTTTACCAAATTCATTGATTAGCTCTAGTAGTTTTCTGGTAGCATCTTTAGGACTCTCTCTGTATAGTATCATGTCATCTGCAAACAGTGACAGCTTTGCTTCCTCTTTTCTGATTTCGATTCCTTTTATTTCTTTTTCTTCTCTGACTGCTGTAGCTAAAACTTCCAAAACTATGTTGAATAATAGTGGTGAGAGTGGACAACCTTGTCTTGTTCCTGATCTTAGTGGAAATGGTTTCAGTTTTTCACCCTTGAGAATGATGTTGGCTGTGGGTTTGTCATATATGGCCTTTATTATTTTGAGGAAAGTTCCCTTTATGCCTACTTTCTGGAGGGTTTTTTTGTTTTGTTTTGTTTTGTTTTTGTGGTATGCGTGCCTCCCCCTGCCGCGGCCTCCCCCGTCGCAGAGCACAGGCTCCGGACGCGCAGGCCCAGCGGCCACGGCTCATGGGCCCAGCCGCTCCGTGGCACGTGGAATCCCCCCAGACCGGGGCGCGAACCCGGCCCCCCTGCATCGGCAGGCGGACGCGCAACCACTGCGCCACCAGGGAAGCCCTTCTGGAGGGTTTTTATCATAAATGGGTGTTGGATTTTGTCAAAAGCTTTTTCTGCATCTATTGAGATGATCATATGGTTTTTCTCCTTCAATTTCTTAATATGGTGTATCACACTGATTGATATGCATATATTGAGGAATCCTTGCATTCCTGGGATAAGTTTTTACTTTGATTGATCTTTGGTATTGTTTCCTTCATTTCTTTTTCATTTATTTCTGACCTGATCTTTATGATTTCTTTGCTCCTGCTAATTTTGGGGATTTTTTGTTCTTCTTTTTCCAATTGCTTTAGGTGTAAGGTTAGGTTGTTTATTTGAGATGCTTCTTGTTTATTATCAGGGTGATGGTGGCTTCGTAGAATGAGTTTGGGAATGTTCCTCCCTCTGCTATATTTTGGAAGAGTTTGAGAAGGATAGGTGTTAGCTCTTCTCTAAATGTTTGATAGAATTTGCCTGTGAAGCCATCTGGTCCTGGGCTTTTGTTTGTTGGAAGATTTTTAATCACAGTTTCAATTTCAGTGCTTGTGATTGGTCTGTTTATGTTTTCTGTTTCTTCCTGGTTTAGTCTCACAAGGTTGTGCTTTTCTAAGAATTTGTCCATTTCTTCCAGGTTGTCCATTTTATTGGCATATAGTTGCTTGTAGTAATCTCTCATGATTCTTTGTATTTCTGCAGTGTTAGTTGTTACTTCTCCTCTTTCATTTTAAATTTTGTTGATTTGAGTCTTCTCTCTGTTTTTCTTGATGAGTCTGGCTAATGGTTTATCAATTTTGTTTATCTTCTCAAAGAACCAGTTTTTACTTTGATTGATCTTTGGTATTGTTTCCTTCATTTCTTTTTCATTTATTTCTGACCTGATCTTTATGATTTCTTTGCTCCTGCTAATTTTGGGGATTTTTTGTTCTTCTTTTTCCAATTGCTTTAGGTGTAAGGTTAGGTTGTTTATTTGAGATGCTTCTTGTTTCTTGAGGTAGGATTGTATTGCTATCAAATTCCCTCTTAGAACTGCTTTTGCTGCATCCCATAGGTTTTGGGTCATTGTGTCTCCACTGTCTTCTGGGACCCCTATAATTCAAACGTTGGTGCCTTTAATGTTGTCCCAGAGGTCTCTGAGACTGTCCTCAGTTCATTTCATTCTTTTTTCTTTATTCTGCTCTGCAGTAGTTATTTCCACTAGTTTATCTTCCAGGTCATTTATCCGTTCTTCTGCCTCATTTATTCTGCTATTGATCCCATCTAGAGTATTTTTAATTTCATTTATTGTGTTGTTCATCGT
>NC_041233.1:13385368-13386628 GCF_002837175.3 Physeter macrocephalus | reverse complement strand
TTCTCCTTTTTCATTTTAAATTTTGTTGATTTGAGTCTTCTCTCTGTTTTTCTTGATGAGTCTGGCTAATGGTTTATCAATTTTGTTTATCTTCTCAAAGAACCAGTTTTTACTTTGATTGATCTTTGGTATTGTTTCCTTCATTTCTTTTTCATTTATTTCTGACCTGATCTTTATGATTTCTTTGCTCCTGCTAATTTTTATTTCCAAGATTTTGGGCCATGTTTACTATCATTATTCTGAGTTGTTTTTCAGGTAGACTGCCTATTTCCTCTTCATTTGTTAGGTCTGGTGGGTTTTTGCCTTTCTCCTTCACCTGCTGTGTGTTTCTCTGTCTTCTCATTTTGCTTAACTTACTCTGTTTGGGGTCTCCTTTTCACCGGCTGCAGGTTTGTAGTTCCCGTTGTTTTTGGTGTCTGCCCCCAGTGGCTATGGTTGGTTCAGTGGGTTGTGTAGGCTTCCTGGTGGAGGGGACTGGCGCCTGTGTTCTGGTGGATGAGGCTGGATCTTGTCTTTCTGGTGGGCAGGACCACATCCGGTGGTGTGTTTTGGGTTGTCTGTGACCTTATTATCATTTTAGCAGCCTCTCTGATAATGGGTTGGGTTGTGTTCCTGTGTTGCTAGTTGTTTGGCATAGGGTGTCCAGCACTGTAGCTTGCTGGTCGTTGAGTGGAGCATAGAAAAAAAATAACAAAGTTATTAAAATAAAAAATAATAATTATTAAAACTTAAAAATAAATAAGAAAAGTAATAAAAAGAAGAGGGAAAGAAGAGAGCAACCAAACCAAAAAACAAATCCACCAATGATAACAAGAGCTAAAAACTATACTAAAAAGAAAAAAACAAAAAACCATTCAGGCAGAACCCTAGGACACATGGTAAAAGCAAAGCTATAGAGACAAAAATCACACAAAGAAGCATACACATACACACTCACAAAAAGAGGAAAGGGAAAAAAAATATCTATATATATAAAAAAAAAAAGGAGGAAGAGAGCAACCAAATAATAAACAAATCTACCAATGATAATAAACTTTAAATACTAAACTAAGATAAACATAAAACCAAAAACAAATTAGATGCAGAAAGCAAACCCCAAGTCTGCAGTTGCTCCCAAAGTCCACTGCCTCAATTTGGGATGAGTCATTGTCTTTTCACGTATTCCACAGATGCAGGCACATCAAGTTGATTGTGGAGATTTAATCCGCTGCTTCTGAGGCTGCTGGGAGAAATTTCCCTTTCTCTTCTTTGTTCGCACAG
>NC_041233.1:13384056-13385000 GCF_002837175.3 Physeter macrocephalus | reverse complement strand
CACAGAAGAAAAGTCAGAAAAAAAGGAAGAATGAAAAAATAAAATAAAGTTATTAAAATAAAAAAATAATTATTAATAGAAAAAAATTTTAAAGTAATAAAAAAGGAAAGAAAGAAGAGAGCAACCAAGCCAAAAAACAAATCCACCAATGATAATAAGCACTAAAATCTATACTAAAAAAAAAAAAAGAAACTGGTCAAACAGAACCCTAGGACAAAGCTATACATACAAAATCACACAAAGAAGCATACACATACACACTCACAAAAAGAGGAAAGGGAAAAAAAATATCTATATATATAAAAAAAAAAAGGAGGAAGAGAGCAACCAAATAATAAACAAATCTACCAATGATAATAAACTTTAAATACTAAACTAAGATAAACATAAAACCAAAAACAAATTAGATGCAGAAAGCAAACCCCAAGTCTGCAGTTGCTCCCAAAGTCCACTGCCTCAATTTGGGATGAGTCATTGTCTTTTCACGTATTCCACAGATGCAGGCACATCAAGTTGATTGTGGAGATTTAATCCGCTGCTTCTGAGGCTGCTGGGAGAAATTTCCCTTTCTCTTCTTTGTTCGCACAGATCCTGGGGTTCAGCTTTGGATTTGGCCCTGCCTCTGCATGTAGGTCACCGGAGGGCGTCTGTTCTTCGCTCAGACAGGACGGGGTTAAAGGAGCAGCTGATTGGGAGCTCTGGCTCACTCAGGCCGGGTGGAGGGAGGGGCACGGATGCGGGGCGAGCCTGCGGCGGCAGAGGCCGACGTGACGTTGCACCAGCCTGAGGCACGCTGTGCGTTCTCCCAGGGAAGTTGTCCCTGGATTACGGGACCCTGGCAGTGGCGGGTTGCACAGGCTCCTGGGAGGGGAGGTGTGGAGAGTGACCTGTGCTCGCACACAGGCTTCTTGGTGGCGGCAGCAGCAGCCTTAGCGTCCCATGCC
>NC_041233.1:13383772-13384039 GCF_002837175.3 Physeter macrocephalus | reverse complement strand
CCTCCTTCACAGCTCCCTCCCACTGGTGCAGGTCCCGTCCCGATTCTTTTGTCTCTGTTTTTTCTTCCTTCTTTTGCCCTACCCAGGTATGTGGGGAGTTTCTTGCCTTTCGGGAGGTCTGAGGTCTTCTGGCCCACGCTGATCGCCACGGCTCGCACCCATCTCTGGAGCTCCTTTTTTTTTTTTTTTTTTTTGTGGTATGCGGGCCTCCCTCTGTTGTGGCCTCTCTGTTGCGGAGCACAGGCTCCAGACCCGCAGGCTCCGTGG
>NC_041233.1:13364389-13383180 GCF_002837175.3 Physeter macrocephalus | reverse complement strand
TTCTTTTGCCCTACCCAGGTATGTGGGGAGTTTCTTGCCTTTCGGGAGGTCTGAGGTCTTCTGCCAGCGTTCAGTAGGTGTTCTGTAGGAGTTGTTCCACATGTAGATGTATTTCTGATGTATCTGTGGAGAGGAAGGTGATCTCCACATCCTACTCCTCCACCATCTTGAAGGTCTCTAATGAGATATTTTAAGAATACATTTAAGAAGCTTTATTTTTTTAGTCAGAAGAATTACATATTCAGTGTGAATCCTTTTTTGTATGAAATGGATCCTTTTTTTTTTTTTTTTAGCCTAAATAGTCTTCTTAGAATGAACAGGTTTCAAAAAGGTTGTACTTTTGTGTATTGGATTCACTTCATGTAGAACCTGTTCAGTATTCTGCTGCCTTTATATTAATCCCGTTAGAGCATCCAGTGGAAAAGTCTATGGGTACCTCTCAGCATTTTGTTCTAGAACCCTATCAGGCTTGGAGAATAGATAATCTGGAAAATTGTTTTTTGACACAATATAAAAATATGAGTTTGTTCAAACGGAGTCCATGGTAAGCTAATGAGTATGAATGAGTATAGATCTACTTCCATGTTTGATGAGAACAAGCATATTTGACATAGAAAATATGGCTCTTGTAAATAATCATGACAATGGACTTTTGGCAGCAGATTTTAATTTCAGTGTTGGTATTTCATTATGTTGAGTGTTCAGCCATTTCAGAGCTTGTTAAAGATCTATTTCAAGCATTTGTTTTTCCTTCTGAACAGTTTCCCAGCACCTAATTATTAAGAGAACACACAGTATATAGAACAAATTCACATGTGCAGAACTGACAATCCCACAAGTGTTATATTCTTATTTGCATTACGGTCTTATTCATGTTGGGTAAAATCCATGCATTTCTCTAAATTTCTCTTCCTTTCCTCGTGGAGCCTCTTAGCAGGGATGCAGTACATGATATTGCAGGCATGCTGTCAGGAATATTAAAAAGGCTAATAAGAACCTCACACTGAAGAATTACATGGAAAGAAAAGATTCAGCATGAACTGTCAATCTTTTTTTTTTGGGCTTTTAGGTTCTTTGACTTTCTTGTTGGCAAAATGTGGATCTGTTTCACCTGCCATTTTAAAAAACTCAGTCTTCCAAGATTTGTTTGACATGCCCTATGCTTAATATCAAGGTCTGAACATTTAGTTTCTTTCTCTAGAATGTTCCATTCCCTCAGATATCAGAGCTTTCAGTGGGTCCTTACCTTGTTGGAAGTAGTAGCAATCTAAGGGATGCCATTAAGCCAGAATCAGCCTGCGTTTGCTAATAATTACCAAAGGAACAATTACCATTCCCTGTAAGGTGATTGCAAAGAAACCAGAGAGCATGTATTTCTCAGGCAAAATCAAGGACTAACCCTGTAAGCTTCAAAGACCTCATCACAGTGAGGCTATTGCTGTGTCATCCTAGTCCAAACAAAAGTATATCTGGAATAAAAAGAGGCTTGCTGTGAATATAAATTTTCTGCAGATAAAATACAGGCCACAAAATGGCAAAGATGTGTTAAAAGTTTTCTGTATGTGCATTGTACTTTTATAGATGTGTATCTATCAGAAGAGGCCTATATCCTTCTCCTTATATGTAAAATGCAGAAAGTATGATAGTGACTAGGTTAATAACAGTGTTTTGCAAAATGGGTGATAATGAATGACTTTGAAACATCATTTTGAAAGAATGAGTCTAAAAACATCAGGTACATGTGGCGATCCATTCTCTTGGAAGAAGTTAATAAAGTCGACAACTGAAACATGGACTTATTTTTAAAGAAGGCACCTTCTGGACGAAGTAGCATATACTGGATTAGTAAATGCTGCCAAGTTTGGTAGAAGTGAAAGCAGTAGTCCAGGGATTAGCCTTAGTTTGCGTGAGTCTTTCCGTGGCTACAGCCCCTGTTTAACTCTCTTCAGATGGAAAGATTGAGGGGATTTTTTGGGAAAGAGACAGAAAGGCAGATAGAATTATCAGGGTAAATGGACAGGTGAGAGAGAGAGGGAAAGAGAGAGAGAGAGAGAGAAAGAGAGAGAGAGGATAGATTATTTTAGATTATTTTCATGTTTCATATAAAAATTAAAATAGATAATTCCTTGAGAAACTTGATTTATATAAATCCCCTCTTTGGATTTTGGTCACTTACCCAATGCCAGGATATAGGGGAGAAAGCCTCAAAGGGAGTATATCAACATGTGATTTATCCAAATTTGTATTTTAGAGTACGAGGGAAATTGATATTAGTTCCATGTCATTTACCTCTAATGTATAATGTAAAGTGCTAAGTAAGTGCTTTCACTGTAATAGCTTTTGAGTCAAAGGTTACAGGCATTTCACTCACAGAAACCCGTGAAAACAGCTGCATTTTTTTTCAGTCTCTAGGTTTTATGTCAGCAGAAAAATAAAGGGATTAAACCTCTAGTGAGGAAAATCAGCAATTCACCATACTTCCCTTGAAAAAGAGTATTTTTCTTAGAATACTTTCATCAAAATTGCCTCCAGTACATACTTAATTTTCTTGTAGTAAACCCACATTTGTCCAGCCAGCCTTAAAGATCCTAAAGGAAATTAACAAACATTGTTTATACTTGTGGAACTATTGAGAATGGCCAGGAAGCAGTAGGAACCTAAAAATTAGAATTTTCGTATCATTTTCCTTTTCCTGATTATGGATTAAAGAATTTTCTTTGTGACATGAAAAAGATTTGGAGCTGTTGTTTGCCCTGTATATCTGCATTTTACACTTCTCTGACACCCTCACGTACTTGATTCTCTTTACGGTGAGTTCCTGGAGATCAAGACAAGACATCCTGGGGGAAAAAATCTAGGAATAATCTTTTACATAAGGCAATAATTCATACATTTTGATTAAAATATGTTTTTTTCACTTCCTAACCGCAAGATAAGCACAAAATGTTTTAAAAGGGCAGGGAAAAAATTGTCATCAATTCCTTAGATGGGGTGGTACCTATAATGATGAGAGTTAATAAGGACATAAAACTCCTTAAGACTAATTGTTATGTTTACTTAAATATCAGTTATCTTTCTAGGCACTCCTGTAGCCATTGGCAACTCTAAAGATTTCTATGTGGTGTTGATCTCAGCAAGGACCTAGGTGTCATCCATACAGGTTGATGAACAGAAATGCTAAGTAGCTTCCAAAGAGAGAGAAGCAAAGGGAAAAGAGCCCCTCATTTCCTTTCTGCCCCTTCTCTCCACCAGGATCTGTGCCTTTGGAAAGAAAGAGGGCATTTTCCCTGGGTTAGATGTAGAATGCTATCTTCAGCCATAGCTTCGTAGAGCATTTAGCCAGTCAGCAGGCCAGAGAGCCTACCAGAACTGTTGGAAGAAATATGTGAGGGGAACACTCTCAAACTCTGGTCTGTCTTGAACTAACTCAGTCCAAATTTTGAATAGCTCAGCTACTCTGATATTCACTGGACTCCTCTGCAGTCCCTCTCTGCCTTACTTTGCATGTTGACTGAATATGGTGTGCACTCAGGCACCATCATGCACACTCATCTTTGTGTTTACCCTCTAGTTCATAGCCCTATCAATTCTATACTCTAAAATCATTTAGTATCTTGTTCTCAGTTGCAAACAACAAACTGATTCTGGCTAACTTGGGCAGAAAAATAATCTGCTGAAGGATATCTGACAGCTTGCAGAATTGAATGGAAGCCTGGACAGCAAAGCTTGGAGTTATGGCAGAAGCCTGGGAATGTGGACAAGCTGAGTGAGACAGCCAGTCATGCCACAGAAAATGTTCTGGTTAGGACTTTACTAATGGAATTTGCATGATCACTGCCGGACGCTAAGCCCTCTCATCACTTCTGTGAATAACCTGTTATGCCCCTATGCTTTGCATCTGTGGCACCCATGTGTCCTATGAGGCATCTAGGATAACTGCTGGGTCTTCAGGAACTCTCAATATGGTGTCGTCAATGTCGTTAACCACTGTGATTTCCTGTAGGTTGGCAAGATGGTCAGAGTTCTTGCAGACTAAATGTTGGAACACAGCCAGAGTGTAGAGGTGACCCTGAGGCAAGACACTAAAGGCGTTACAGCATCCTTGCTAGGTAAAGCAGGCTGTGTCTGGTGTTTTTTAGGATTCAGCATTTGCACAGTCAGTGGTTGCCTAGTGGGTTTCAGGGGCTGAAACAGCTTGTTCTGGTGAGCAGACCATGACCAGCATGATAGGCAGAAGTCCCTTCCCCACCTGATTAAACATATGACAATAGACTGTTGTTCTTCAAGATCCATTTTCTCTCTGCACAAAGGAGAACTCACCATCCCTGCATGTCTCAGGTCTTCATGCTGTCATTAATCCCTGCCCTTCCTTCAGGGATGTTCTGTTACTTTGATTACAATTTTGACCACGAGGAAACAAAACTCAAAGGGCTTCCACTTGGCTGTTCCTACCGAGGTAACCCGTATCTCATGCTTCAGTGGGTTTTCTTCTTAGGAATATCTCTAGCAACTCTGTACTCGAGAACTGAGGAAATAACCACAGCGTGGGTTTGAGGTGCCACTGGGCTTCATGGGAAGTAGATTGGGTCAAAACTTCACTTACAACTTGACCCCCAGAAACCTCCATCCTGACTGTTAGACTGCAGTGTTATATGCCCAAGAATTCCTAAGAGGCCTGGGTATTTTCCTTCCCCCAGTGTCCATGTCTGCTAAACAGCCACAGAGTCCTTTGAAGAAGGCTGGATAGAAGATTCATGAACTGTGTTTGTGATGTTACTGAAGATATATAAAAGACATATATCTTTTGTTAATGTCATTCATCACTTTAAAGTTGACCTTAAAAATATAGTAAGATAGAAGCATTAAATCTGAAATACTCAATTCCCAATTATTTGTGTGAATGGACTGGCATTTCCATTTATCTTGGCCAGTCTTCTTTTTCAAGTGGTTCTTGACATGAGATCTACTTTCACTGTAGCCTAGAAGAGGTTGGAAAGTATAGACGTAATTCTTACTTCCAAACAGGTTGGTAGCCGTAATCTTCTGGGGAGGTGGTGCTTTCCATTCTTAGCAAGTGAATAAGAAACCAGGAGTAAAGAAGATGGAAAACTACTACACTGTCCTATGATTAACTCTTTGGAGTTGCATCTGCACAATGTTGATTTATTATTTCTTTTGACTCACTTATGATCAGCATACTCAAGCCTTAGATTTGAGATGCAATATTTCATGTGGCTAAGAACAGGGCCAGACAACCTGGCTATGAACACCAGTAGCCGAGTGACCTTAGACAAGTCATTTAATGTCTCTAACCCTGTTTTTTCATCTACATAATGGAGGAAATAGTCCATGTCTTAGAGGCTTGTTATATGGATGTAATCGAATAATTGTAACATATAGCGACCATTCAATAATATTAGCCAATATATATTTAAAAGCTTATACAATTTTTAATTATAGAAACAGAGAGTAAGTAATGCCAAATGTAAATGCTTTTAACTTCCATATTGGATTATCTGTGCTGCTGATTTCCTTAAGAGTTCATTTATCTGGCATGTGTTTCTTTAATACTCACTATGAGGAAGGCTCCATGCTGATTTTTACATGATGTGCTAACCTTGACCTCAGGTGGCTAGTTGGCCATTGTTATAGGACACAGAGTAGTGGGAAGCTTTGTTGGTAAAACGCTGGGCACATAAAAGTTGTTCCTTTTCTCCCCCCATCTGGGTTCCCTCCTATCCTGACTTCCTCAATGCACTAAGATTTAGCCTATGTAAAATCATCAAACACTACATTAGTATTATGTAATAGAAATATAATGTAAACCACAAATGTCATATATATAATTTTAAATTTTCTAGTAACTACATAAAGAAGTAAAGTGAATGAGATGAAATTAACTTTAATAATATATTTTATTTAGTCTATCATATCCAGAATAACATGATCTCAACATGTAATAAATATATAGAACTGTTGATGAGATATTTTAATTCCTTTCTTCATGCTAAGTCTTTGGAGTTCAGTGTGTATTTTACATTTCACATCTATTCACACCACCTTTCAAGTGCCCAATCTCTACATGTGTTGGCGAGTGGCAACTTTTAGTGGACAGAGCAAGGCTAAACTGTGTTACTAGATTCTAAAAGTTAGCCATGAATTCTTCAGTAAACAGCTTTGGACTATTCTCAGATCCTCACCTTGAAGGAGAAATACAGAAAGAGAAAGAATGAATTGAAGTTATGTAAAGTGCATTTTCAGTATGTGCTTTTTATAAAGCTTATTCATGGTAAACGTAAAAAAAGAGTTTGTGGAACAAAGATCATGTCGGCTATTTGTAGAAATCCAAGTAGCAGTTAAGAATTGTTAGGCAAGATCTAAATTGTGGAAACTTAAAGGAAGGTTATATCTTTAGTTATTATTGGTTGGGAAGAAAATCAACAGCTATTTAGTGATGTTGAAAGGAAGTTGGTTGAAATAGCAATTTAAAAAAAATGAGTATGATAAATTACCCATAATAGTCAATGAGAAATTACAGTGTTTTTTCCTTTCTGATTGGGGGTACCACTGTCTTTTTTTCTTTATACTAGTTATATGGTCTACAGTGGAATGAAGTCAGTTGTGTAGAGATTAAGGCACTCTCTTTTTTCGTGCCATCTGTTGCTAGAATTTTTTCATGCTTCATGCCACAGTCATCTGTGACTTGTCTTTCATATGGTTGATGACCCAAGTCAACGTGCCACCTGAAACTTTAAAAAAAGCCTCTATCAATAATTTAATATAAATCATTTATTATAAATCATTTATTATAAATCACACCATGCTTATGTGATGACATTACATAGAGAAGAAGTATAAACATTTTATTTATTAGGCATTTGCTTTTTTTGGATCATAATCATCAAGGATTTACATGAGATTAATATTATTTTGCCTGAACGTTTTATTACAGAAAATTTCATATATATGCAAAATTAGAAGAGGATGATGAAGCTTAATATAACCTTTAGTCAAACTTCAACAATTATTAACTTATGGCTAATTTCCTTTTCGTCTATAGCTGTGTCCCCAGTTACCTCAAGGTATAATTCCAGAATCATTGGCAATTCATCAGTAATTTTAGTATCTTCAATGAAATACATTGCACCTAAAATTGAATAATTTTAATATCATCAGTCGATGTCCATAGTTCCGCAGTTTCCTTTTTTAATATAGTAAGCTTGTTTGAATCAGGATATAGTATGTACCTATTGCATTTGATTGATAGGTTTCCTTCTCTTCTTTTTTTTCCCATCTTGTAATATTGGTGAGAGAACTAGGTAATTTGTTCTGTAAGTTTCTTACAGTCTAGATTTTGCTGATTGCATCCCTGTGAGGTTGCTTATCATATGGCTCTATCCCCTGCGTTTTTTGTAAAATGATAGTTAGATTTTTTTTTTTACCAGATTCAGGTTTGTTTATTTGTTTTGGTGAAAATATTTCCTAGATGCTGTTGTGTTCTTTTATGTGGAAGCACGTAATCTGTGGCTATCTCTCTTTTCATAGTGTTAACATTTTTTAAAAATTAATTAATTAATTTATTTATTTATTTTTGGCTGCATTGGTTCTTCATAGCTGTGCGCAGGCTTTCTCTAGTTGCAGTGAGCGGGGGCTACTCTTCGTGGTGGTGCACGGCTTCTTATTGCGGTGGCTTCTGTTGTTGCAGAGCGCGGGCTCTAGGTGAGTGGGTTTCAGTAGTCATGGCGTGTGGGCTCAGCAGTTGTGGCTTGAGGGCTCTAGAGCGCAGACTCAGTAGTTGTGGTGCACGGGCTTGTGGGATCTTCCTGGACCAGGGATCAAACTCGTGTCCCCTGCGTTGGCAGGCGGATTCTTAACCACTGCGCCACCAGGGAAGTCCCCATAGTGTTAACATTGATGGGCATGTTCATGTGTCAGCAGCCTGAACCATCCAGCCGTTAGAAAGTTCTCCACTTTTCAACAAATAGTTTTAGCAACCACTCATGATCATTGCTTTGATCCATCGTTTCACGAGGGATTGCTTAATAGTGATATTCTAATTCTGTAATTTCTTCTTAATTTACTAGCTGGAATATTTCCACAGAGAGAAACATGGCTTTATCAACAATTTGGCTAATCTGAGGTACAGTTTGTATAGCAAAGACAGGATTCATATTTGATTCTTTTCCTTTATTTAGTAGTTTTCAGAATGAGTTGACCCCTAAAGTATCCTCCAAAGGTAAATAATATTCTTTTTTAGTATCGGAATTCATGGATTTAAACATATTTGATGTATTTCAAACCATTCTATATATTACTCTTTTTGATGCCCCACTTCTGACTAGTGGAAGCCTCTTGAAGTTGGCTCTGAGTCCTTTTAACCTGCCTCCAGTGGACTTTGATAGCTTCTTTGCTTTCTGGAATGCCAAGATATTCTAGGCTCATCTTACATTTCTCTGTCCCAGATCTTGAATCAGCCATTTCTCCAAGGAGTCCTGGTTTCTTTAAGTGAATAAATGGTATTTAGAGAACATACCTGGGCGCCTCAGGTTTTAAGCTTAAGAAATTTTCAATCTGGAGCCTGTATTAGTTAGAAAAACTCCAGTGAAAGTAGCCCCAGTCTCAGTGGCTTAGTGAAATCCAAGTTTATCTTTGCCTCGTGCATTTGGCAGGCAGTCCTCTAGGCAGTGATTTAAGGACCCCCAATCCTTTTATCCTGTAACTCCAACCACCTGTAGTGCCTCAGAATTGTCTTCTTTTAGCTGAGAAATGCAAAAAGGAAAAGTGGAGGCACCTACTTTTTAACTACTTTGGCCTGGAAGTGATACACATAATTTCTATTCTCATTCTATTAGTGAGAACTAGTCATATGGACCTGTCTCAAAGCAACATGACAGTAAAGGTAGTCCCTGGCCGGGGAACCCTACACTGTGGCAGAGCACACATCTTCGTTGAATGTCAGGCTGTCTCCGCCAGAAACCAACACTTTGCCATCG
Source organism: Physeter macrocephalus (assembly GCF_002837175.3). NCBI lineage: Eukaryota > Metazoa > Chordata > Mammalia > Artiodactyla > Physeteridae > Physeter > Physeter macrocephalus. The sequence goes on along the minus strand of NC_041233.1, from coordinate 13,374,187 downwards.
AAAATCATGGGCTCTACCCAACTTCCTCCAAAGAGACAATCCAAAGTCTCAGTCAGTTACTGCATCCAGCTGAAGTACAGGCACACTTCGTTTTATTGTGCTTTGCTTTATTGCACTTCCCAGATAATGCATTTTTTTTTTTACAAATTGAAGGCTTGTGGCAATGGTGCATCAAGCAAGTCTGCTGGTACCATTTTCCCAGTAGCATTTGCTCACTTCATGTCTCTGTGTCACATTTTGGTAATTCTTGCAATATTTCAAGCTTTTTCATTATTATTATATTTATTATGGTGATCTGTGATCAGTGATCTTTGATGTTACTATTGTAATTGTTTTCGGGTGCCATGAACCACGCCCATGTAAGACAGTGAACTTAATCGATAAATGTTGTATGTGTTCTGACTGTTCCACCAACCAGCTGTTCGCTCTCCTCAATTAACCAAGAAAGGGCTCGTGTGCCCACAGTGCAGAAGGCCAAACTCTGACAGTAGGTGTTTGCAGCAAAGTAAGGGTTTATTTGCAGGGGGCCAAGCACAGAGAATGGGCAGTCATGCTCAAAAGACCCGAACTCCCCCAATGGCTTTAAGCAAGGGTTTTTAAAGACAGTGTTGGGGAGAGAATTGTAGGATGTGTGATTAGCTCATGGATTTTCTTCTGATTGGTTGGTGGTGATCAAGAATGTCAATTATCAGCCTTCTGATTCCAGCCAGTCTGAGGTCTGTGTGTTTGTGGTCAGCAGGTAGTCACCATCCTCCACCTGGGTTGTGGTGGGGGCCGTCTTAGTTTCTACAGAACAACTCAAAGATATGCATCACATTGTTATCTCTTTCCCTTCAGGAGGGACTGGCAGGCCTGTGACTCTATTTTCCTAATCATTCATTGCTTGAGCCTGCTCTTTGGAACTCGGGGAAGGCCTAGGAGATTAAAGCCTCTTTTTTTTTTTTCCATAAACAAGAAATAGGGGACCCAGAGGGGCTTTTGTACCCTGGAAGGCCCAGCAGGCTCTTGCTTTGTTTTAATACCCCATTTTCTTTGATACTCCTCAATCCTGAGGGGAACAGGGGCAGGACAAGACAGGGAATAAAGTTTTGGATCCAAGATTAATCACACACTCAGTAAGGGAACTCTGTTTTAGGGGGACTCAGTTTCAATAGGGCCCCTCCCTATTCCCTGAGACACAACAATATTGAAATTAGACTAATTAATAAGCCTGTAGTGGCCTGTACATGTTCGAGTGAAAGGAAGAGTCAATTGATGCTGCAAACTTCGCTGCTGTCTTATTTTAAGAAATGACCGCAGCCCCCCACCCTTCAGCAACCACCACCCTTGACCAGTCAGCAGCCATCAACATTGGGGCAAGACCCTCCCCCCCGCCAGCCAAAAGATTATGACTCACTGAAGGCTCAGATGATGGCTAGTACTTTTTAGCAATGAAGTATTTTTTCATTAAGATATGTACACTGTTTTATTAGCCATAATGCTATTACACACTTAATAGACTACAGAATAGTGTAAATATAACTTTTAGATGCACCCGGAAACCAAAAAATGTGTGTGATTCACTCTATTGTGATACTCACTTTATTGCAATGCTCTGGAACCGAACTGCAATATCTCTGAGGGATGTCTATAGAACATCTTCCTGCACCCCCAATCAATATATGGTGGAACATAGACAGGACAGCCATAATAAACACTCCCATTTGGAAAAGATAAGAAGGATACGGAGCACAGGTTGATGGCCTGTAGAAATTTTGGAAACTCTTGTGTACACATTATGAGGTCTTCCTGCACTGGCATTGGATGAAATTTCTTGATTAGACTTGAATTCTACTCTCAATTGCTGCAAGCAATTTCTTGTCCACTGCTTTCTATGGCTGTTTCCTCCACTTTCTGGAAGATTTGTCCTTATCCATTTTCATACCTGTCCACACTTGAAGGTTATCGAGGACTATGCCATCCCTAGGAGCTATATGTTTTTTGCAGTCGGCTTCCTAGTCTTGCGAGTTGGAAGGTAACTTTGGAGATTGAAAGGGTTATTTTTTTAAGGCTCAAACTCTGTTTTTTAAAAAAAAATTTATTGAAGTATAGTTGATTTACAATGTTGTATTAGTTTCAGGTGTACAGCAAAGTGATTCAGATGTCTCTATCTGTCTATCTATCTATCTATCTATCTACCTATCTAACATCTATCTGTTCTTTTTCAGATTCTTTTCCCTTACCTAAGTCTCTTTTAAAAGAGGCTCTGATTTCTTTAGCATATAATTCTTTCAAAACCTTGGTAGGGTCATGATCTGTAGTTAGTTCCATGTGCCAGTAACCTCACCCAAAGATCTGTCAAGGTATGACTGTCACATATTCTTTTCTTTGCTTCCTCGATTCTTTGGCTCTATCTCTTATTTGAAAGTGGCGGTTGAGAGGCCACCTGTAATCGTCAGGAGAGGACCACATTCTTAATCTGATCATTACCCCAAGGCTGAATCCCAGTGGGCCCTTGGCCTTAAAGCTTTTCTCAGTCTTCTGTCCTACTGTTTAGCGTCCTCAGCGTTTCTATCCTCGCAAGTCCCCACATTTCTAGGGTTTCTCTATCCCATTTTTTTTCTCATAAGTTTTACCTAAGCTCATCTCTTTCTTCCAAAACCTTGCTAGATGCTGCCAATAACAACCAACATATGCAAAACATACAGTCACAGCAAGCTCACCGTCTGCCTTTCAAGTCACCACAGGTGGGACTTACCAAGTGTTCCGCCACCATGTACACCGGGAATCGCCAGGTTTCCAGCCTCCAGCATCGCTTTCCTTGCTGCCTGCTGCCTGACTGCGAGGCCAATTTTAGATTTTTATTATGGCAGCACCCTGCTTGAAGGTACTAATTTCTGTATGTGCTGGGGTAATGCTAGCTGCTGTAATAGAGACTGTCACCAAATTAGAGAATCTGGGAACTGAAAAAGGACTTCGGAGACCTTGTAGTACAGCCACCTCCTCATTTTAGGAATCAGGAACCAAGACAAGAAGCAGTGAGGCTTGCCCAGAGGCACACAGTGATCTGGAGCCATACAGTTACCAGCTGGACAGGGCCTTAGTGGTCCATCTTTGCCCTTCAGCCCTTAGCTCAGCCTGGCGCCTGCTACAGGCTTAATGGATATCTCCAGCTGAACTGGGAATGTGTGCTCTGACTCTATTACAGCATCACTGAGGCTCAGACAAAAAGAGAGGAAGGAAGGAAAATTCAGGAAACAGAACTTCAATAAAAATACCTCAAGAAAGATATAGGTTAGAAGACCTGTGTGCTTTTGTACATTTTCATGCTTTTGATCTTAATCACAATGCTAAAGACATTTAAAAAAAATTTATTTATTTTATTTTTGGCTGCGTTAGGTCTTCATTGTTGCACGCGGGCTATTTTTCTCTATTCGCGGCAAGTGGGGGCTACTCTTTGTTGCGGTGCGCGGACTTCTCACTGCAGTGGCTTCTCTTGTTGCAGAGCACGGGCTCTAGGTGCGCGGGCTTCAGTAGTTGTGACACATGGGCTCAGTAGTTGTGGCGCATGGGCTTAGTTGCTCTGCAGCATGTGGGATCTTCCCGGACCAGGGCTCAAACCCGTGTCCCCTGCATTGGCAGGTGGACTCTCAACCACTGCGCCACCAGGGAAGCCCGCTAAGGACATTTTGATGACATCATTTTGAGATAGCTGTTTTGATATAGTCTTAATAATAAGCCATTTCATATTGAGCTTAAAAACATTACCAAATAATTGACCCAATGTATGTCCCCTTAGCTCTAGTTCCCACTTTTCCTTTCACCATCTCTGACCTTCATTTTGGGTGGAGAGTTGGTCATATTTGGGATGAGATGGGCCAATGTTAAGGAAAGGGATGGTTTGGGGAAACAAAAACTATTGTTCTATTTTGATGCGGAATGGGAAGTGGCTTGCTGAGATTGCTGTATCAAAGCCCTCTCCCACACCATATCAGAATGTAAAGAGATAGGACTGCAGATTGTAGATGGCATGACACTTCCTGTGTAGGACAATGCCTGACGTGCCACAGGGCTCCACAGTTCTGTCGTTTGTTAATCCAGGTGGTATTTATGAAGCACCTGTTCTGTACCAGGCCCTGTGCTGGCACTTAAGATATATACACAATGTGATACAAGTGCTGTTCCAAGAGCTTACAGACAATGTAATTTATTAAATTTCAAAATCTTGTACTAGACCATAATATTGGGCATAACATTTTCAAAGGTGATAAAAGTTTGCATGGACATAGATGTCACCCTCTTGAATATCTTCTCCCACATAGGTAGAGAAGACAAATTGGAGTCAGTTTTTTAAGGAATTTTTTTGCCCTTCAAGCCTGAGAAAGGCCTGCTCAGATAGGATAGGCCAGACTCCCTGTGGAGGGGTTGTGTCTACTTATTTGAGAACATTTGCAGTTTTTGGATAAGCATATCTTTGGTTTTTAAGTCAAATTCGGTGTAGAAGTTGAATTTGCTTTTGTGGACATTTTTTTACAGAATGTGCTACAAGGGTTGATTAATAAAGAATGTATATACTAATAAAGAATGTGTATACTTTATTAATGTATATTAATAAAGAATGTATTAATAAAGAATGTATATACTAATAAAGCATGTATATACCATGTGCCACAAATACTGAGCCCATGTGCCACAACTACTGAGCCCATGTGTCACAACTACTGAAGCCCGTGCACCTAGAGCCCATGCTCCGCAACAAGAGAAGCCGCTGCAGTGAGAAGTCCACGCACCGCAACGAAGAGTAGCCCCCACTCGCCGCAACTAGAGAAAAATAGCCCACGCGCAACAATGAAGACCGAACGCAGCCAAAAATAAAATAAATAAATTAATTGTTTGGAGTGCTTTCTTTATAACTTTGTAGGATGTTGTAGTGAATCATCCCAGAGGAAAAATAAATTCTCATGCAGAATCATTCTATAAAGATTAATTATGTCAAGCTAACCATGATTTATGTGGAAACTTCCTTGTTCTTTTAAAAACTCTTTTATAGGGGGGGTTAGGAAGGAGCAGAATGTGGACACGTTTATTATTGCAATGTTGGGTTTGAGTTAACTAAAAATGGCACGCCAAAAAGTGGTTTGTATATTCTGGCTGTCATCTGAATAGGACTATTTAGAAACTGATTTAGATATCAGTTGAGATTTTCTCATCACTTATTCATTTCTCATTTTGATTTAAGAGTAGAGGCTATGTGTTTTCCAGTCCTCTGATTCTTAGGCCTAGAAGTAAATTCGTCTTCACTGGTTATCTCGATAAACTTGAGTACAGTCACAAAATTAAAATCCACAAAATAAGAAATACAAGTGGTTAGAAAACATGAAGGGATTCAACTTTTCCATCAATTAAAGAAATGCAAATTAAAACCTAGCATAATAATATTGTTTTTTGTCAATTTGACAAATATTACAAAAGATTGATGCTAACCTATATTGGTGAAGGTGTAAGTAAACACACATCTTTATACATGGTTGAGGAATGTTTTGATTGATAACAAATGATAAACTGTAGAGGAATGTCATTCTTCCTTATCCTCATGTGATTTTCTTTACTTTTTAATTTTTTAATTGAAGTATAGTTGATTTACAGTGTTGTGTTAATTACTGCTGTACAGCAAAGTGATTCATTTATACATATATATGTATGTGTGTGTGTGTGTATTCTTTTTTAAAATATTCTTTTCCATTATGGTTTATCATAGGATATTGAAACTGAATATAGTTCTCTGTTCTATACAGTAGGACCTTGTTGTTTATCCATTGTATATATAAAAACTTACATCTGCTAAACCAACCTCCAACTCCAGCCCTCCCCCAACCCCTTCCCCTTGGTGACCACCAGTCTGTTCTCTATGTCTGTGATTCTGTTTCTGTTTCACAGATAGGTTCATTTGTGTCATCTTTTAGATTCCACATATAAGTGATATCATATGGCATTTGTCTTTCTCTTTCTGACTTACTTCTCTTAGTATGATAATCTCTAGTTGCATCCATGTTGCTGCAAATGGCATTCTTTCTTTCTTTTTTATGGCTGAGTAGAATTCAATTGTATATGTGTACCACTGATGTGATTTTCTGAATAAAAATCTTACCATGTCTTAAACGTATAAACCATTTTAAATTTGAGGCACATTTATTGTGTCAAAAGCATCAATATTAAAAATAATCTGAGGACGATTGTAAAAGGATGGACATTGCCCTGGAATCCCTCACTTGAAGGGGAATTTGTGTTCTCACTTACTTGGTTAGAGGAATATAGGTCAAGGACCATGAGAGATCCAGAGTACTGTGTGGCAATTGATATAAACTTATTTTAAAATTAAGGATATTACCTTAATTTTGTAATTCTTACTTCCACTTAATCTGAGGATTAATCATGACATGATGAGAACATCACTGGCTGGAGCCAATGATGGCTTTAATCCACTGTCGTCTTTGACCATGGGGCTAAATGAGGCAACATCCTGGTTTCACAGGTATGTGGGTAAAGGTGAAGCAGGAGGCTCTTCCAGCAGCTGTCATAACTTTCATTCCACAAACTCCACTTCCATAACCAATTCCTCTTTCACTGTAGTTTCTCCTTTATTTTTTAATTTTTGCTGCTAGAAAAACCTCTCAATCTCATTCGTTCTCCTGTTCCTAAACAAATGATTTCAGGCAATTGTGCCAGCAATTATTAAGCAGAACAAAATAACAAGTAGGAGGTGTGCAGACATACTCATCACTAAATCATGATGGCTTGAGTCAAGGTAGTATTAACCTTAGTATAAAATTTTAAGATACTATGAGATATGGCTTAAGATAAGGTTTTTTAAAATCTGATTTTTTTCTAATTCCTTTTATTTTTGTAGGTGAAAGAATAAAGGTCTCAATATTACTAAGCTGGTTGGGATGTGGAGAGGTGAGAAGCTGCTATTTTGGGTGGACATTTGATGAAACAGGATGCCAGCAGAGCTGTGTCTGGCCCTCTTCTGCATGGCTTTTCTACAACAATAAAAGAAAGCCCAGCAGAACCACTAACTCCATGCATTTGGGTGTGGACCCAAACATAAGCATCCTTACTTCTTCATCATTTTAATATTAATGCTACTGGAGATTATCTTTTACAAAGCAAGGAAATGTCTTTAGAATCTGTCACCATGGTTCTTTTAAAAGCATTTAGCGTCTCTATTGTTATTAAGTAAAACACATGGATTTAGGGAAGATCAAAGCAATGACTCATCAGTCCGTCACCTCACAGAAGGATGTATATCTGGCATCTAAATATCACCGAGCTTCAAAAGAGATGGTTAGCCTAGTGAAAGAAAATTACCCTGCTCAGAAAATCATACTGATGAAAATGCAAAGTTTCAGGACAGACAATAAACAAAAAACAAAGCCACCCCTTTACAGGCTATAACTCTTTGAACATTCTGTCTCTCCCTGTTTTACTAATCCACTTGGATTATATCATTATATATTTAATGGGCACATAGCTGAATAATGGGGAAAGAAAGAACATCCAGGACAAACGGGAAAATCCTGCTCTGGATCTGCCTGAAGCCTTCCGACGCTTTGTCAGAAGTGGAACTACCATATCAAAACTGTTGTTTCACAGGTAATGTTGCTTAGAGCAAAGCTAGGTTTAAAAAAATTTTTAACCATGTATTAATGAGTAGTCCGGATGGCCACTGACTATGGCAGAAATCACAATATTTGAAATGGGTATTTGAAAATGGGCTGAAAATTGAGATTCACTTCATCGTCTCATTCTGCTTCCCCTCATGCCCACACCTACCTGAATTTGCAGTTGCTCTTAGCAGATGTACAGGTGTCACCATGTGTCATTGTTCACTCTGAAGACTCAAGAAGACTGGAAGTTTGATTACCTAGCCCATGTTTCTTCAGATGTTTTCACTCATATTAGATATATCAAGACATTGTATAAAACATATGGCTTTGATACATACAATTACACTATGATACTTTTCATATTCATAAGTGTAGGGTTGGCCCAACATTCACACAGAATAGGGCGAGGTAAATACCAGAACCCCATAGCGAGGGTTCTGTGAGATGCACCCAATGAACCCTAGTTATGTTTTTTAAAAATTTTATTTATTGGGCAGTGGTTGAGAGTCCGCCTGCCAATGCAGGGGACGCAGGTTCGTGCCCCGGTCCGGGAGGATCCCACATGCCGCGGAGCGGCTGGGCCCGTGAGCCATGGCGGCTGAGCCTGCGCGTCCTGAGCCTGTGCTCCACAACGGGAGAGGCCACAACAGTGAGAGGCCTGTGTACCACAAAAAAAAAAAAATTATTTATTTGTCTGTCTATTTTCAGTTTAAAGTACATGCATAGGGACTTTCCTGGTGGTCCACTGGGTAAGGCTCTGTGCTTCCACTGCAGGGGACCTGGGTTCGATCCCTGGTTGGGGAACTAAGATCCTGCATGCTGCATGGAGTGGCCAAAAAAATAAATAAATAAAATATCTTTTAAAAAAAGGTACATGCATAACTACTGAGGACAAGTTTGCTTACCGCTGAATATTTTCTCAGACCTTGCTGTGGGTTCATTTCACTCTCTCTGAGAAATACTTGTATAGTGAAAAGAAAGCCCTTAGGAGGAAGAGTCAGTACAACTGCCTCTGCTTCCAGTTCTGCTGTTAACTGGCCAGGTGACCCCAGGGAAGACCTGTCAGGGCTGCAGGTGGCTCTAAAGATTCCCCTGTTTCCAGAAAAGAGCTAATCTGCCTGTAGTTTTGTCCTTATCATTACAAGTATTTTAAACATTAAGGACTAATGAATGGTATTAAGGTAATGCTATTAGTAAGATTTAGCAACTTATTTAGCTTGCCACCTAGCAGTGTAACTTACAGTAAGTACATGATGTCTAGCCTTAAAAATAAAACTAGTCTATTCATATAGGCATTTCTGCTGAACTTCAATGGAAAGTTTTGGACCCGGCCTGAGGAGCAGGGGTGGGAGCTTCAAGACTACGGTGGCGCGAAAGCTCAAGAGACGGTATATTCATCTGTGTTAATCACTGCTATGTTTCCTGAACATGCCTATGAAACATACTGAAGAATGGTGCCTGAAATTTGCCGAGTGGATCAAAGGCTCTTGGTGCTCAAGCCAGGCGTCACAGCTGTGCCTCGGAGGTGGGAGAACCAACTTCAGGACACTGGTCCACAAGAGACCTCCCAGCTCCACATAATATCAAATGGTGAAACTCTCCCAGAGATCTCCATCTCAACACCAAGACCCAGCTTCACTCAACGACCAGCAAGCTACAGTGCTGGACACCCTATGCCAAACAACTAGGAAGACAGGAACACAGCCCCATCCATTAGCAGACAGGCAGCCTAAAATCATAATAAGGCTACAGACACCCCAAAACACACCACCAGACATGGACCTACCCACCAGAAAGACAAGATCCAGCCTCATCCACCAGAACACAGGCACTAGTCCCCTCAACCAGGAAACCTATTCAACCCACTGAACCAACCTTAGCCACTGGGAACAGACACCAAAAACGATGGGAACTATGAACCTGCAGCCAGCAAAAAGGAGACCCCAAACACAGTAAGATAAACAAAATGAAAAGACAGAAAAACACACAGCAGATGAAGGAGCAAGGTAAAAACCCACCAGACCTAACAAATGAAGAGGAATTAGGCAGTCTACCTGAAAAAGAATTCAGAAAAATGATAGTAAAGATGATCCAAAATATTGGAAATATAATAGACAAATTGCAAGAAACATTTAACAAGGACCTAGAAGAA
>NC_041233.1:13362096-13362675 GCF_002837175.3 Physeter macrocephalus | reverse complement strand
TTTTCTCAAGTGCTCATGGAACATTCTCCAGGATAGATCATATCTTGGGTCACAAAACTAGCCTTGGTAAATTTAAGAAAATTGAAATCGTATCAATTATCTTTTCCGACCACAACACTATGAGACTAGATATCAATTATAGGAAAAGATCTGTAAAAAATACAAACACATGGAGACTAAACAGTACACTACTTAAAAACGAAGTGATCATTGAAGAAATCAAAGAGGAAGTCAAAAAATACCTAGAAACAAATGACATTGGAGACACGACAACCCAAATCCTATGGGATGCAGCAAAAGCAGTTATAAGAGGGAAGTTTATAGCAATACAATCCTACCTTAAGAAACAGGAAACATCTCGAATAAACAACCTGACCTTGCACCAAAAGCAATTAGAGAAAGAAGAACAAAAAAACCCCAAATTTAGCAGAAGAAATCATAAAGATCAGATCAGAAATAAATGAAAAAGAAATGAAGGAAATGATAGCAAAGATCAGTAAAACTAAAAGATGGTTCTTTGAGAAGATAAACAAAATTGATAAACCATTAGCCAGACTCATCAAGAAAAAAAGGGAGAAG
>NC_041233.1:13360621-13360984 GCF_002837175.3 Physeter macrocephalus | reverse complement strand
CTACCCAAAGCAATCTACAGATTCAATGCAATCCCTATCAAACTGCCACTGGCATTTTTTACAGAACTAGAACAAAAAATTTCACAATTTGTATGGAAACACAAAAGACCCCGAATAGCCAAAGCAATGTTGAGAAAGAAAAATGGAGCTGGAGGAATCAGGCTCCCTGACTTCCGACTATACTACAAAGCTACAGTAATCAAGACAGTATGCTCCTAGCACAAAAACAGAAATATAGATTAATGGAACAGGAGAGAAAGCCCAGAGATAAACCCACATACATATGGTCACCTTATCTTTGATAAAGGAGGCAAGAATATACAGTGGAGAAAAGACAGCGTCTTCCATAAGTGGTGCTGGGAA
>NC_041233.1:13308125-13360085 GCF_002837175.3 Physeter macrocephalus | reverse complement strand
CAAATCAAAACTACAATGAGATATCATCTCACACTGGTCAGAATGGCCATCATCAAAAAATCTAGAAACAATAAATGCTGGAGAGGGTGTGGAGAAAAGGGAACACTCTCGCACTGTTGGTGGGAATGTAAATTGATAAAACCCCTATGGAGAGCAGTATGGAGGTTCCTTAAAAAACTACGAATAGAAATACCATATGACCCAGCAATCCCACTACTGGGCATATACCCTGAGAAAACCATAATTCAAAAAGAGTCATGTACCAAAATGTTCACTGCAGCTCTATTTACAATAGCGAGGACATGGAAGCAACCTAAGTGTCCATCAACAGATGGATAAAGAAGATGTGGCACATATATACAATGGAATATTTCTCAGCTATAAAAAGAAACGAAATTGAGTTATTTGTAGTGAGGTGGATGGACCTGGAGTCTGTTATACAGAGTGAAGTAAGTCGGAAGGAGAAAAACAAATAGGGTATGCTAACACATATATATGGAATCTAAGAAAAAAAAATGTCATGAAGAGCCTAGGGGTAGGACGGGAATAAAACACAGACCTACTAGAGCATGGACTTGAGGCTATGGGGAGGGGGAAGGGTAAGCTGTGACGAAGTGAGAGACCTACTAGAGCATGGACTTGAGGATATGGGGAGGGGGAAGGGTAAGCTGTGACGAAGTGAGAGACCTACTAGAGCATGGACTTGAGGATATGGGGAGGGGGAAGGGTAAGCTGTGACGAAGTGAGAGACCTACTAGAGCATGGACTTGAGGACATGGGGAGGGGGAAGGGTAAGCTGTGACGAAGTGAGAGACCTACTAGAGCATGGACTTGAGGACATGGTTTTTTGTAAAGCAGAAACTAACACACCATTGTAAAGCAGTTATACTCCAATAAAGATGTTTAAAAAAATGGAAAGTTTTTTTTAACTTTTAATTTGACCTACTTTAATTTTAGCCAAGAAATTACATTCAGTGTATTTTCAAGCGAATTTTATTCAGAACATAGCTTAAAATTTTTTACTTCCTGATAATCCCATTCCTGTTATTTCTCCTATGGTAAGCCACTTTCATTTTAAAAATAGATCTGTTCTACGAGACTTAACTTGGCCCTGGTTGTTGTCCTCTTATGCGAGTTATTTAATTTAAAAATAGAACTGTCTCAGTAGATCTGTATCAACTAGTTGATGATCGTTTCTATCTGGAATAAACTCTAATAAGGCAGGCAGTTCTGTGGAGTCATGTTTGGGAGCATTATAATCCAGTTATATTTTCCTCCTTGGTGACCTGACATAAGGCTTTTGTGTCCAAGTTGATGATTTCAGTGTATTTAACTTTTAAGTTTTTTCTTAGGCTAAATTTAAGTTCCTAAAGGGCTGGGGGAATTTTATAATTTGGGTGAAAAAGAGATTATCATTGGAAAATGGTTAACATTTAACATTTTTGTAATAAGTAATCACCACTAGACTCTCTTTAGATCAATCAGATGACTCTTTAACCCAGAGCAATTTTAATCAAAATGCATTTGTACATTTTGGGTGTATTAAATACAATCCGTGTTTCTGTGAATACATATTTCTAGAGTATAAGGGTACAAAACACCATTAAACAATAAGGAATAATTTTTCTATTTATTGAGTTTAAGTTGTTTTAATTTTTCAACCTTTAAACAAAATTTGTTTGTCTGATTTTACAAAAAAAAAGTCTTATATTGTTAGAAATTAACTTACTATTGATTTTGTGATGTTTTAAGGCCTTAATTCTAACAAGAAACCTTTTTTGCCTTCCAGACTTTTAGAGATGTAGTTATTTGTTCCTTCCAAAAAGTCTGGAACTTAAGTTACAGAAAATGAATATAAAACATGTTATATATCACATACTTTTATTATTAAATATTAAATATAGCTTAATGCATGTTGTTACTTAAGTATATAATTTGATATATTTTATAATTAATTTTCAAAACTGGGCTCTCTCTCAGACCTGATTATACAATATCACATCTTGAAGTATTGTTCAATCAGATTTATGAGTTCATCATCAGTAAGGATAATTCCTTCCTCAAATGATCTTTTGTAGGATTGGGCCATATGATCCTATCATTAAAAGTCCTGTGTTTTTCCCAACTAACCAGCAGAGAGCACTTTAGCTTGTAATATGAGCATTGTATATATAAGTGAATACAGTCAAGATGATGCTTTATCCAAGAAATGGCCAGACAGTCATCTTTCCTCATAACCTCATTCTTTCCTGTCAATTCCAGTTTGTTTCATCAATTTCCTAAATTTTTCATTAATTTAAGCATACGTTCTTAGTTTAAAAAAGTTATTATAATGACATTTTCCCCAAACACATCCTTGCGTTATTTACTTGGCCAGAAAATTTCATGTTAGTTGTGTTTTGTATATTTTATAATCTTAATTAGTTTGCAAATTTTTACATGAATGGACTAAGTTTAGTCTCAATTTCTGTACATTTTTTTTTTTTTTTAAATAGGCTCCTACTCTGTGGATACTTAGTAAATAGTTGTTGACTAAGACTTCCCTCTGGAGGTCATTCAACTCAGTGATTGTTGAGACACTAGGAATCAGAATGTCAGAATTCTACTCTAAATGGATACACTATCTTTGTTGCTTGACTAGTGAAGAATGCAGAGATTTAGGTAGTCTTCCTTCAGTTCTCTTGCTTACATCCTTTAGCTCAGCGGTCCTCAACCTTTTTGGCACCACGTACCAGTTTCGCGGAAGACAATTTTTCCTCGGACCGGGGCGGTGGCGGGGGGTGCGGCGCAGGGAATGGCTGAGGCAGTAACGGAGCGATGGGGGTGAAGCTTCACTTGCTGGCCTGCGGCTCACCTCCTGCTGTGCGGCCTGTTTCCTAAGGGCTCCCCGGGGGTTGGGGACCCCTGCTTTAGCTTACACAGAATTTGTATAAAGCACCTCCCTCACCTTTGTCCCTCCAAAGGGCCGCAACTAACAAACCCAGGCTTATCCGATTGTAGTAAATGAAGGATCAAGACAGTATAGGTACAGCCAGTTCCCCTGATTTTCCTGTGTTTTGAACATGAGCGAGGGAAGAATCATAGAAGAAGTTGAAAGGTTTATTCTGCCACATCATGATTTTCTACTTTTCATTGCTTAACAAGAGGAATGTTGAGAAATAGAGCAGAAAGTAGGAACGGTGCGTAGGTAGCAGTTCCAAGTCAGCAGAAACAGGTTCGATCCCTGAGGCCATTCAGAATTCTGGCCACACCAGACTTACTGAGATGTAAGTAATTAAATAATGTGGAACCTCACAGTGGAAAAGTGGCTCAAGCAGCTAACCCACAGTTGGTAAAATCCATTTCGCTCTTTGCAGGGTCTCTCACATCCCTGTTCCCGGTGTGCTGGGACATGGGGACCCATCTCAAGCTTCCCTCATCCTCATCTCGTTCTGGGTGACTGGTGGTTTGAGGTGTAAGGGATGGAATATTAATTGCATATAGACCCAAACCCCTTTTGTATGATAGGTAAAGAATGGGGGATATTTTAGCATAAACATCTGTCCTTTTTGTTCAATATTTTAGCATCATTTCCTCAAACCAGAGCTAAATCCTCCCCCACACACCGCTGAAAATTAGCCCTTGGGACTTTTTTTTCCCTGTGCTTTATATTAATTTTAAGCCACTTACTCCCAAATACTAAAAATGTTAATATTAATTTGAATCCAAGTTTGAGTGAGGAAGTCATATGATTTATTACTAGCTTCTGGGCACCTAAGGATGGGCTGGCTCTGCTTTCCATTTTCTTCTCCCCTGTCCACTCGTCCCTGTCTTCTTACCCTGCACCTGTGTCTGTTATATGCTCAACGCGGTCCATAGCAATCTTAGTAGTTGCCCACGGTAGCTGGTAGAACCTGGTTCCTTCCTGAATCAAAATGTATCTGACACTCTCCAAGAGAGCTTAAATGACACCTTCTGGTAGGAATTCAGCTATGTTTAAATGGATGGAAGGCCTGCGGAGGGAGTTTCCACCTAGGTGTGAAGCCCCCCAGATACTGAGAAAACATCCCGAAGCCTCAGGCTTGGGATGGCGTGCAGCATGGCACGTGTAATGTGTTACCACGGTCAAGAATCACAGAACGTTTCTGCAGCATAGACAGCAGCTTTGCTCTTAGTATTTCCTGAATATTCTGGAAGACTTGTAGTTGGTTGGTTGGTATATTCATGGGAGGAGACCAATGATTAGATATGAACAGTGGCCAATTGGGGATGGGGCTTTCTGTAATTAGCCCTTCGTTAGGAATCTTCAGTTGAAGATTGGCAATTTGCCCATCTTTTGGCTTATCGCATAAAACAAGTAATCATGGAGAAGTGTAACCTGTGGTGTTTCTAGTAGTAGTAGGTCTCTTTTATTGTTTGAATCACTGAGTATTTTTTAAGAACCAGTAACCCGATCTTTTATCACTCCGGGGACCCGCCTCCTCTGCTCTGCCCGATGCATTCAACACATGTGTTCTCCTGGGAGGCCCGGCAGCACTAGAGCAATTTACATTCGGCTTCCCAGCCTGCGAGGGGCAGCAAATCAGCCTCTGGGAAGGCTTCGGAGACTTGTCAGCAGTCTGTAGCTTATTTCTGTGTGTGTGAGGGGGTGTGTGTGTGTGTGTCTCTCTCTCTCTCTTTCTCTCTCTCAACATTTACAGGCTGGAATCACTGTGGAGGAACAAGCGACAGAGTCTTGTCAGGATTTTATCTCAGGGTAATGATTAGTTAAAAAATGAAAGGCAGGGATACTGATTTTCGTTAGAGGAAATTGACTGTTTGATGTAGAGGACCCCCAGTTTCTTCCTGAGGAAAGCTGAACAGGGCAACTGCAGCCCGTGGCTCTCTGACAGCAGCAGGGGCTGGGTTTCAGCAGCGGCTGCTGGCCTGGGGTGCACCCGTAAATGGACTTGGGGCTCAATGCTGTGACTCTTTGTCGTGGCTTTGGATGTGGGAATACCGGCGGTGATCTCCCGTCTTTTATAAGCTCACCTGATTTAAAGGAAAGATGAGTGAAGAACCAAAGGAGAAAAATGCAAAACCTGCTCACAGGAAAAGGAAAGGGAAAAAGGTAAGAAATGAATAAGCAACATGTTCTCTTGTATTGTTCTCTGGCTCCGGGGAAGGGAGTGATCTTTAGGCTGCATTTTAAGAGATGGGATTTTAAGAAGCTGCTAGAATCAAAATGCTTTTGTTTTCCTGGTCTATTAATGGGTGTGTTCTGTGTTGCGGAAAAGCATCACAACTCGGATACATTGCTAAAATATTTCAACAGTTAAATATAGTCATCTAGATTTCACTGAAGTGGTGTGTTTTTCATAGTGATATTCAGGATTATTAAGTAAACACATGTCCTAATTATGTGGGTGGGTGGGTTTTTTTTCCCCTTTAAATTTTCCAGAATGCTTGTTAATCAGCAGGGTACAATTACTAATGAATATTACTGTGGTATAGATGTTTAGCTTTAACACCTATTTTAAGCAAACTGAGGGAAACCTGTAGTTATACTTTAAAATTGCAGCAGGGAGGTGAACTCCATTTTAATTATTTATCAGCTTATGGCTGACAAATCTCAGATTTGTAGTCGACTCTGCAGTGGTACAGCCGTGTGCCTAATTTGTCCATTATAATTTATAAAATCAGTTTTGTTTGACACATAAATTGAAGAATCTTCGAAATAGCAATAGGTGATTACTGTAAACCTGTAGATTCATTTTGGTTTTCTTGCATGTGTATATCTTGAAATGTTCTCCTAACTTTTTCATACATTTTGAAATGGGCGAAAGAGGTAATTCCCTAGGTCTGACATTTGCTTCTGATCCATTGCGGTTTATAAACTGGCTTCCATAGGGCGTGCCACCAATGGAAAAGACAGTTGTATATCTGTAACAAAGAAAAAGATATCCTTAAAATAGGATTCTAGTTCATAGCTGTTTAAGGAAAATTTGGATGATATTTTTTTAATCCATACTCAAAATCTTCAGATGTTATATTTTAATCATTAGGACGGTTATATATAATTGTGATTCATTAAATGCTTCCTTGACCTAGTGTAATGTATGCTCAGCCAGTGGACACATAGAGCATGGTTGGTTAGAGTAGAGAAGATAAAGATTTCAACTACTCATTGAATTGTCAGGCATTTTAAATATTTTTCATAATCTCTTTATTATTTATGGAAAGGTTCATTTGAATACAGTGTTCTTAAAAGAGCTACTCTGTCAGCAGACTCCTCTGAGGACACGTTCATGAACATGCCAACATTCTAGGGCAGTGGTTCGACATCCTGCAGATGGTGAAGCTGTTCAGGCTGACTTGAAGTCAGCCCTGACTCCTTGTGCATTGTCTCTGCGGGGACTGATGATGTTGCAAAGGTGCTGTTCTGATTTCCCAAGGGAGCAGGTCACAGCTGCCCAGCACATACAATTTGTTTAACGCGTGGCAGAGTGGTGCTGGTCTCCAGGAAAGATGTCAGCTCTGCTCATGTTTATGAGATACGGCCTTAAGTGTCTGACAGGCCCCACCATGACTCTGAACACAGGGTGTCAAGGGAAGCCAGATAGACAGCATGAGGCCTGACAGTGCAGCCCAGATTAAAGTGAGCAGTGGCTGGGTCAGTTGTAAATCATTGAGCTTTTACGTGACATCCTCTAACGTGGGCATTTTTTTTTTCTCTCTTCCTTGAAAATTGTCCAGCCATGTTCCATTTCTCTTCCTATCAGGTTATACTACTCAGAGCACAATATCAAGTCAGTTGCTTTGAGCCCTTCCACACTCTGCCAGCTTCTGCCAGCTGCTGCCAGGGTCCTCTTTACGAAAACCTTCAACCTCACACTCTGGCCCATGACCTTCCAGTCCCCCTCCCACCTGCTCAGTGAAGTCCAAATTCCTTGACTGTGGAGCGTGAGGCCCTTCACAGTCTAACCTGCACCCACATCCTGGGCTTTTTTCCCCTTCACCATTGACTTCATTCATATCGGATTCCATCCATACTGGAGTTCCTACTGGTCCTTGAATAAATCCATTTCTTCTGATGCTTGTCAGGGCCTCAGAAGAAATGCATGGAGAAAACATTATGCGTGGAGAAAACGTTTCTATGCCGGCCCCTTGATGAAATCCTACCCATCCTGGCAGGTCCAACCCAGATCTCACCCTCTTCTTGAAATCTGTTAATTCACCCTAGATAGAAGTCAGTCAGTCTTATGGACTGACACAGCACCGGGTCCTTTCAGGACAGCTGACACATTCTGCTTCTTTTTCAAGTTATCATGTACCTGCTCTGTTCCCTTCCTCACATTGAACCCACTGATATTTGCCTCACAAGGCACTCAGCATGCTCCTTGTATGCACTTGACACTTAATGTCTCATTGAGCTGTCTCTACCATTTGCTGACCAGAGTTCACCAAGAATTTTCAGTGGGAGAGCAGGTGCATATCAGATAGGAGATATCTTTTAAATGAATAGGTCTTTTCTTCTCATATTTTCTGGATAAAGGATGCAACATTTTTTGTCCTTAAATAAACACACACGTGTGTGTGTGTGTGTGTGTGAGAATTCCATTTCCTCCTAAACCAAATATTTCTCAAGGTCTCTGGGTGTTTCAGATGACCTACACTGTAGCACTGGTGGGTGTGGTCAAATGAAAGCCTTTCAGGTGGGAAATATATGGAACCTGCCAAATTTTTTGGCAAGCTCCCCAAGTATTTAAATTTTTTCCTAGTTATTTATGGAGTTATTTCATATAAAGTTTAGTGTGGAATCCTTTTTGTATAGGAATATATCTCAAAATGGCCTTAAAAATTATGTGTTTGTGTTGAGTGTTTTCAAAGCAGATTACATGCATAGGGCATTTGGGTATAACGTCTCTCATGAGACACGTTTAATATTGGAGTCAGCAAGATAAATGTGATGGAATCATTGTGTTATTCCTTTGTTAGCACATAGTGAGTATTTTGGATTTTGCTCAGAGATATAAGGATTGAAATTGATATTAGGAAATGTTTTTTTTAGTAATTTCTGTATTTAGTTCTGGAATGTGAAGAGGATGTGTGCGTGTGTGTGTGTGTCTGTATGTTTCCCCATCTCATAGCTGTTTCTCTCTCTTTATGCTGGTTACAGGAGAAGCATTTACTGCAAGTCAGGGGACCTGAGTTTTAATCTAGTCCTGTTTCTAACTTAGTATCTTGTCTGGATAAAACAATCAGACTCTTTATTTATAAAATAAGGTTCATATACCTGGCATAGCTGTCAGGGATATTATGAAAGTAAAATAAAAATAGTAAGACTGTATTTTCCAAAGAGGTTTTAAAATGATAACATCTAAATTCGAAGTAGTTATCATTGTGGAATTTCAAACTTGCTGTAGAGTGGCTGATTCTATAGTAGAAATGACATATGAGGACATATGTCATCTGATATTATACTGCCAGAGGTGCTTAGTTTAACTAGCCACCAAAGAGTAAGTGTAAAAGTGGCATGTAATGATTTTATTTATTTACCATCTGCATTAGCCAGCTCAGGCTGCCATAACAAAATGCCATAGACTGGGTGGCTTAAGCAACAGAAATTTATTCTCTAACAGTTCTGGAGAGTGGAAGTCCAAGATCCAATGCCAGCATGATTGGGTTCCGGTGAGGGCTCTTCCTGGCTTGTAGATGGCTGCCTTCTTGCTCACATAGCCTTTCCTTGGTGTGTGCAAGTGAAGGTCTCTCCCTGCTTCTTCTTATAAGGCCACCACTTCTGTTGGATTAGGCCTCACCCTTATGACCTCATTTAAATTTAATTACCCCCTAAAAGCCCTGTCTCCACATATAGACACATTGGAGATTAGGGCTTCAGCATGTGAATTAGGGGCATGGGGGAGATGCAATTCCAATCCATAGGAGCATCCAAAGAAGGTTCCAAAGAAGTCTAGGTTCCCAACTTAAATATGCTTAATAAAAAATATGACAGTGATTGAAGCTCTTTCAAGTAATTTAGTTATTAAGCAGATGCTATATGGTAGATAGCCTGAGACTCATTACTGGACTGGAGCCAACCATAGTATACCAATCCCTGCAGAAAGTATAGGGTACCAAATAAAGGTGAGTTCAGGTTCCACTGGTGGCAGAAAGGAGGGAGTGGTGAATCCATTTGAGGATGAAATCAGGAAAAGATAGATAGAAGAAGGCATGCTTGAATTGATGTTTAAAAGATATCTGTTTTTCCAGTGTTCCCCACAGGGTCAGAGGCTTCCAGATAGAGAGTGTGGGATAAAAGAGAAAGATTTGAAGTAGCCGGGTATACTTAGGGATGTAAACATTAGTAAAGTGATGTGTTTTAGCAAGATATGGGAATGGAGAAAAAGGCAAGGACCATCTCAAGGAATTTAAGCTAAAGACCTCTTATTTTTTTGTTCTGGTATTTAACAAAAGACTTTAAGCAGATGAATTATCAAAGTAAGATTTGTTTCTTAGAAAAGCATCCCTAGTATTTGGTAGAAATGCTAGGTCTGTATTTTACACCGTCATTCCATCTAGTAGGAATATATGTCATTATGTCATATAGTTTCATTGCCAATGCCTACTGCGGAATTGGTCCGTTGAGTGGTACATTCAGTGATTTTTTTTCAGTGTTAGATTGAAGAAAAATACTTATTTAGCCCCTACTAGGTAATGAGTGCAATGAGTTTGCTTGTTTTCTAGGGTACTTCAGTAAAGGGATTTTCATTGTTTTAGTTCAGTTGCCTTTTTCATCTTCAGAATCCAAAATAACTTGCTCTATATAAATTTGTTTTTATAGTTTCTTTTTTCTTCTGAGGGTAGACATCACAATGTTCTCTCTCTTTTCTGTCACATCCTTGCCTTATGTGTGAGAGCTGTACTTGTTTCTTCTGTGATGTAGTTTAAATTATCTAAATGTGTACTCATTTTTTGAGGGACAGTCAAGGGAATGTTCATTTCTGATTTTCATTCAGTATTCCTAATGCTTCTGGATTTTCATTGTTAAATTTTTCTTTGATTCCAAGGTCTCTAATGAGGGTGCCTTCAATACCTGGTTCCCTCTTTAGAGTGATGGTGTGCTGTCATACCAAGAGCATATGGCAGTTGTGTTGACCTGTAATTTTTATTTGTGTATTTGGACATTGTTCAATTGCTCACAACTGCTCTACAAGTAGATATCCCCTTGAAGTCTTTTATTGGTTATTGGGATGAATTATTTAAGTTATGGTTCACTGAGCATGATCACGTGTCCAGTGCAGTGTAACTTCTGAGGGGCTAATGACACGCTCCCCCTCAAGTGGCTTTTATATGTTTTACCATTTCACTATATGCATCCATGTCAAATGTTTTTTTCTCTCAATCTTCTATAGTTAGAAATTCAAAAAAAATTTTTTTAAGTTTTTTTTTTTAATGTGGACCATTTTTTTGAAGTCTTTATTGAATTTCTTACAATATTGCTTCTGCTTTATGTTTTGGTTTTTTGGCCCCGAGCCATGTGGGATCTTAGCTCCCTGACTAGAGATTGAACCTGCAGCCCCTGCATTGGAAGGCAAAGTCTTAACCCCTGGACTGCCAGGGAAATCCCAGAAATTTTTAAATGTTTTTTATTCTCTTAATAGTCTTCCTCTCAGTTGTTAATCCTTCTATCACAAATGCTATCAACTTTATAGTTCATAGGCACTTCCAATGTTTAAATGTCTATGAAGCAGAAATTTTGACTCTTCCGATAATTCATTTGTAATGGTATTTTCTTGAACTTAGCATTGGAGTTTGCTCCTTTCGGTGCTCAGATTTCCATGTTGTCTTTGTCCAAGGTTTTTGTGCATTTGGAACTTTCTTTCTGTATGGGGAGATTGAATGGATTCAGAGAACCTGGGAAATAACTTCTTGATTTCAGAATTTCATGAAATAATAGACTTTCTTTATAATACCCCCTTTAAAAAATCAACTATAGTGAGGTAGGTTTACCTGGAGATTTTTTTTCAAATTTTTTGTTAAAGCTTGGTATAAATTTCTGTTATGTATAGCAGCAGCCTTGGGGCCTGGGCTTGGAGCATGGCTTTTAAAACAAGGGACTGCTATTCCACAGGTTTATAATCTCTTCCCCATAATTTCAAAATCCAAAACAAAAACCTAAAAATTTCTTCCTGACTTCTTTGGCGGCAAAATCTGACCTAACCCGAACTCATTTGGCAACAAAACCTGTGCTGACCTTATGTGAAGCTATTTATAGTCTTTATTTATCCTCCTTAGCGTGAAGTGAATATTTGTATGTTTTGCTGCAGAAGTAGAAATTCTGTGTTTATGGGGTGCTGTCCCAAGATGCTGCTGGGGCTGTCCATAGTATTGACATATACCTTTCTGAAATCTGAAAAGTTCTGAATTCCAAAGTGTTTCTGGCTGCAAGGAGTCCAGATATATAAATCTGTATAGACTTCTGAGGTGGACTAGGGGTGAGCCAGTAGGACTAAAGGTTAGTTTGGAGTGAAGGAGAGGGAGCTTTTTTGTCCTTAATAAATTCCAGATAGAATGGAGCTCTGTAATGCTGGGCATTGTATGTATCAAAGGTCCCTAATGCAGTTTTCAGTCTTGTAGGAAAAATTATTTCCAGGAGCATTGTAACAGATACTGGCTTGCTTGGTAATAAATCGGAACATTTGGACGGGGTGGGGGGGGCGGTTTGAAGATGTTTATAAAGCCTGGTTTTCTCTTTCTTTCTTTCTTCTTTCTTTCTTGCTTGCTTGCTTGCTTGTTGTAGTGAATTGTGGCTTGTCAATTAGAAGGAAAAAGAAAAGGTCCTAATGTATTGTTTATATTGTTTAGGAAATTCTTCATTTTTTATTGTTCATGACCATTTGATGAGGTCATAAAAAATAACTCCAGTATAGATTTTCTGAAAGAAAAGAATCTAGACTTTGGGGAAAATATTGTTTGAATTGTTGTGCCTGCTCGCCAAGAAAATACTGTTAATCATATGAAGGATAATTAATTTCCCACAATGAGCACATAAAATGACTTTCTCTGGCAGCCATCTTAAATAAAAATTCCCATTTATGGGCATATTTTTTACACAACTTAATTTTTAAAGTTTTCATTCTATTTTTCCTCTCTGTCTCACATAATTGTAAATATAAAGCAACTTATTACATGGCTATGTTAATGGCTTAAAAGCTAGAAGTTTCTCTCAACTCCCTATTCCTCTATTAATTTTGTAACTCTCTTCTTTGGATTCCGTTGGTCCTTCCACCACCTGGGAAGTAGTAGGAACAAAGCAGATTTAAAACATACTGTCATAAGACATCTCTTCAGTATTTTAGAGATACCACTGGGTATACAGGGTTTCACGGTATCGTTAAGAAAAATAACACTCTAACTCATTTATGCAGTTTTAATGCTTGAGTAGAGTTTAGACTGGGAAACTAAATTTGTCTACAGAGACAGAACTTTCATCCTTCACTCCCAGCTCACTTATCTTTTAATTACGTGTTCCACAGCACATGAGAGATGTTGGTCTGGCATTTCTGCCGTGTGTGTGTTTTAAAATACAGTACAACCATGCCAAGCTATTGAATAGATCTAGTTCTTCATTTTGGTTCTGTCTCAATATCATACCATTTATTCTTTCAACAGGTATTTTTTGAGCACTTACTATTCTAGTGCAAGGGATTCATCAGGGAACAAGACAGACAATAAACAGACAAAATGGATAACTAGCAATAAGTCAGTAGAAAAATTCCACCTGAGGCTGCTATGCTGGAGGAAGATCTCAGAGAAGGGATGACTCTTATAGCCAGGGTGGCAGAGGAGGTGACCCTGAGCCGTGAGCTCACTCACCACAGGGATTTGGTCAGCTGTGCAAAGATGACATTTTAGGCAGAGGAACTGTTTGGGAAAAGGGCCCCTGTGGTGTTTGGGTTCCGAGGAAAGAACATCACTTTAATGGACTTTCCCGGTGGCCCTGAACTTTAAAGATCTCCACACACAGCTCTCAAATGTTTATTTTTGTTTGTTTGTTTTCCCTCCTGGAATTCAGTTAATGTTTTATGAGTTTTAAGGCTAAGGGATAATATTTTAGGGAGTCAGCTGGGGATTTCTGGTATCTGAGCAGCGTAGCACCCGGTGAACTTGTGAAAAGGATGAACTTTTATTCCGCTTTTCACTTTCCCTTCAGTGCTACCCATTGTTAACGACTGAGACGTAACTACAATGAGGAACTTAAAAACTTCTTGCAGAAACCCACATCTCTCAAGCCTCCAATTAACAATTACTTTCCCCCTTGGTACACAGTCTACTTGATAAATTAGAAATACAAATACAGGCACACATCAGAAACTGAATTTAGTAACCCTTGATATGATGTTTGTGTACGATAATTTTGCAAGTTGCATGTATGTAGCCTATGAAATATACATTGCCTTAGAATATAGGCTCTGCGATGTTTATGTCATATTTACTGTCAGCATTTTGTGGGTACTTAGTGAAAAATTAAGCAATAATTGTAGCAAACCAAGCAAATTCCTGACACAAAGCTTCATCTCTAGATAATTTATCCGGAACACTGTATAATTTCTCTTTGTTATTTTCATGATACTGGCTTTTTTAGTCTCTACATGCAGTGATTTCATCACTAGATAATTTACCTTGGCATTTTACAGAAATGAAAAGTCTCTCTGGAACATTATCATGTTATCTTCAATGACGGTTTCACTGTTTTTCAATCCAGTTCACTTTAACATAGAAGGAACGTTAAAGATACATACAGAAGTTAAACCATTATGGTCTCATTATTAATGAAAAAGATCTTGTGTGTAATTATAGGTAATTAAGGGAAACATGTATTCAAGTAAATATTTATGAATAACTTCAACGTTTCTTTTTAAAAGCAAACGCAACTGCAGTTACGATTTTATGGATTCCCACCCCACTGCCGCTGCAGAGATGTTTATCAGAAATTTAATGGGTTGCCTCCTACTATACATGTGGGGTTATCTCACTCAATCTGTTGTTTTGGACAAATAGAGAAGCACAGGAAACAGCTTGGTCTCAGATATTCGAAGTTCCCTGTTCTCACCCATTAAGCAGGGCTCATCCTCCTCATCGGTTCTTTATGTCTTAAAATTAGAAAAAAATGTAGAGAGCATTTTTGAAATTAGAATAGTAATGATAGGTTCCAGGATTCCTGCCTTTTAAAAAAAATTTGCTAATAAGTCTTTTGATAACTTCAGTTATGTGAGTGTGCTTAAAATAGGTGCTAGCAACTTGCTTCAGCACATTCGTGCTTGAGAAGTTTTCACTGTCTTTCACAGAATTTTGTCATTTTAGGGGATCTCTAGAACAAAGCTCTAAAAATGAAGGTCCTCCATACTACTGAAGTATAAAAATTACAAAATACTTTAATTGCTTAAATTAATAAGTTTTCTCTCAGTAGTTTACCTGATGAAAATGCTTTTAGCACTAATCCCTTATCTCTATAAAAGGTCTTTTGGGGGTAAACTTTAGGCATTATGTTACAATACTTAATGTAATTTATAAACATGCCAATTGTAGTTTTCTCCTTAGAAAGTAGGTATACTAATGTAGATGAATTAAACTAATGTGTCAACATGTGCCTTTTATCTTCTACCTTTAAAGCTTTTCTGTAATCTTTAAAGTGGAGGTTCTCCTAAAAATATTATGATCATGGGCTTATTATGGTCCTAGTAAGATATTCTTCCTGGTGAACTGGTGAGAGCAGAGAACAGAATCACATACACTTGAGTATGAATCTGTGTCCCACCATTTAATAGCTATTTAAAGTTAGTCAAATTACTTAAATTTTCCTTGTTTCCTAGTGTATAAAATGGGGATACTTCGCTCACCTCGAGGTTTAATGTGAGGGTAGAAATAGTATATGTCAAGTGTTTGGTACAACTCTTGGCCGAAAGTAGGCGTACAGCATGGAGTAGCTGGTGTAGTCGTTAGTGTTAAAAACATTGCTAGTATGAGATCAGTTTTGGTACTGCTTATCGCCTATGAAGAAAATCAAAATTTGAGGGATATAATTATAGTTCATCATCTCCTTGAATCAGAATTTTAATGTCTAATTTTAATATGATGTGCTCTCCTTTCTCTTTACAAATCAGAATAGCTTGTTTTGTGATGGTAAAATTAGTGTGTCATGTTGATTTCCTACCTCTTTAATAAGAAAATTAGAAATTTGTCTTCCAAACATAATGATCTTTTTAAAAAAGTATCTTTTGACTTGTTTTAGAAAATTACATATTTAGTCTATCTCTAGGGAAATTTTGATTTAGGAACAGATTTGTGGAACATACTGCCTTACAATCCTAAAAATGGTCAGAGGTAGTTCATGATATCTTTGTGTAATGTTAACTTCTGATGGTACATGTCAGATAGGATTTGGATTATTAACATTCGTATTATATTAACATGGTAGTGTATTTTTCACGCTTGTGTTTGTGCTCTAAAAATCCTCCCACCCTGTATTTTACTTAACCATTAAGGATGAGGGAACAGGGTGGTATGGAAGAAAGAACAACACTTTGTGGATTTTCTTCTTGGCTCTGGTGTAACGGCAGCAAGAGGTAGTGGAGTGGAAGGAACATAAGATTCAAAGATATTTACGTTGAAGACATTTAAGACAATTTATATGAAAATATAAACATGTTCAATGAGTTTATCTATGTGACATTGAACTGAAACCTCCCCTTTTCTAATGTCTGAAATGTAACTGAACCAGGTGATACCTATGATGCTTATGGGTTTTAAGACATTACTTTCTACCAAAGGTACTGAATTCATATCTTCAAAGCAGTAGTGTGATAGGCGAGATGCAGGGCGGTGCTTGCTGTGTGTTTGCTGAAGGGAGGGGAAGGCCTGAGGGCCCCCCTCGCTGTATTTCTTCTCTTCCAGTCAACATCTCTAATGTCATTTTGCCTCTAACAATATAGCCCCCTTATATCCTAATTTGTGTTCTAGTTTTTACGTTTTTAGGATTGAGGTGTGAAGAAAACAAGGAGCCATCGCCTCACCTTTCACCTTTCAAGTAGAATTCCAGTTGCCATTCCGTTATTGTATTGAGCAACACTGCCACGTGAAACATTCTGAATTTAAAATCTGGCATCTAAAACAGTTTTAGAAAGACCACCCTATTTGATGTCAAAGTGCATAGTCAGGCCCTTTAATTCTGAGCCTTTCATCGAAATCCACTCAGGGACAATTTGTGCATTGTTTACATCTGGATCGTGGACAGTTGGTCACTCTGACTTGTTTTGTTTGTTGGCTTGCTTTTTTTTTTTTTTTTTTTTTTTTTTTTTTTTGCTGCAGTAAAATACTCATAGCATAAAACTTACCGCTGCAGCCATTTAAAAGGGGGAGTCAGTGGCATTCACTCCACTCACAATGTTGTGCAACCATCACCAATATCTAGTTCCAGAACTTTTTCATCACCCCAAATGGAAACCCCACACACATTAAGCTGTCGCTCTGTATTCCCTCTGTGTTTACACCTATTCTGTATATTTTATATGAGTGGTTCATATAATACCCGTCCTTTTCTGTCTGGCCTCTTTCACTGGGCATATTTTAAATGTTTATGCATGTTGTCACATGTATCAGTACTTTATTCCATTTTTTAGTTGGATAATATTCCATTGTATGGAATTGCACATTTTGTCTATCCAATCATCTGTGGATGGACATTTGCGTTGTTTGTATTTTTTGGCTATTGTGAATAGAGCTGCAGTGAACATTTGTTTACAGGTTTTTGTTTGAACATCTGTTTCCAGTTCTTTTTTTTTTTTTGGCTGCGCCGTGTGTCTTGCGGGATCTCAGTTCTCCAGCCAGGGATTGAACCCAGGTCCCGGCAGTGAAAGCACTGTGTCCTAACCACTGGACTGCCAGGGAATTCCTGTTTCCAGTTCTTTAGGTTATGTTCCTAGGAGTGGAATTGCTTGGTCATACAGTAATTCCATAAACATTATAAAGCTTATTGAAGAGCTGTCAGAATGCTTTTATAGTTTGATTTCTATTGTACTCGTATTTCTATATCTTATTATATACCCAGTCACATGATATATTATTCTTTTGGAGTTTGGGGGCTAAATTATAGTGAAAATTTGTATATATTTATTATATAGAGAGAGATAGTAGGGAGTTTGTGGAGAAAGACAGTGACACTCACTGATCGCCTGCAAACAGAGAGAAGAGCCCCTTCTGGGCTTTCAGTGAACGGCAGTAAATGTACCCTGGAGTATCAGAGAAAAGTAAAATCATCATCCTGGGAACATTCCTGACGGGTACTTTTACTGGAAATATGAATTTTGAACAGTGGCAGAACTGAGAAACTTTGCCATTTGTGTTATATCCCTTAGCCCAAGTCCCTGGCTGTCCCAGAACAGAGTGTGTGAAATGGAATCTGTTCTTTACACGAGGCCAGAAAAATAGATGGTGCGTTGGGCCACATCTGGCTTCAGGTTTCTCCCAGAGAGAAGTAATTTAGAGGCTTAAAATATCAGATGACCTCTGTATTGCCTATGTTTATGGTTAACTGTAGAGCAAATAGTATATAATTCTCATTTCATAGTGTAGCTTCATTCATTCTCAGTTGTTTCTCTTTCAAGATCTGGAAAGAGAGGATGCCCCTGGGAATGTCCCAAAGAGGTTTCTGAACCAGGTGGGCTGTGACTGACAGCTATAGCCACAATTTTGGTCAACTTTTTGGGAGCAAAACCAGGTGAGCTGCACTGCTGGGAGTTTCCTCTAAGAGCCACCGAATAGTGATTGTAATTGGAAGAAGGCTGACGTCAAAATAAGCAAGTATTACCTGCTTTGCTCTGTGGTAGACACTGCAAGAGAGAGAAAAGTATTGGAAAGGTATTTGCTTATGGGTCACATGATCTTTCCAGAAGCAGCAGGAAAATTCCCAAGGTATTAGATTCCTAAATCTCTTCTAGGTAGGGTAGGTCTTTTTCTTCCCTTTTCTTTTCCCTTTCCTCCCTCCCTCCCTCTCTTCCTTCCTTCCATCCTTCCTTCCTTCCTTTTTTTCTTTCTTTCGTGGCACTTAACCTCATGAAAATACGCAATTAGTCAAGTTATTCCGCTGCCTACTGGGCCAAACTGGTGTTACCCTACAGGTCATGTTACAGTACTGAAGATTTAGAATTAACTCTTCTGGAAAGCCATTCAAAGCCTTATGGTCTTCCAGTGCAAAATACAACTTAACTTTCCTACCTGAATGGTTTTTAAATGTTTCTTGCCTTAAATTTATTTATAACTAGAGAATTTTTATAATTTCAGTTCTAAGAGGATATATTACAATGAAATATGGCCTCCTTATCTAAGTTTTCTTAAAGCTTCTTGCTTTAAATTGATGTATAACTGGAAATTTTTATAATTTCTATTCTTAACCATGTTTTTCTCTTTATTTCCTACCCTCTTCTCTAAGAATTTTGAACTCAGGTCCCACTTAGTGATGGAACAAAGACAAAACTGAAAAGTTAGAAATATTCCTCCTGAGAGAATCAACTTAGAAGCTATTTTGTGTTTTAATTTCAAATAAAAATTTCCCCAGGTCTCTTCTAAGGTCTTATATGATACACGTATATGGACTCATGATTTTGATATGATGTTATAACATATAACTCAGAAAAGTGTGTAGTAATTATGGAAACTGTATGTAATTATAAAGATAGCACTATAAAGATAAATGGTAAACTGTGGTTGATTTTTATCAGGAAAATAAGTTTATTAGTAAATAGATGTAGGAGAAGATCCACCTGGATACATATCATTGAAGATGTCAGGGTCTATTGGGTGGGTTTTAGACTTGTTTAATGAGATTCACAGTGGTTCTTGGCTTGTCTATGGACTTTAAAATGTCGTTTAATCCCTTGGACTTTGATTGAGCTACGAAACCTTATGCCACTCTAGTTTCTGGCTTCATGGTCTTGAAACTGGTGGACAATAAGTAGATACTGTTTGTAGAAAGGTCCTCCAGGAAAGGCAGGCTTAGGATTCAGCATGAGGGCTCTTGGATCCCAGGAAGAATCACCTGTGGTTACCTGCATTTCTGGTGAAACAGTGTATGGAGCTCCATGGGAGCTCCTGTCTCTGCTGTCAGGGACATTATAATCTCATGGTTGACTTTAGAATTTTACTAAGAGAAAGAGCTCTAGGCGTTGTACTTTGAAAAGGGTAATACATGTAAAAAATAAAAGAATAACAGAAGACCAATAAAGACCCAGACCTAAGTATATTTTGTGCTATGGTGTGTGACTTGAAATTGGTTTTCATCTGAAAAGGCTTTTCGGGAGAGAGCTTGTCTCGGTGTCAAACTCACATGATTACAGAGTCAAAGAAGTAATATAAATGAATAAGTTGTAATCAGTGTGGTCAGATTTAGTGATTATTCAAGAAAGGCTAGAATTTCTCTGAGAAATCTCTTGATATTAAGATATTGAAGCTAATTAATAATTTTTAAAAGCCAAAACAATCATGCAAACTGATAATCAACCAGTCTCCTGGACTCCAAGTTTGTACCTCTGTTTTTAGCTGTGTTGTGAAGGGTTGGATACTGTCTTCAGTTCTCTCTGACTAGAACCTTAGAACTGAGGTCCTGTGTAGAGAATCTCTGTGGTAAATATTTATCTAATATAAATCTATCGTCCTTTATTTTATTGGTTAAAAAAAATTTTTTTTACTCTTTTGATTGTTCAGATGCTGATATCAGATCTTACCACACCCCCGTCCCAGACAATAATTAGAAATTTATCCTTAAGGCAATTAATAGATTATTTCAAGTGGTGGAAACAATAGAGAAATTGCTGGAAGAACCTGGATGACCCTTGAGAAGCTCAGGAGCTTTAAATGGAGGCTGAAATTCCGGATTTCCAAATTAGTTTTTCTCAGGCAGAAATTTATTTTATTAAAAATGTATTGTAAATCAGCTATTTCAGAAAAATAAAAGGTAACATTTCTGAATCCCTGCCATGTATCAGGTATAGTCTATGAGATTTACACACTTGATCTTCTCTTCTTAAGTCCTACAGCAAACCAGTGACGTGTTCTCTTCTGTTTCACGAGTCATTATCCTCAATGTAAGAAAGTTGTCTGAGCTCACCCAGTGGGTGTGTGGGAGACCCAGGATTCCACCTACCCAACACCTGATTCCTTCCCTCCTGCCTTTTGGGCTTTCCTGTTTCAAGGAAGTTTACCATTTAAGCAGTGTAGTTAAATTTCAGACATTGTAATTTATCAATAAATTGTTATTAACATGAAGTAAAGGAAGCAGAAATACCTTTCTTACATTTAGCAAAATAATTAAGTTCTTTATACTTTATTACTATATACCGCAAATTTCTAGGATTCTGCAGCAAACTAGATTCATAAAACTTCCTTTTCATAAGATATGGCAGTTTACTGGATAGTTCTTTATTGTAGTTTGACTAGTCCTAGCTCATGTCAACACAAAGTTTCTTTGTGAAAGTGTAGTAAGTACTCTTGCTTATTTCTTTGAAGGCATTCCCTGTCTTCTACTACTGTCCTTGATAACAAACTTCTTACAGGTACCTGTGCAGACAACCCAGAGTAATATGCCACCTAGTGACCCCATAAAGAAGTCACAATTTTCAGTCAACAATCCAGCAAGCATTAAAGCCATTTCACAGTATAGGTCTTTATCAAAATGGTTTTGAACGACACCTGTGTATGTATTGTTTTGGATCTTCTTTTTAATTTATATTCCCAAATGTTGTTTATGATAAGGATATTCAGATTAGATGCAGAAAAAACCTCAACGTGTAATTTCATTCCTCCTGACCTAATTAGAAATGTGATAGTCCTCAGTAGAATCCAAGTTAAATGGCCAAATTGCCTAGAATTCTGGGCAGATTAATCTTTGTGCCTGGAATAAGGTTTAAATGAGTTTAAAATATATTGTAAGCATTAGTTCAGTTAATTATGTACCTTAGGGAGAACTATTAGGTGTTTTCCCTGATGGAGAAATAAGAGTTTTTGTCTTTGTAAATTTATTTATTTTTATTTATTTATTTTTGGCTCTGTTGGGTCTTCGTTTCTGTGCGAGGGCTTTCTCTAGTTGCGGCAAGCGGGGGCCACTCTTCATCGCGGTGCGCGGGCCTCTCACTGTCGCGGCCTCTCTTGTTGCGGGGCACAGGCTCCAGACGTGCAGGCTCAGTAGTTGTGGCTCACGGGCCCAGTTGCCCCGTGGCACGTGGGATCTTCCCAGACCAGGTCTTGAACCCGTGTCCTCTTCATTGGCAGGCAGATTCTCAACCACTGCGCCACCAGGGAAGCCCGAGAGTTTTTGTCTTTGAATAGCACTTACGTTAGTTGTAAGAGAAATGTTGTGTTATTATAACATTTACACTCTTAAAGAGCAAGAATAAAATGTTAAACCATAGTAACTTAAATAGTAAGAACAACAATTTAATGATATTCCAGAACATGATAACATTATTGAATCATAAGCCATAAGCCAATTATTAATTATTAATGTTTTAAACTATAGTTTTTGAAACCTGTTTCAAAGTTGTTAAATATTTTAGATTCATGGTGTGTAACATCTCTTGGAAAACCATGGTATTTCTGTTTACACGTCATCACGATGGTAGGGTGTGTGTGTGTGTGTGTGTGTGTGTGTGTGTGTGTGTTTGGAATGAGCCCTTCTCTCTCGATATGTGTGGCAGTGCTTGATTAGCTTGGTTTCCTAAAGAACTGTATTATCCTTATAGGTCAAGTATACTTATTGAAAAAGAGATCTGATTTACCCAGGGTGGGGGGGCGGCGGAGGTTGGGGGAGGGAGAGTTGGTTGAAGGTGGTCAAAAAGCATAGCTATAAGATAAATAAGTACTAGGAATGTAATGTACAACATGATGAATATAACTAACACTGCTGTGTGTAATATATGGAAGTTAAGAGAGTAAATCCTGAGTTCTCATCACAAGAAAAAAATTTTTTTCTATTTCTTTAATTTTGTGTCTGTATGAGAAGATGGAGGTTCTCTAAACTTACTGTGATAATCATGTCATGATGGATGTAAGTTAAATCATTATGCTGTACATCTTAAACTTATATAGTGCTGAATGTCAATTATATCTCAATAAGGCTGGAAGGAAAAAAAAAGAAAATCAAATTCCTCATGAAGGGCATTTTGAGGCAATAAAGATCACTGACTGCTTAAAAAAAACCTGTTATTCAGAAGGACTGATAATAAACACTGGGTTTCCTATTTAATTTCTTTTGAAATTAGAATACCCATGAAAGTGCAATTAGTGAATTTGACAATTATACTTCCTGTTATGCATATTATTTGTCTTTAGATATGAAGTTGTGGATTAAGTGAAGAGAAGCTATAAATTCTGATGACAGAATGTCCTGAACTCTCATAGCTTCAGTTTTCTCATCCTTAAAAATAGGGATGATGTCTTGTCTGCCTCATGAAATTGTTTTAAGAATTAAATGAGACTGTGAATGTGAATGTATTCTATGGGTCATCATTGTAGAACAGTAGTATAAATGTAAACCATAATAATCCTATCCTGTAGTATTTTAAGAATTAGCTACATATGAGAAATGGAGTGATAAAATATTACAATCAGTAGGAACTAATACAATATGTTTACTTGAGTATATAAATGATGGATGTTAATAAATCAAGACCTAGCCCTCATTTTGAACCCTCAGACTTAAAGTTTTGGGGGAGATATGTGAAAATGGGTTTGAGACTTGGGTTTGAGACTCATTGGTTATGTAACACACAGGTGGTTTGAGATTTTCTGAAATTATGTATGTATGATTATTGGATATTGTGAATGTCCTCTGTGAATATTTTCAAATATTTACTTCGAGGTGTTTTCCTCTTTGGGAGAAAATAATCAGAACCTGTCCATAGGGCAAATTGTGCT
Organism: Physeter macrocephalus; assembly: GCF_002837175.3. Lineage (NCBI taxonomy): Eukaryota > Metazoa > Chordata > Mammalia > Artiodactyla > Physeteridae > Physeter > Physeter macrocephalus. Next base: position 13,337,162 of record NC_041233.1, on the reverse strand, counting down.
CATTATGCTGTTTCAGACTTGTCATGTGTTCCCTGTGTTGGTGCCTTGTAATTTTACCTAATTATTTCCTTTTCATATACTGTTTATTTTTCCTTAGAAATTAAATCAAACCTAGGGCTCTGATGTCGATCTGATACCACCCTTCCCTATGGCCTGTGGTTCCTAAAACAGAGTTTTATAATAAATTTTAAAGTTTGAATAGATAAGATCCTGCCTTCTGCAGTTTCCTGTTCTTAAGCACATTATTCATCTACTTAATAGAGCAATTTCCTTCTCCCTTTTCCTCTAAATGCATATACTTTCTGGTTAGCTGCAAAAGTTGTTTAAAAAAATTTCACTGAAGAAACTGGTAAGGAAGATGACAAAGAGAAGCGAGCTTATGGATGAAGGGGGTCGAAAGGTACAAACTTCTAGTTAGAGATTAATAAGTCCTGGGGATGTAACGAACAGCGTGGTGACTATAGTTAACAGACTGTACTGTATATTTGAAAGTTGCTGAGAGAGTAGATCTTAAAAGTTCTCATCACAGGAAAAAAAAAATTGTGTCTGCGTGTGGTGATGGATGTTAATTAGATTTGTGTTAATCATTTCCCAATACATGCATATATCAAATCATTATGTTGTACACCTAAAAGTAATACAATGTTATCTGTCAATTATATCTGAATTTTAAAAAGCTCTTAAAAAAATAAAACAAAAGGCAGTATTTGCATATACAGTGGTTAAAAGTGTGTCTGGTTTCAAATCTAGGCTCTGGCATTTACCAGTTGTGTGACCTTGGAAAAATTACTTCCCCTCTTTGTGACTCAGTTTTATCTTCTGTAAAATGGGGTTAATACTATCTACTTTATATAGGAGTTAAAACATTTCCTGGCACTGGAAGGCGCTCTGTGAGAGTCTGCCAAATAAAGTGGCCTGATGTATCCTTTCTTGATCTTTTCTTTTGATGTGATTATGTATTCTTCATGCTTTCCATTTTGTAATTATTGCTTTTCCTGTTTGTGTGTGTTCTTCTTGCCTTGCAGAAATTAAGCTCAGTTGCTTGTTACAGGAGGGTCGTGTGTCTGAAAGAAACGAAGGTTGTGTAGGAATAAAGGGGCAGTTGAATGGAACAGAATGTTAGTAATTGCTAAGCTATAGTGAGGACAGAATGTACTGGAATATGACAGTTTATCCTGAAGGTACACAAAGCTTCTTGGGTTCACCTTACGTTACTAAATGGGCAGTCATTTCTGTGGATCCTCTTCCATTCAGGGAGAAGCTCTAAACTAGAGAAACACAATTGCTTTCAGAAAGATAGAAACCGAATTAAGGATTGCAATAGTATTGCAATGTCACTAAAATTATGAATGTGGAGATACTTTGTAAATTATAAAGAGGCCATCAAGGTGTTAGTTATTCTATCTGTTGTATCTTTTGCCTTCTACCTGGGAGCCCCGCTTTCTGGAAGATTGAGCAGCTGATTTGTAGAGCCTGTTACTCCTCAATCCCTCTGGGCTGAGGCCCCGTTATGGAAACTCATCACAGCATCATCTTACCTTCTAAGTGGATAATGGCACAGATCTAGGATTGTGCGAGTTGTATAATTTTAATGATAAAAACTGAGGCGATATTGCTACTGTGCAGTGTCGGTAATTTGATGAAATCTAAATATCATATACTCAGTGTTTAATTTATAGTGCTCTCCCCCTGTGTCTGTCCTGATCTTTGACCTTGTGAGTTTGCTCTTAATACACAGTATCCTTTACTTTGACTTGATGAATGCAGTAGGCTAAGTCTAGTGTTTCTTTCAGTCCCTTGGAAATCTTATCATGTGAATGTTTCTTGTCATCATATTTGCAGTCTTAAGGGCTTCTTGAATATTTGTTCTTCAGGTTTTATAAGCAAGGTCTGTAATACTTGCTGGCACAAAATTGACCAGAAGCCCTAGACACTATTTTTTCTTCATTTGACTTAGAACCGTAGAACTTCAGTTTTGCAAGTACCTCAAAAAACATTTAGTTCAATAAAAGATTCTGGTACTCTCTCCAGAGACCCAGAGCTGGAACACAAGGTAACATTGCTGTCCCTGGACAGATCATTTCTGAGGCTGCTAGTTCTGTAATCTTACTTTTCTGTTCTTCTTTAGGACATTGGCCGCTTCCTTGTATCACTTTGTTTCTGTCTCTTCTTTGCATCTGAGTTCCATCTGATCTTCCTGATCATCTTTGTAGCATTGGTACCTTTCCTTTACACTCTTGAGTGCTCCAATTCCCACCCTAATACCATTAGTATCCCTCATGATACAAATTCTCCTATTCTCTATATCTTTTATACTTAATGATTATGGCTGTTTAATTTTTTAATGCAGAGATTTTTGTAGGTAAATTAAGAGAATCTTCCTGGGAAGAATCAAGAAGGGACAATCTTAGCCAGAATAACATGGTGCTTTCTTCTAATTTCAAAAACATTTCTCCCTATGATGCTGAGTTCACTAGAAAATCAGATAACTCCACATCTACCACTGATTTCCTTGAGGATTTTAAATGAATTTGTGTTAAAATATTATTTGTTGAGACCAAGCAATATGGAAATTGGTACCCATCTGTCCCGAATATTTAGACTTCTTCAAATTTCTGAGGTTAAGCAGTACTATAGATTAACACAAACAAAATGATCAAGACAGTCTTATAAATAAGAAAAAAATGGCTAGAACATACTCATGTTATATTATTTCAGTTTTCCATGTGTTATTTTAGATTAAAATCTAAGTCTGTCATTTTAAAGTGAGTTGTCTAATAATACTTTCATATTTGTAACTGCCATTTAGAGATAACTTCAAGTTCAGTGCAAAGTCATTATTTTTTTAAAGGAAGAATTTGTTAACCTGTCAGCATTGAAGATATTAATGGTGATTAAACATGAGAGAAAAATGGGAAGCAGTATTTCAACTGAAGTCCTGAAGAAAGCAGGACTGTGGCAAAGGTGGCAAATGACAGTGTTGTAGTCTTCGTTTATATGTATAGGGTTTAGGAATCATCTTTTCAGTACTCTTCTTTATCTCTCAGAAATTGGAATGATATCCTAATTTTAAATTCTCATTAAAATCAGATGGTTTATTGACTTAAAGGGTAATAGCTCTAGATGGGTTGAAATATTACAAGATTAATATTCTTTCATGCCAGCACATGTTGAGTCAGCTCTTAGAATGAATATGGATATGGATATTTACTGATGCCTGCCCCATTCTCTGGGTTACCTTTGGGATATTGCCATTTATCCAATACAGTTCGCTTTCTCTAAATCTCTGAGCATCCCGAATGTAGATACACATATCTATACTTTGCCCTGTCGCAGGTCACAGGGAGAGATGTAGCCAAAGCCTTTCCCCCACCCCATCTTCCTTCCACTCAGGAGTTTATTGAGAGGATGGGTAGTTAAGCAACAAAAACAACAAAACAAGTAACATATAAAGCAAAATGGAGGCATACACTCTGTCCTGTAGAAGTTTAGAAGAGACAAGAGTTTAGTCTGAGTGGCTGGGAGAGTTCCATGCTGGAGCTGAGATTTGAACTGAAGCTTGAGGAATTTGACAGTTTTAATTAAGTAGTTGGGAGAAAATAGAGGTTGGGAGAAAATGGAGTTTGTATTAAGAATTTTAAAATTGCTGAATTATTTGGAAATTTTACATAAAATTTTATGAGATTAAAAAAAATTTAAGAATAAGTACCACGTGTATATGATGAAAATCTAAATGTATAAACAAAGAGTGGTACAAACACAGTGACAAGGAAATCACTCTCCAAGAGACAATCACTGTTACCATTTTCCTTACAGAAGAGATAGTTTATATACACTGAAATGTGTGTATGTGTGTGTGTGTCTATCAGTTTGTCTCTCTTTTTTTCTGAACCTTTTTCCACACAAAGATACCTTGTTCTTTGCTACAGCTCATCTCTTTATGTGAAAGAGTATACTTTATTAAGTACTTTATCCAGTTACCTACTGATGGATATTTTACTTAGTTTTAATCTTAATTTTTACAAGTACTGCTGCTGTAAATATCTTGTACATTTATCTTTGCACATATGTGTCAATGTGTCTGTGGAATACATTCCCAGAAATGTAATTCTGGGAGCAAAAGATGGGTACATTGTCAATGTATAGATACTGCCATATTTTCCTCCACAGACCATCTTCCATTTGGTCCCATATTTTCCTATCAGTAATATATGGTAGTTCCTGTTTCCCCACCGCCCCATCCTCACAGAGTGTGGTCAGACTTTTTGATATTTGTCAACATGAAAAGTGAAAAACATATGTCACTGTAGTTAAATTTGCATTTCCTAGTTTCACGAGAATTTAAGTAATATAAATAGCGTGGTTCCTCATAGACTGTTTAAAACAGGACATTTTTTAAAGATTTGTGGTGAATTTTTTACGAGAAGGATTACTCATTGGATCAAGTTTCAGTGATATGAAAAAGCCATACTAAGGGTGAGCTGAATCATGTGGGGTATGTAGATTACAAATTACCTCTGCAGTTTTCTGGTTCCCACAGTTTAAACACCATTAAAATCAGCAAGAGGCAATGCAATGCTTCAAACCTCAGCCTGGTGCTGGCTGGGGTCTCACTGCTGGTATGAATGACCCACTGCGTAAATGGGAATCTTCACCATTAGAAAGGCGAGGTTTCCGAGGTTGAAAAGACAAACTTTCTGCTCGAGTTTTATTCCCTAGTCATCTCATTATTTTCATTCTCTTCACCCAAAGACTAGTGAAGGAAGGATGAAGGAACATGCATTATATCACCCTTGGTCTCCTGCAACCACAGATAATGTAATTTATAGATAAAATGGCTCTGGGTTTCTTTGTATGATTTTACCTCCTTCTTTAGATCCACACCTGCTATGAGGCATTTTGTAACTTAATAAAGCTGTAGGGCTTATCTTTTTCGTAAGAAAACAAAACTGCTTACAAGGGAAAAATCCAGCCAATCTAAACATTCTTAGCATTTTTCTCGTGGGCTGGTGTAGTGAAGGCAATACTGTCCCCAAAGAAAATGACGATGAAGCTGAGACTTTAGGGTAAATTTCTACTGTGGCTACCGTAATGTGGACCTCAGACACAACAAAAGAACCAGACAGTTGCCGGGGATGGGGACTCTTGTATTTTTTTCTGAGTACCGTCAAATGAGTCCAAAATTCACAGGAAAGGGAGAAAAGAAATTTTAAAAAGGATTACAGCCAAACAGTTGGTAATTGGTGTGTGGCATTCACAAGTATGAGGGGAAGTGAGAGGACGTCTCTTGGCACGACTGTCATTTTCCTAAAGAAACTACAAATGTGTTTACAAATGAAGAACACACTTGTCTATGGCAGCCCAGTCCCAAGGAAGTGGATCTCCCGTTGCTTGCTCACAAATGGAAAGGCCCCGTCAGGAGCTTTGCCTGCTGTGCCAGATGAAAGAATCCTCACAAACAGGCAAAACTGCCTGTTTCTTTTCTTTCTTTTTTTAAAATAAATAAATTTATTTATTTATTTATTTTTGGCTGCGTTGGGTCTTCGTTGCTGTGCGCGGGCTTTCTCTAGTTGTGGCTAGTGGGGGCTACTCTTCGATGCGGTGTGCGAGCTTCTCATTGCAGTGGCTTCTGTTGTTGCAGAGCATGGGCTCTAGGCGCGCAGGCTTCAGTAGTTGTGGCGCACAGGCTCAGTAGTTGTGGCGCTCGGGCTTAGTTGCTCCACGGCATGTGGGATCTTCCCGGCCCAGGGCTCGAACCTGTGTCTCCTGCATTGGCAGGTGGATTCTTAACCACTGTGCCACCAGGGGAGCCCCAGTCACCTGTTTCTGCAGAAAAGTCTCGGCTTTATTTTTACCCTCAGTACAGTGATCTCCCATTTTAGCCTTTTGGGGAAAGCTTGTCAGGATGCTATGACAGCCCTATTTTTCACTCCCCAGAGGAGCTTCTCCTTTGCCAAAGCCATATTCTAGCCTAGAGAGCAGTGCAACTTCCTCTCCAGCCTCACTTTTAGGAGTACTCTAGAGAGTATGGGTGGTATTCTTCAAGCTATTTATAGCAAAGGGAGTTAAATGAAAGCTGGGTGCTGTGTGGTATGGAGATTATTTTTTGTACCTTCAGCACTTTCTAAAACTGCCGGCTTCTATGAGCAGGCTGTGAAATCACTAAGTTTCTTTCTTTACAGGACTGTAGTGCAGTTAAAAAGAGAGAGAGAAAGAAAGAAAGAAAAATTTATATTCCCTCACATTTCTAGATCTGTGAGTTTGCTTACCGTTTCCATATAGTTGGACATTTTCTGAACAAGCATGGTTTGAGTTTAGTGTCTTTATTGGCTCACCGATTAGAAGCATGCTGCACACTTGTGAAAAAATGTTAACAATGTAGAAAACAACAAATCAGAAAATGAAAATCCCCCTTTAATCCTGGTCTAACAAAATTCTCTTCAGTGAAGAGTCTGGAGGAGACTCTGACATTTTTTTTTTTTTGCATATTCTGATTACATGGATAAGTGCACACACATATATGCTTATGTTTGAACCCAAGATAATATTATATATTCTTTTGTGAAGCTTTGCTTTTCTCCATTTGCCAATATATTTTGATCGTCATTGCATGCCAGTACATGTAGAATTACCTAATAGCTTTTAAATTATCTGACGTTCTGTTATGACTGTGCTATACTTCAGTAAACCACTTGCCTTTGGATGTATATTTATGTTATTTCCAATTTTTCACTATTAGAAGCTGCTGCAATATGTGTAAGAATGCATACTCATGCAAATACTTCTGTAATATGTTTGGAGTGAAATTTCAATATACACGTTAAAAAAACTGAAGATTTTGAGCAAATTGGCACTGTCATGACAGGCTTTGCAAAAAGGTAGAGTTATTTTAGGAAACCAAGTAGAGACTAAAGCCAATGAATGGCTCCACTGGTGGTAGGGCCCAGTAACTCTCCATTCAGGGTGCCGTGATGCAGGAGTCTGCCTAATCTCCTGAGTTTTCAGGACATTCTAAGCTGTCCTTTGTGTACCTTTATGAAGCTCCCACCATGGTGTCTCTTTGGTTCACTGTCATCACATCTCCATCTCACCATCCCATGCTTTCTCTTAGCTGGCAGTGGTTAGGATTAATTTGGTACATGGATTCCTAATATGCTTCCAGATGGGGCTAGGGTAGCAATTTAACCCAGTTGTAATGACCGTGTTTTAGAAAGATAAACCCATTTGTAATACTTTAAGACAAAAAGAGAGGAATTTATCTGAAGGATCCACATGGATCTCATGGACCCCATGGCCTTAAAACACATGGGACCTCAAAAGAGATTAGAACCATGGAAAGCCATGCAGAACTGAGGTCACTCCATCTCTCTAGGACCAGGTGGTTTCTCATCTCTCCTTCTCTGTGCTCATCTCCTTCATTCTTTGGATGATCCATGGTCTTGGCCCACCAACCAGAAACAAGTTACCCCAGGCCATCTTTACATCACTGCCTGATTTAACCACTTCAAAAGATAACAGGAGGGCTTCCCTGGTGGCGCAGTGTTTGCGCGTCCACCTGCCGATGCAGGGGACACGGGTTCGCACCCCGGTCCGGGAGGATCCCACGTGCCGCGGAGCGGCTGGGCCCGGGAGCCATGGCCGCTGAGCCTGCGTGTCCGGAGCCGGTGCTCCGCAACGGGAGAGGCCACAACGGAGGGAGGCCCGCGTACCACAAAAAAAAAAAAAGAAAAAAAAAAGAAAAAAAAAGATAACAGGAGTCCTGATTCCAAATTCCCAGGACAGACTATCTCACTGGTTGGCTTAGTCATGTGTTCACCCCTGGATCATCAGGGAACCGAGGTGAAGGATCATCAGCATGCCTGGAGGATTCTTCTTACCATTCACTTCCTCCTCCTCGGGTGTTACCATTTCCCAACCACCCAGAATGTGTCCCTTGCCCATGACTTTCCCTCTCATGATTATACATTGTTATTTCATGGCACTTGACCTTGAGTTACTTGTTTTGCTCCCATTAAAATATTAGGTTCATGGCATAAGGAAAATATTCATTTTATTCATTGCCATAATCCTAGGGTCTAAAATGGTGCTTGCTTTTCAGTAGGCACTCAGTATATACATGTTGAATGAAGACACAGATGGACAGACCTAAAAGATGCTCCTGTATCTTGCAGAGGCTGTCCTATGGGTATTTTTAATGACAAGTGAAATTGTACATTTCAGCTTCTCTGGGAGTGCTTTTCTCTTTTATGTGTATTTGACTCTTTCTCTTATTTGGAGAACCATATCTTTCACTACTTCCTGTTTTTGTTTGTTGTTGTTGTTTTTGCGGTACGCGGGCCTCTCACTGTTGTGGCCTCTCCCGTTGCGGAGCACAGGCTCTGGACACGCAGACTCAGTGGCCATGGCTCACGGGCCCAACCGCTCCGCGGCATGTGGAATCTTCCCGGACCGGGGCACGAACTCGTGTCCTCTGCATCGGCAGGCAGACTCTCAACCACGGTGCCACCAGGGAATCCCATACTTCCTGTTTTAAATAGGGCTTGCCGCTTTAAATTGCTTACAGTTTTGTTAATTTAATTTTCATGGCAGACTTACCTGATAAGGAAGTCAGGTATCATTTTGTTAGGTGGAAGCATTAACTGGGACGCTGGAGGATTTCGTACTTTGTTCAAAGCCAAAAACTTAGTAGATGATAGATCTCACTCTAGAACCCAGGCCTTCTGGTTCCTATGCTAGGGTTAATATCAGTAATCTCTAGCTCCTAGGATTCATTGTTTGGAGTTAGGAAGGAACTTTTAATTCAGACCCAAAGGTGCTATTTCTTAATAAAGTAAAGCAGCAAAGGATCATGTAAAAAAAAAAAAACGGTATTATAGCATATACCTTAAAATTCCTGTGGAATCATTTTTATATATATGAAATTTCTAATAATCAGAGCCGTATTTTCATAAATGTCTATTTTAATACTATGTCAATATAATTGCAACATTTCAGTTGTGAAGTGTTAACTTCATGTTTGTATTGATGACCTATTTTACGTTTCCCTTGGTTATGGATCTCTGAAGATACAATACCAGAGAACAAATACTATGACGCTGGCATCCTTCTTCATTTAGCTTTTGCCACTACTCATTCACTTGTGTTAACAGAGAGATACTGCGTGTTGTGTAAAAGGAACTTCATGGATACAACTTGGGTCGGTTAAATGTGTAAAAACCAATAGTAAACTCCAAATTGAATGCCAAATGTGTCTATTAGAAATTGTTTCTATGACTGTAATACAGAGATTATTATTTTAAATGTACTACTTTTTTTGAGAAGATGTAAAAGTAGTTAAAATGGACAATCTTGATATGGGTCTCGTGAGCAGTAAATGTATATTTACTACTTTCTATATAGAAGGAGATAGTCCTTGCCTTTGGAAGTTTTAAATGTAGAAGGAAAGTTACATTCAAAAAATAACTGCATACATAATACTGTATATTAAATGTATATGAACATTCCTTCGTATCTGGCCCAATGTCTAGTGGTTTCATAACATATAGAAAAGACTATGTAAGTGTTTGTTAAGTGACTAAGTAAGTGAATGACTGAGTAATTGAACAAACTTCCAAGCAGAGTGATTGCAGCAAAATTTCAAGAGACAATGCAGTGGCCAGAAGATGAGTATTCCAGGCATAGGGAATTCACATGAGTAACGATTTCCTCTTCCGAGGAAACAGAAGATAATGTACTATGGCATACAACCTGAGGACAAGCATTAGTGTGAGGAGCTGGCTGTTAAGAATCATGTACCCTAAACTATAGGACAGGTCCTGTGTAGAAGACTTTTCTTAAGTGGTAGACAGTAGGTTGTTTTTAATTGGAATTCTGTAAAGTAAATTTCCCTTATCTGTTATTCTTGTTCACCACTGATTCCTTTTCTTTGGCCTACTCAATTTCAATCATCATCCTGAAATATCTACTCTACTTCTAAAAACAACTGTCAAAGGACATGTGACCCAACCCAAATATGAGGCCATGGTTGGTGGCCTCATGGTCAATGAGTAACACAAAAGTAAGTATAACCACATTTGCCCTGCTCAGAGTGAAATGGCATTTCTGTGAAAGTGGTTTTGATGCGCTCAGATTCCTTACTGTTATTTTTAAAAACAGTTTAGAATTTATTCATTTCGCTAATACATTTTAAATTTATTCCTTCGTAAGAATGACTCATCGTGAATCACACATTATGGGAGGATCTTAGTCATTGTTTACAAATGAAATGGTAACATGAAAGAAAATGAAATGTCACCTTGTTTGTTCCATGATGTTAAGTGTGGCTTACAATTCAGGTTTTATTTGAGGATATATCATATGGCTAATGCAATTACAATTTTATATTTTTGAAAATTAAATATGAAAATGTTTATTTCTGTAATGTATGGAGCTCAATAATATTTATTCTATTTGATCAATAGTTTATTTTCATTATATAGAATGTTGTAAGTATGCTTTGTAAATTTCAAAAGCAACTTCTTTTGGCCAATGACTTGGAGTATTATCATGACTATAACACAACATTATATATTAAGAGGGACTGATTAATCTGGTGGTTTATGTGGTAGAAATTTTACTCAGTACCATCACTTCCTCCATTATCTGTGCATAAGATAGATACCCATGTGGCAGTTTGAGATTCTCAATTGAAGATGATCTTCATTGTTTTCTTTGAAAGTACTTTTATATCATAATCTTAAAATAATTAGTATGTTCAAGAGATGCATGGAAAACCTGAAACTAGATTTGCATTACATTAAATTGCTGAATTGTTTAACACGTCACTTTTTAATTTTTTTCCCCAAGTCTTACATCAACAGTTAAGAAGCTGACCGGCTATAACAATGCCATTTTGGAAAATAAGATAACTATTTTCATTCTACAAAATGACAATCCCCTCATGAAAACAAAACTGTTGTTTAGTTGAATGTGGCATTTAAAATCTTTTCCCCTCATTTTCATTTCTTACAGGTCCTTCTACTGATATGTGATTTTTGTGTGTGCCATTTTTTTTTCCTGTATGATTTTTCTTGAAGCTGAACGTCAACATTAGCATCTTCTGCCTCTTGCTGAAGCAGGCATTTAGGTTAATGCTTCTGCTGGCTTTGTTTCAGCCAGCTGAAGAACTTTGGTTCTAATTATTGGGATTACTTTAATTTGGAAGAGTGCCGGTTCCTTTTTGTGGGCATGATTTATTCTTGCATAAATCAAATGAAAAGTTTTTATGGCCAGCAGACCTGTCTTCTTGGTTCTTTAATTCTCAGATGCACTCTTATTTCAAGAAGAAGGAACTGGAAGAAATGGGGCATGACATCATTAGAGATGATGCATTCTGTGTGGAGATCCCCATTTGACCTGCAGTTAACTGGTTGGAAGCTTCTTGCTTACCTTTCCTTCCAATGGCAGAAGTGGCCATTTTCTGTTGTTTATAAAATTCATCTTTTTTTTAAATTTAATTTTTATTTTATATTGGAGTATAGTTGATTTATAATGTTATGTTAGTTTCAGGTGTACAGCAAAGTGACTCATTTATACATATATCCATTCTTCTTCAGATTCTTTTCCCATATAGGTTATTACAGAATATTGAGTAGAGTTCTCTGTGCTATACAGTAGGTCCTTGTTGATTATCTATTTTATACATAGTAGTGTGTGTATGTTAATTGCATGAGAAGATCCCAGAAAAGGGAATTTTGTGCCTAAACTTGTTTTGAGTATGTTTCAGCATATTCAGAAAAGAATGTCCCTTTTCTTGATCATGAAATGTTTTAGAAACTTACCTACTACTAAGTTTTTAAATGAGGGAACTATTTTTATGTTTAGCTTGTAATTTGCTTTGAAAGAATTTTTGAAGGGGGAGCAGATGAGATGCAGGTGGTATTTGTCTCTCTTTGCTATTACATCATTGTAACAGTACACAGCTTTCTTAATTTTTCATGCATGCTTTTGAAATTTGCGCATTATTCTGCAAAACAAGTATCCTGGAGTTTAACAGAAGGGATGCAGATTATTACATCTTTAAAATAAGGTTGTTAAATTTTTCATCAGCAACTATGAAATGATCTGTGATTAGGAATTTGATAGAAGATAATTATATCTATTTTACTATGTTTAATAAGAGAGAGAAACAGTATGTGGATTCCTATAAAACGACATGATCAACTTAATAAAAATAGCTTTTGGTCATTCCTAACAAGATCACAAACCCTTGGTAAAAATATTTGTAACCATATAGAATTATTTTGTGATTTGTTGTGATTTCCAGTGGCTATCCCAAGATGAAAATAATTTGATTGTTATTGAAAGCTTGAATTTAAACAACGAATTGTTATTTCCAAAATAAATATTGTGATTGTTTTGGCTGGAGGTTTCAAACAGTTGCTTTGCCAATATCTAGAGCATTGTTTCTCAACCACTGTTTCATTTTCCTCCCCCAAGAAGCCTCTTTAGACATGTTTTCCTAATCGCCCCTCCCCCAATGAAATTTTAATAGGATATACTGTATATCTTTAAATATACTGTATGTACAGTGTATCTGTGCTTTATATATAAAAATCATGTGTAATATCTAAAATTGTTTCACCCCTCCCTCAACCAGTGTTTTCCCTGTTGGGGGGGCATTATTGCCTCATTGAGAATGCAAGGTCCAGAGCAGACTCCATTCATCCCTACATGAGGTAAGATCAATATCAAGCCAAGAAATTAAGGCCCCTTCTCTTTATTGCTAAGTAAAGTGAAGGATACATAATTTCCTTACAGATAACATTAGGCTGCCTCGTCATGTCATTCCACTACATACAGCTAATCCGTATTTGCAAATTGTGATTCAAAGGGAAAAGAATGATGAGTCTCTTCAGATGAAGGGGCTTCCAGAGCCTTCTGAAGTAAAGAGAGTCTGTGCCCAGAGAGGAATAATTTGGCTGGACGTCACTGAATCAGAAATTTCAGTTGACCTTATTTTCTTCTACTGCTAATAAACTAGAGACATGGAAAGTAAGGAATTTCCCAGGCAGGACTTGGCTCACATAGTGTATTAATTTAATATCTGGGCTAAATCTAAAAGCCCACTGGCACTGAGTGATGATGAAACTGCGAACATCAGAGGCCAAAGGTTTTGTTGTTTTAAAAATGACAAATGCTGTGATTTCAGGTAACCAGCCTATAGTGACCATTCCTGTGGTGATACTCAGTGGTTTGATGAAAAGAAAACTGTGTCTCAAGGTAGCAGCAGCTCTGCAGACCTATCTCCAGTTGTGTGGATATTCACCTAGCTGTGATGAAATTGGGTTTGGTTTTGAGACTCTATGAAGGCCTAACAGTGGAGGCTGTTTGACACTGGTTGATCCTGCTGAGTTCTTGAGTTTGTCTCTGGCTGAAAGGCTAGGGAAATATTTTTGCATCTTACAGCCTTGGGACTTTTGTTACGAGCCGGTAGTGGTTCACCAATTGCAGTAATAAGATACATGCATTTTCCTCATACTTGAAGACGGGAATTTGTCATTTTAACTGTTATAGCTGGCTTCGGGCTATGATTCTGGGCTATAGTTTTCTCACATATACTAAGAGCTCTAATTTAGAAGTTTTTAATAATCACTTTCCGGTGGAACTTCCAGCTTCTGAGAAGTGGAAACTTTGTATATCCCCTAGAGGAAATTTAGGTTGTTGCAAATTTAATTCCCTTACCTACTGTAAAGAGATGTATTATTTTTCTTGAGTGTGTCTATGTTTTATACACAGGACTCTTTAACCAATTTCAAGTAGTAAAAAAAAAAAAAATCTTGAAGGCTTCTTTGACTTGTTATTGCAGTTTAGAATCTCCATTTATCTCTCATTGTATGGTTGACTCTTGACCTTAGCAAATTTAACAGAATAGTCCCAGCATTTCCCAAGTGATCCAGAGTAATCTGCAGTTTTCCTGAGACACGGATGTATTTGGAGCTCTGGAAGGCTGGTGCACAGAAGCAGGTGACTTGGTGAGCTAGTCCATTCATCCACTCAGGGCCTTACCACCCACGGCACTGAAATTGTCCTGTATTCTTTGTTGCTTCCACGTGTGGAGAAAATTATATGCAGGAGGGGTCCATGACCCTGGGGAGCCACAGATGTCTCTGGCTCTCCTGGTTGTACATATCAGCATGCTATTGTAATTGTCATTACCATTCTGAAACATCAGAGCAGCGATTCTTACCACCAACTGGAGATTCTAACATGGCCCTCCTGAGAATCACTTCCCTAGTGATAGAGTGTGTCATGAAACCTCAGGTGTGATGGGCAGAAAAAGAAGTTGGAAAAAGAAACCCACTGGAATGAGGCTTGAAATATAACAATAGAAACAAAACCCCTTAATTTCTTATTAATTGTTTTCATATATCCAGTGTTACCAAATTACAAGAAATCTTGTTGATGTTTGAATGAATGATGGGATGATGTTTAAGTCGTTCTTGCAATTAGATAAATACAAGTCGAATGGTGTAAAGGGGCTTGAGAACAATCTCTGTCCTCCTCTCCACTTTTCTCCCCTACCAATTAATCTTTTTACATTATAAATTTACCTTAGGGGAAATTCCCAGGCGGTCCAGTGGTTAGGACTCAGTGCTTTCACTGCCGGGGCCCAGGTTTGATCCCTGGTTGGGGAATTAAAATCCTGCATGCCGCAATGCAGGGTAAAAAAAAAAGGAAAAAAAATACTTAGCTGTGAATGTAAAACAACCATTTCCTAAACGTAATTCAGCCCAGCTCATGACAAAAATAATATGCATTGCAAATAATGGGGTCAGAAATGAATTCAGCTTTACTCTGCACTTTATCCACCCCCCACCCCTGTCACCTCTCGCTCCCAGCTACTTTTTCCAATGTCACTGATGCTTCCTCCAGAACCCACAGAAATATCTTCCTCTTAACTCTACCTCCTATGGTGCTACTAAGCCATAATATCCCCTAGCTTTATCTTTCGTTTCTGAGAAGCACTTACTGATGGGTGTGGGAGTGCTTAAGTGGATTAGACACGGCAAGCGCCTGGGCTGGGCTGCAGACGAGCCCCCGCCCTGGAGGAGAAATAGGCTCTCAGTGGCCGCTGGGAGCCACTGAGCATCTCATCTGCTGTGGTTCATAGCTTCCTCAACTGTAAAATGGTGGGCTTTTCCCGGATCACAGAGATCCAGTCCAGCTCTACAGTTGTGAGTCTTAGTAAATTTGATCAGTCTTAGTCCCTCCTTCATTTACACAGCCAGGGACCCCTGTGTGACCCAGGCCTGGCGCTGTCTCCGTTTGGTCTCATAGCCCAGTCCAGATTGGGCAGCAAGGTTATCAGACAGGACGGGCAGGAGGTGTGCTGATGAGAGCAGTGCTCCCCAGCCTTTCGCGTTCAGGGATCAATTTCACACACAAGAAATGCTGGAGGAACATCTTAAGAGATTAAATCGCATTCCTACATATTACACTTTTTTTAAAAAAAGATTTACTTATTTATTTTATTTATTTTTGGCTGTGTCGGGTCTTGGTTGTGGCAAGCGGGATCTTCGTTGAGGCGTGCAGGATCTTTCGCTGTGGCGCGCGGACTTCTCTCTAGTTGTGGCATGCGGGTTTTCTCTTCTCTAGTTGAGGCGTGCAGGCTCCAGGGCGCGTGGGCTCTGTAGTTGCAGCATGCGGGCTCTAGTTGAGGCACGTGAGCTCAGTGGTTGTGACACACGGGCTTAGTTGCCCTGCAGCATGTGGTATCTTAGTTCCCTGACCAGGGATTGAACCCGCGTCCCCTGCATTGGAAGGCGGATTCTTCACCACTGGACCACCAGGGAAGTCCCCATATTACACTTTTTACTGTATGAATTTTCTGCTGGTTGAGAAAAACTGTTTGTAATCCTAACCCAGCTTTCTTGCATACTCCTGAGGGCACCTGTTAAACATTTAGACACACCTCTAATTAATTACCTTTATCAGGTGTACCCAGTTCAAACTGCACAGTGTAACCTGCATAGCTCAAAGTTCTGACTCACGTCTATACCCGTAAAGTTTTGCATCTTGGATTAAAGTGAAAATTCTTCTATGTGGTGACCATATTTGGCAGCATGTTCGGAAAGGGCATGTTGCATCCTGATTGAGAACCAGTGGACTAGAGAAGTGGTTCTCAAAGTGCTTGGGCCAACAGCAGTAGCGGCAGCAGGGATGTCACTTAGAACATGTTCTACATGCAGGTTACAGCCCATCTCCCTGACTCTGCTGAACGAGAAGAAACTCTGCAGTTAGGATGATGCAGTTTGTGTTTTAACAAGCCCTCCAGGTCATTCTGATGGGTGCTGAAGTTGGAGATCCGTTTGTACAAAGAGAATTATTACCACACATATACTCAACTGAGAAACTTAACTAATGGTGAGAAGCAGGCATGGGACTGAGGCTGCCATAGGCGAATTCATCTCAGTAAAACATTTGGATTATCACAGTAGACTTTGGTTTTAGGAAGTGATTCTTAGACTCTGGCTGTGTGTCATAGTCAGGCTTTTAAGCAATATACATTCTTGTGTTTCATCCTGGATATTGTTATTCAGTCTAGGATGGGGCCCAGGAACCTGTTTTAAATAAACTCTCCAGGTGGGTCCACAGCCAGTCTACGAATTGTTTGTGAATCAGTGATTCTAGACCTGAGCTTCTGCGGGGTCATTGGTATCACTTGGAGGGCTTCTGGAGACAGGCTTCTGGAGACAGGTTCCTGGCTGACTTCCAGGGAGTCCTCTCCACTAGGTCTGGGATGGGACCAAGAACCTGCTCTTGTAACAGGCTCGGGGTGATGCTGCTTCTTGCCCTCTGGTCTCAGATGCTGAGGTGATGACTTCTGAGCTCCTAAATAGATGGCACACTTTTTTTACGTGAGCTCACCTCTTCTGGCCCACAGCCAGTGATTTTTTTCTTAGTAAATTGTGTCTTTCTAGAGATATTTATGTTTACACGGGTATACATACATAAATATTAACATACTAAACCTTCTTTTTATTTAAAATGCTAGCACTCGCTGGTCTGTACCTTGTTTTTTTCGCCCAACTAATGTATTGTGTGAATGTTTCCATTTTAGTACGTGGAGGGCTCCCTGGCTGGTTCTTTGTGTACAGCTGTGTCGTACTCATCATCTGATTGCCTCATAATCTATTTAAACAGCCTCCTCCTGATGGGCATAATTGAATTTCCAGTCATGGAGTCCACAAATAAACCAAAGAGCAAACACCCAAAGTCCAAAAACCATGTGGGAGCAAATTGCCTTATATTCTCCATTAGCTCTTGAAGAGATGGCTTTGTGGCATTGTTCAATAATTATATTCTCATTGATTCTAAGTAAACAAGAACAACATTTAGTTTTGATCCGTGCAAAATATAATTCTTTAAAATTCCCTGACCTGACTTGAAAAAATTTAAAATTTCTGACCTGTTTTGAATAGTCCCTTGGTGAGGATTGAAATATTAAATGAAGAGTTCTAGTGGGTGAGGAAAGGTGGAAAGTAACAGTTAATGTGTACACCTTGTGGGCCGGGCTTTCAACTAACATGGTCTCAAACTCCATCGTTAAGAGGCAACGCTTTGGTGAATATCGTCATGTTTTTTCTCAGAAGTAGCATCTGGCTCAGAGAAATTAAGGTTTACAGCTAGTAAATAGTGGGCTAAGGTATTAACTCACTTTTTACTGACTCCAGCGTCCTGTGCTTTCCCTCATGACTATCTTCAGTTTAGGGATGTGTGTAAGACCTCGGGGTTCAAATGACAGATCCAGCACTCCCAATCCGCATGGACCCCGCATCTTTCTTAGAAGGGCTCATTCTAGGCTAAGGTCAGTGAGCCACCGAAGGCACAAAGTTCAAGGAGGAGCTCACTCTTGGAGTCATGCACTTGTGTCCTATGTGTTTCATTCTCTTACCCTAGTCAGACCCTGTGCCTTAGTTTTCTTATCTAGAAAATGGGGATTAAAACTGTACCTTTTTCATAGGGTTGGTTTTGTTTTTTTTTGTTGTTTTTTTGGGGGTGAGAATTAAAGAAATTGAGGATTAACATAGTTTACATACATAAAGTATTTATAATAGTACCTGGCCCACAGTAAGTCCTAGTTCAAGTTAATTATAATTACAGTTCAGTTTCTTGATTGTTCACTTATATAGAACAGTCTTAATCGTGCTTAAAGAAGTGGAACTGTAGAAGCTAAAAAAATTTTTCAAAAGAACAAAAGAATATTTTTATGGCTTTTTATGAACTTTCTTTTATGATCTGACTTGAATAAGAAGATCCTTACATCTCCTTTTAGGTCATCATCTTCCAAAGATGCCCCCAACGGAAGCCACTCTCTGGCTACTGAGGTTGGCTTCTATCTCAGGGATGGGGGGCTAGATGGCAGGGCTCTGGCAAAGGTGGTTCTGCTCCAGGGGGCCAGGCCAGGGGCAGGCTTCCTTGTGACTCATTTTCTTCCCCTTCAGAGCAGGAGGTGGGCTGTGGGGAATCCCATCTCCTGTTTAATGCCAGCTTTGATTCAGTTCCTTTTGAGAATTCCCTCCACCCCACACTTCCTCCTACTCATATCCCAAAATATTAAAGCCTGAGAAAGAAAGTGAATTCTGAGGCTTTTAAGTAACGACTTCAAAAATGTCTGTCATGTATCCTGATGCGCTTGTAAATTGTTTAAAATGTAACAGAGCTGCTGTCTGTGTGTAGATGGTGATGGTGTCTAATAGCTATGTTGTCACATCTGATATAGGCCAGTGCTTCATGGGAACCAGGGCGAGCTGATTCATGATTAAAAGCTGTTCAACGAATGGGTTTTTTTTTTTTTTTTTTTTTTTGCGGTATGCGGGCCTTTCACTACTGTGGCCTCTCCCGCTGCGGAGCACAGGCTCCGGACGCGCAGGCTCAGCGGCCATGGCTCACGGGCCCAGCCGCTCGGTGGCATGTGGGATCTTCCCGGAACGGGGCACGAACCCGTGTCCCCTGCATCGGCCAGCGGACTCCCAACCACTGCGCCACCAGGGAAGCCCCAACGAATGGTTTTAAGGCATGTTTGTTTCTTTCCTTTAAGAATGAACGTGCCTTCAGATCACATGAGCATGTGTTTGAACTTTGCCATTTTTGCTTTGGATAGGAGGGACGTGACCTCAGCACTGTGTATATATATATATATATATATATATATATATATATATATATATATAGGTACATACCCTGGAGTGTGTGCACAGGAGCCCATATATCACCCATCTTAATTTTCAAAAATAAAGGATATTGATGAAGGCTCCATCAATTTGTGGGATGGTGCGTGGAAGATCTGTTTGCGACTGAGAATCTCTTCCACCCTGTGCATCTGGGAAGACAGTCCTTTGGCTCCTGACTGCACTCTCCTCATGTCTATGACTAGGCATTTGAGAACATTCTGTGATCTGGTGTTCGGAGGCTTCCGAAAGCCTTTGCTGGAGAAGAGCATACCAGGCCTGACGACTGCATGCTGGGCCGGCCTCTCTGAGATTGTTGTTTTCCATGCTTCACAGACATGTTTTCTTTCACCCTTGCTGTCTACCCCCCAGTTTAGCTTGGGAGAGCAGCTGCTTCTGCATTCTTCTGCGAATGGGTCTTTGCCTGCCGTGGGCAGCATGGTGCTCTCGTGAGCGTCCTCGGTGGGTTGGTAGATCACGGCATTCGTGGTATTGATGGACCTGTCTTATCTTTCACAGATGGCTCAGATGTGAAACTCTTGAAAATGTCCATATTGGGTTAGCATCTTGGCATGATTATAAATGTTAATGGCAACCATCCCTGTTCTCCAGGCCTGGGTGTCCACACGATTTTAATCATTCAGTCCATTAGTAAAAAACCAGCCCATGCACTCAGTATATAGCAGTGATTCTCAAAGGGGGGGATGCTTTTGTCTCCCTGGGGAACAATTGACAGTGTCTGGAGACATTTTGTTTATTACCAGCAGGGAGGGGGATGTATTACTGATGTCTAGTGGGTAGAGGCCAGGGATGCTGCTAAACATACTAATGCATAGGACATTCCCCCAAACAAAGAATTGTGTGGCCTCAAACGTCAACAGTGCCAAGGTTGAGCAGCCCTGATATACAAGTTGAACCGTAGGAAATTGCGCACAATTTCTCATTATATGTATTAGGGTGAACCATATAAAATGCTGATGTTCCATCAGTTTTTATTTACAAAAATGGTAATTTCATACATTTCAACATAATGTGTGTAATTATAGATTGTATGAATGAACTATTCTACTGATGAATTATTTACATTATAAAATTCACAAATAGGCTCTTTTAGAGTCTATGAAAATAAATGTATAGTTTCAATATTTTCTTCTTGTGTCCCTGTGGATCATTTTGCCCATACCTGCCTTGGAAGGTACTGCTGTAGACTGCAGTTTAATCTGAAGTTTTGTCTGATGGCCATTGGTTTACTGGTGCTGTGCTGTGCTCTTTGGTATAGTTAGGGGTTCTTGGGGTGACTGGCTGCTGCTTATAGGGTAGACCTGTAGGAATCTGGCTCTGATCTTTTTTTGCCACCTCAATCAGGGCAGCTCTCCCCTGCAAAGCTTAGATATTGAGCAGCCATTTAGATTGCATTTATAGACAGGGTGTAGCAGGCAAAAATTACACTTTGACAACCACTGCACTGGGCAGTGACCTCCTGCAGTGAGGGACTATCTCCTTTCTCTGTGTCCTTAGTATGTGCATGCAGGAGCAGCTCAATAAATGCTCTTTGGAATGAATTCCAGAGGACATTCTGCTTGAATTGAGGAGGACTTATAATTCAAGAGAGGAGAGTCTTTTCCCTTAATAACATCTCCTTAAAAAAATCTGACTTTCCCAAGATTCTTATTCTTAGGGAGGCTTATATACTATCTTTACTTTGTTGGTTTATGAAGTGGTATTTATTAAGAACTGATTTGGGTGTGGGTGTTTCTGAACTTCTCTTTCTCTTTTGTATTCTTAACTTGTCTGCAATGAATATGGATTACTAAAAACAAAAGACCTCTCCCTGCATATGGTGGCATGGTGTGCAATGATTCTGTGAAGCACGTTGAAGAAATTCAGTGTTTATAGTCTTACCACTCAAGCACTGGATAAATGTTAGACTTACCTGGAGAGCTTTTAAAAATGCAGATTCCTGATCTGGGGAAGGTTTCTAACATGAGTATTTTTTAAATGATCCTCAGGTGATTCTAGCTTTCAGTCAGAGCTGAGAGCCCCTGATTTAGAAGTTAAATACATTTGTTTTCTGTGACTTTTTAAAAATATAATTCACTCTCTAGCACTTTATGTAAAAGGTTTTTAATATCTATATTTAAGTGGAAAAAGCCACAAGATATGGATATATTATATGTATATAAATACACATATATGAGATGGACACTTATGCATATACCTCTATTCAGGCAAGCCTTTATGGAGAGATGCCAAACTATTTAGTACTTATCCCTAGGGTGAGATTTGGAGCTTGGTGTGGAAAGGAGACTCACTAATTGTCTGCTTTGCATTTTCTCCCGAGAATGTATTTTTTAAAAAACAAGAACAAAACCTGGGCTTACCTGGTGGCGCAGTAGTTAAGAATCTGCCTGTCAGTGCAGGGGACACGGGTTTGATTTCCTGGAAGATCCCACATCACGGAGTAACTAAGCCCATGCGCCACAACTACTGAGCCTGCGCTCTAGACCCCGCGAGCCACAACTGCTGAAGCCCGTGTGCCTAGAGCCCGTGCTCTGCAACAAGAGAAGCCACCGCAGTGAGAAGCCCGTGCACCGCAGCAGAGTAGCCCCCGCTCGCCGCAACTAGAGAAAGCCCGCGCGCAGCGACGAAGACCCAACGCAGCCAAATAGAAAAAAAAAGAGCAAACCCAGCAGATAACACCCTACCAATCTATATTCTTTATTTCTTCATATTAGTCTTTTTCTAAATACTCCACTGTAGGTCTCTCATTCCTTCCCCACTGCATTGACATAATTTCTTTGGAAATCTGTTGAAGAAGATATTAATTTTTCATTGGGGAAAGCTGGTTAGCTGTCTCCTAACAGCCTCCTTAGAAAGATTCTGATGTATTCTTAAAACAATGCCTTTTTTGTTTCAAATTCTTTATGGGCAAGCATATTATATGAAAGAGCTGTTTTATCACAATGGCCTAGAATAATCACTACTGACATTTTTATGAGTTACTGCAAAATTCAGAGAATGTGTGATGGAATGCACACTAAAAGGGACTCAAATGTACAGAATCAGGGTATCAGGAATCTGTTACATATTATAGTTGCCTCAGCTGAGATGGAGTCTGTCTTTAAAGTTGCTGCTGATTTTACTGTTCCAATAACATTGATAAAATCATACTGGGGAAACCTACCTTCTAGTCCTCTGAGAACAATCGATTAAATGCGTCTGTTGCATAGTGAGGAAACTGAGTTTCCAAAGCCCTTCTCATTTCCCTGTTAACTCTGTGTAGAAAGATGAGTATATTTGATTTCACTGCCAGGAGTCAGTTAACGAAGGAAGGTTTACAAGTGAAAAAATACCATTAGGATTGGGAATTCTTTCATGGACGACTTGTTGTTTCATACTGTCACGAGGAGTCAGTTTCTGACAAACGCCATATAACCTGGGCTAGATCAGATAGGTTATCCGTGCTTTTTAAGATTCAAATATCCTTTCTTTACAATCTCTGAAGTGGCTTGATCAGTAGGGCCTGTTTTTCCTTGATCCAGCACCAGGAAGTCTGGCCCAGCTCCTTTTTTTTTATTTTTTATCTTATATATATATATTTTTTTCTTTTTGGCGGTACGCGGGCCTCTCACTGCTGTGGCCTCTCCCATTGCAGAGCACAGGCTCCGGACGCGCAGGCTCCGGACGCGCAGGCTCAGCGGCCATGGCTCACCAGGAAGTCTGGCCCAGCTCCTTTTTTTTAATTTTTTATCTTATATATATATATATTTTTTTCTTTTTGGCGGTACGCAGGCCTCTCACTGCTGTGGCCTCTCCCACTGCAGAGCACAGGCTCCGGACGCGCAGGCTCCGGACGCGCAGGCTCAGCGGCCATGGCTCACGGGCCCAGCCTCTCCGCGGCATGTGGGATCTTCCTGGACCGGCGCACGAACCCGTGTCCCCTGCATCGGCAGGTGGACTCTCAACCACTGCGCCACCATAGAAGCCCCCAGCTCTTTTTTATGCAAATAATGTTATGGAGGTCACGTCTGTGTAGAATAATGGAACTGACAGTCATGAGCCTTCTGGAGGGGCTTCGTCATTTACAAGGTGCCTTATCCCCTTTGCTCCCTGCGGAAACACAGATGATGGAGTCATCCTGTTCTCTCATGTGGCACGTGGGGCTCAAGGAAGTTAAATTGAGTGTCCAGATTCACAGAGTTGACACAAATAGAACCAAAACAGGTAGTAAACGGGGAAACATCCCTTTTTCTTGGCTCTGATAGTTGACAAAGTCTAATATGTTTCCCCTCAAAAAGGTTTGCAACTACCAGGGTCAGAACCCATGTCTCGAATGTTGGCAAACAGTGCAGTTCTGTGCACACAGTAGGCTTTCAGAAAGCATTTAGCATCTCTTTCCAAAGATGCCTAATACTGAGTTCTTTTAACATCATGGTCTCTTTCTTTAAAAAGGCACCAGTCTCTTCAAGCCTTCTTGCTTCTGTTATTGAAGGAATGTGTAGTGACCTCCCCTCGTGTCCTTGCAGTTCTATCAATAAACAGTATTTGCATGGATTTTCTGACTTGCTGAAGGACAACTGTGGTTACTAATACTGGGAATGTGACTTGAAATTTTTACATGGTTTCTGGGAGTGAAAACGATAAAATCGTGTCTCTTTTCAAGACGGATGTTTTTATTTATAATACATCCTCTGAGATTTTTGCTCAAAATGGGAAACTTCTGCTTACTTTTTAGACTTAACCAGTTCCTCCTGCAGTTTCCCTTAAAGAATTGTTCTTTGGGGTGAGGTTTCTAAAAAGAAATCAATGTCAAATGAAATTATTAGAGGGAAAATAACGTGT
The DNA here is from genome assembly GCF_002837175.3 of Physeter macrocephalus. Taxonomy (NCBI): domain Eukaryota; kingdom Metazoa; phylum Chordata; class Mammalia; order Artiodactyla; family Physeteridae; genus Physeter; species Physeter macrocephalus. Next base: position 13,313,109 of record NC_041233.1, on the reverse strand, counting down.
CTAAATTATGTTTTGGTGTTGAATATCACAATGATTTCAATAAATAAAAACTGACAAAGGACAATGTGTGCTTTATTATTGATTCAGGTTGTAGTGTCCAATTACATTGCAAAGCACCTCACTTTATGGTTTCAGTTCATCATGTGAGCTGTAGGATCATGGACTGTTTATATTTTGGGGTGATTCTCCCCTTCAACCTTGAGAGTGTGCCCTCTCAAGAGTTTGAGAGGAATAGAATTTCACTTGACCCCAGTCTCAGTTTTGTTTGTTTGTTTGCCTTGGTTAAACATAGGACTTTACTCAGCCAGGAGCTTTTATGGTTGGTTCTCTTCTGCGGACCACTCTCTTCTTTGCCAGGCACGAAGGTGTTGCCCCTTCTAGTTTTTCTCCAACTTGCCTGATCATTAAAATTACCTGGAATACTTAAGATTCCCAAGACCTTTCCTTGGAGACAGGATGTTAGTTAGCCTAGGAGATTCTTGTCGTAGAAGTTTGTAGCCCCTTGGTTATACCACCATGCTTAGGGCAGGCAGTTGGTAGACCTAGAGATAACCGAGATGGTAGAGGTGGGAGAAAGAGAGGGGAAGGCCAGAAGGAACTGGATGTTTTACTGCCTCGTGGACACAGGAGTTCCACAGCAACCCTCTAACTTAATACAAGAAAAGGCCGGGCCAAAGTTGTGTAAACCTTTTGAACAGCCCAGTGTATGTTTATACATGTGGTTGCACATATACATGTTTGTTGTTATTAAATAGCTGCCATTTGTTAAGCCCTGGTAGGCCCTCTGCACTGTCTCATTTAATGCTACAACAATTTTTTTTTAGTGGTGGTGATGAAAAGAGTACATGACCACATCTTTTACCATTAGAAAAATATATGTCTCTGAGAAATTACTTTTGATAAATGTTTTCATTCACAAAGGTCTTTTGCACAAATTTACGTACGTGTATACCAGGCAGAGTTATCAAAGACTTTGCAATGGACAAAATAAAGATGACTAGGTGTCTTTTCAATGGAATGTTAGGTGAAGTCTACTGTATTCTTTCTTCCAAGTTACTAATTCTCCAGAGGTGTGTATCTTTTGTTATCTTTAACATAGGTTGCAGAAAACTGATAGTAAGGCAAATAAATTTTGTCTTATGGAGACTCAGTTGACACTACCCATCTTCCTTGTGGAAGAGGCCAGTTTAGTATCTATTAATTCATTTCCACATTCCAGATCGCTTATGTATGTATCTGCTCTTTGACCTGATTATAATATCATATTGGTTCTTTCATTATTTGAATGACTTCTGTAAAATCTTTGAAACACATTCATTTTATGTTCATGAAAGAATCATCATTTTAACCTTTAAAAAGATTATCCTTGGCTTCCCTGGTGGCGCAGTGGTTGGGAGTCCACCTGCCGATGCAGGGGACGCGGGTTCGTGCCCCAGTCCGGGAGGATCCTACATGCCGCGGAGCGGCTGGGCCCGTGAGCCATGGCCGCTGAGCCTGCGCGTCAGGAGCCTGTGCTCTGCAACGGGAGAGGCCACAACAGTGAGAGGCCCGCGTACTGCAAAAAAAAAAAAAAAAAAAAGATTATCCTTTAACTCAATTCACCCTTATGAAGTCTTATAAGGATATATAAAATGGTCATTATTGTCTCCATTTAACAGATGAGAAAATTTCAGCCAGTGGATGGGATTAGGAATCCCAATCATCTAGTTGAACTGGATGAATACTTAGGAGCTTTTGGTTATGCTGGACGAGAGGATCTGGAACTCAGCAATTTAGAGTGGAGGCTCAGGTAGGCTAAAGCCACAGTGGGCAAAAATCCAAAACCTGGGTCTAGGGTGGAAAGTAAAGTATCAAAGATTTAAACAAACAGCAGTTGTGGGACATAGGGCAGAGGAGCTGAAAAGTTTGAATCTTGGGAAGGGGTGAGACAGCAGGGAGCCCATGATCCAAGCAGAAATCTGACCAAACAGCATGCATTGCTTACAAAACGTGCATCTTGCTATAGAGCCTTAGTGGTCTCTTTGTGTCAGAGCCATTCTGTGGCCCCTGTCAGCAGGAAGCAACCCCAGCTTGGGCATTTAAACTAAGCATAAAATTGGAAACACCTGGCCCAGTGAGGGAGCTAGTGGGTTGAGGCAGGCAGGGACTCCTGAAACCCACATCAGGACAATGGCCTACAGCTGGGCTCAGCTGCAAGGACTTGCATTGATTTTTTAGCCATGTGGTTTACTTCAGAAAACTGCACACTTTCCCCAGTTCCCAATGGAGCTGACATTTTCTTAGTGCCCTGATTAATCAAACTGTGTTCAAAGTGAAAAAAAAACTTCTCTGGCCAAGCTATTTTTAGTCTCTTGATGGTAGCAATGTTACCTGGTCTTTTTTTTTTTTTTTCCCTGACTTTAAATTATTCCTGAAGTTATGTCTGCTGCCATTCTAATTTGGAAGCAAAGTAGGTATTTTGGTAGCGTTCATTATCTGCTGCAATCAGGAAATGGTGATGTTTTGGAAGTAATTTAGAAAATAGTGGTGATTTGGTAATTACTTTTTGGGGTAGGACAATCTTCATATTAAGGCAGCCCTTCTCACAGCTTTGATCAATTACATTACAAAGGGAAAAAGTGATTCCAGATTCGGCCCTGCATGGCTTGCAAGAAACCGTGAATAATGGTTTAAATGTGAGATGTTGAAAGTGACTTGGGTGCTCTGTTCCACATCATTATCCAATGATGTAGCCACCATTTTACATTAATCTCTAATTTTAACTATCTTGCAAAGTTAGTTAGAGATCTTGCAAAGTTAACTCATCATGATTACAAATAAACTGTAATCAGACCTGTCATAAATTTGCTAATTATTTTTTGTGCTCAGGTTTTAACCTCTGCTCAGAACTTCAGGCTCTATTAAAACTCTAGGATGCTTAGTACAAGTATGCTTTTTTTCTGAGTTTTCTCTAATCAGAAACCTAAGTAGCTAATGGCTAATTAGGAGAGTACTTCTTTGCTTTGGACATGTTAGTTTTTTACCTTGTATAATGTCTAATATATTCCTTTATATGCTGGAAGTCTCTGTACTAGATAGCTTAAAAAGTTATTTGCAATATGATACCATTCACTCTTAATATACTGTGACTTATAGAATCACTAGAACTCGAGATATAGACACACTGAAGGTCTTCTATAAAGAAGAAAAATAACACTTTTATAGCTGATACACAAAGAAAAGAAAACGATAAGAAGTCCCTGATCATTCACAGGCATGATTTGCCCCTGAATAGATGAAACTTGGCTGTATTCATCAAAGGGCTATAACTACTTTTATTTTTATTTATTTATTTATATTTATTTATTTGTGGTATGCGGGCCTCCCCCTGCCGCGGCCTCTCCCGCTGCGGAGCACAGGCTCCAGACGCGCAGGCCCAGTGGCCACAGCTCACGGGCCCAGCCGCTCCGCGGCACATGGGATCCTCCCAGACCGGGGCGCGAACCCGGTTCCCCTGCATCGGCAGGCGGACGCGCAACCACTGCGCCACCAGGGAAGCCCCTACTTTTATTTTTGAAATAATGGATTTTGTAGAAAATAATGGCTGGTTTGCTCATCGGCAGGCGGATGCGCAACCACTGCGCCACCAGGGAAGCCCCTACTTTTATTTTTGAAATAATGGATTTTGTAGAAAATAATGGCTGGTTTGCTGCTGAAACATAGTACTCATATGTATCGATATCATGAGTTGAGCTACTTTGTGAATCAAATTTTGAAAAAATATTTAAGACAAAATTGCAAAATGGAAAAAGGACTAAGACTTTTGGGTCAGGTATGAATTCAGAGAATTTGAAACATATAACTCTACATGTAATTGGTCTGTTAATATCTAAAAACTGTTTTTGATGTTTACTTTTGCCAAGGGGTCGTATCATAAATTTTCAGAAGGACAAGTTTTCTGGATGGACAGCAGAGCTTGTGCCCTGAGGTACTATGTTAGCCTCTGTGTTGGGGCTTGCTATTCTTTCATATCTCACCCAGGGCATTGGGTCTGGGCCAAGGGCAGTTCTCACTCAGCTCGTTAGATATTGCAACCTTGCTTTTCTTTATTCTCCTTATGCCTTCAGCAAGGAGGGAGGCGAAGGTAAAATCTTCTGTGTTCTTCACCATCTGCAGGAAAGGCTTTTATGATGAAGGGGGGAAAAAACTTGATTTCTCAGCCCAGAGGCAGCAGAGAACATGGTAGAAAGAAAGAAGGCTGGGAAGTGAGCCAAGGGTGAGATGGGGAAGCCATCCAGCGCTTCCCAGCAACACTGGGGCTGGGCCCTTTTATCCTTTGGATCAGCTACAAATTATCAAAATGCCTACAGGCATTGGGGGCAGGTTTGCACATTGGCTTGGATAATTAAAACCTGTTTCCAGCAACCAATTTGTATTCAAGCCATTGGTAGTCTTCAGGTGAAAATCGTCTTCCTGTCATTAAGGTTTATTCTAGGAAGCTGAAGAGAACGGTTTCACAGGCGATGAGACTAGGGGTTGGAGGGGAGGGGAAAGGGATAACCAAATACTGACTTGTCACTAGTAGTCTACCGGGCCAGGCCGCTGTGTGCAGTGTATCCCAAACAGGCCCAATCAGAAGCCCCATTTGGGGTACACATTCTCAGGGCTCCCCCTGGAGGAGATTCAGATTCAGGCATTCTGTGGTAGGGGTGGGAATCCGGATTTTTAACAAGCGCCCCAGGTGATCCTGATGATGGGGTGTGAGAAACCCTGCCTATTCCTAGGTATTTAAAGAACCCAGTTTGCAGTGGTCCCACCAGAGAGCACGGGCCCAGACGGAGTCCGGAGCAGCCGCGGTACGGCCCTGGTCCTCGTCGCGACAAGCGTGTTATCTTCTGGGAAATTGGAGCTCGCTATTTTTCAAGCCTTTTTTTTTTTTTTTTTTAGTGGTACGCGGGCCTCTCACTGTTGGGGTCTCTCCCGTTGCGGGGCACAGGCTCTGGAG
>NC_041233.1:13294360-13307935 GCF_002837175.3 Physeter macrocephalus | reverse complement strand
ACTGCTGTGGCTTCTCCCGTTGCGGAGCACAGGCTCCGGACGCGCAGGCTCAGCGGCCATGGCTCACGGGCCCAGCCGCTCCGCGGCATGTGGGATCCTCCCGGACCGGGGCACAAGCCCGTGTCCCCTGCATCGGCAGGCGGACGCGCAACCACTGCGCCACCAGGGAAGCCCCAAACCCTTTTGATATGGGCTCACACGAGCCATTTTATTTGAAGACAGAAGAAGTAAGTGCATTTTACGTAAATTCTTTGACGACTACACCAGAAGCCTCCGGCAACGTGAAATAAGTTCTCTCATGATTTCCTTCTTGCCCCAGGCTTTAGATTTAGGTTTGGCTCAGGCGATCTCTAGGATGGTGTGGTGCTGAGGTACTTTGACTGCTCAGATTCATTAGGCAACGTTTATTAAGAGTCAGTAGGTTCCATGATTTTGCCAGGCAAACAGATGATGTCTCTTAGGCTTCACGAACTCCTTGAGACATGGCATTATTCTTATCCTTAGGACGAGATGGGGATGGAGGCACAGAGAGGTGAGGCACAACTTGCTTGAGGTTACACACTAGCCAGTGTGATGATTCTCTGGTTCCCAAGCTTGGCTCTGAAGTGGTACCCTCTGCTGTGTGCTGGGGAGGGGGATCTCTGATGGTTGTTCCATGTGTACCCCCAGGACTTAATTGTTCTTTTTTACAGAGTGCACTTCTCTCTCCTTTCTTGTTAAAAACTTTTTTTTCTTTTAATATTGTTCTGTGTTTTACAACTTACAAAGTACTTTCAAATGTCAAGTTTTATGTGATTCCCCACAGCAATCCTGAGAGGCAAGTTGTATAAATGAGAAAAACGAGTCTTAAAAAGGTAATGACTTGCCCAGAGTTTCAGTTACTCTTTTATTTTGCTTGTCTTTTTAAAAAAATTGAATTAAGCTTTCTGAAGAGGTAATAAATGCATATGGCACAAAGTTCCACCGGTACAAAGGGAACCGGTAAGAGTAAGCCGCCTGAGTATTGCTTGCAGCCATGGGGCCTTCCCCAGAGGCAAAATGGGGGCTGGAAGCAGCTCTGCTGACGCTAAGCTTGTGGTTTCCCCACTGCTCTGTAGCTCTCTTCCAGGGTAGCTTGCAGTAACCTTCTATCTATAGTCTTCACTGCAAAGTTTGATTAATCAAGTCCCTAATATTTTGAAAGAGTGTAGAAACTTAGTCCTATAGATAAAATAAATGTGGTGCTTTAACAATCGTTTCTCACCATCTCTACCCATCCCTACCAGACACCAACATGCCAGACACGGACATTTAGCTGTCCCTGAAGGTGGTCATAAAGGAGAATTTTCTTCTAAAAAAAAAAAAAAAATGGGGGTGGTGGATAATGCGGTTCTTACGCTGCTGTGACCTTTGCAGACCTTAGGCAAATGCAGGCAGTGGAAAGGGCTTTGGAATAGAGCTTCTCCAGGCTTTCAGTCTACCAGCTGGGCGTGGTCTTGGGCAAATTACCTGGTCCATTCTGATCCTGAGTCTCCTCATCTGTGACACTGGTAAGACTGTGAAGAGGAAATGATGTTTACCAGAACAGGTCTTGGTTCTCAATACCTGTCCCTTTAGTCATATGAAATTGTGTTAGAAGGAGTTTTCCTTCCTATTGCAGCACAAAATGCTTGATATTTTTTCTTTTTCACAGCCACCCTTATAAACATTTGATTTAAGGTAAAGCAGTGCTCTCTACATGTGCATCTTTTTCAGTGTTGTGGAATTGAGTCCTTTGACTGTTGGGGTAGAGGTGACCTATCACAATGTCACCTCCTCTTTGGTCATCCTAAGAAGGACCCTTGTAATTTCCCCATTATTCCTTTTTTCTAAATTAATTAATTGATTTTTGGCTGTGTTGGGTCTTCTCTGCTGTGCGTGGGCTTTCTCTAGTTGTGGCGAGCGGGGGCTACTCTTCATTGCGGTGCGCGGGCTTCTCAATGCGGTGGCTCCTCTTGTTGCAGAGCACGGGTTCTAGGCATGCAGGCTGCAGTAGTTGTGGCACACGGGCTCCGTAGTTGTGGCTCACGGGCTCTAGAGCGCAGGCTCAGTAGTTGTGGCACACGGGCTTAGTTGCTCCGCGGCATGTGGGATCTTCCCGGACCAGGGCTCGAACCCGTGTCTCCTGCATTGGCAGGCGGATTCTTAACCACTGCGCCACCAGGGAAGTGCTCCCCGTTATTATTCATCATGGTTCCTGATTATTACATTATCCTTGCCCTTGTGAATTTTGCCCTAAGCACCGATTAGCACATTTGATTGACTTCTTTGCTTGATGTCATCTATCTCCACCATTAGAGTGTAAGCTCCGTTAAGGCAGAGGATATATTTGCTTTATTCACTGGTGTTTATCCAGCAGCAGCACAGTGCCTGGCACATACTTGGTACCAAAGATACCAGTGGAATGAACCATTTTTACCAATGTAATGAGACATTACTAGCTTTCAGTATTTGACAATTGGTTTGCTTCCAGATTTCTCTGCTTAGCTGCTTTCTTTGACTTCTAACCCTAAGCAAGGCAGAATATGTGGAAAGGGGAATTTCTCATGTCCCACAGCTATAGCCATGAATCCTGAAGTCGTTTCCTTTGAGAATAGAACTTGGTGTTGGTAAGGGACAGTGATGGTTCTAAAATACCCTGCTGGTCGTGAACCACTGGGATACACACAGCCTCTTGTAAATCCCACGCACTGATATTTTAATTAGGACTTAAAATTACATCAAAGCACTTTCTTAAAATGAACTCATGAAACATTTTTTCTAGGCCTTCTCTGTCACTGATTTATTTTGAAAAATTCTTTCTCTGCTTTGGGTGGGCTCCTATGCGAGCATGATGATCTGCTTTCTGGAATATCAATTCTTGTAAAATGTTTAATTTTACTTTCAATCCAAGCCAGGCCAGACCCTACTTAATGTGCACAGGCTGGAACCACTGGGGAGTATTTATGGCCAATGCTTCCTGCAGTCACACTTTATTCCCCAAGTGATGAGAAAACTGGAAAGTGGCTGATAAGTTGATTTAATCATTTCTGCCCTTGTTTGGCCTATGATGTCAGCTGTCTTCTAGAAGTATTCATACCGGCATCATTCCACAATGTGTAGCATAATACATTACCTTTTGTAGGCTCCTGGTCAGAATGTTCTGAATGAATAAATAGTATTGGTCTAGTAGTCTTTTTTTAAAATTAATTAATTTATTTATTGCTGCGTTCGTTGGGTCTTTGTTGCTGTGCGTGGTCTAGTATTCTTATTTTTCGTTAAGCCTATTTAGCTTTAAGCTCAACATATTCACATTTATCCAATGGCAATTTTTTTTCCCTTTAAAAACTTAGCAGTCTTGTTATTTTAGAGCCTAAAGAGAGATCAAGTTAGAGTCATCAGCCACGGGTGAAACTCTTGACAATCACTGTTGACATTTTATATGAAATATCTGAGAGAAGCAGCTCATTAGATGCACCTTTCATTTATTTGCTGTGTTCTTACTAAGTACAGTTTTGATTCAGGTAGACATGGTTATAAGCAACTTGGAAACTGATCACAAGTCTAGTGAAAAGTTTCATCCTCCAGTGGCTCCACTTTCTTCTTTACTTGGAGAGCTTTTTAATGGGTGGGTTTCAAAGAAGAAAGGACCTTGGAAGGGCAGTCACAGTGTAAGGTTGTGACTTTACAACCTTACACTGTGACAGTGAGGGAGTGAAGGAGTGTGGGAGTGTACCGAGGTCCTCATTTTGAGGGAGAGTACCAAGGTCCTCACTTTGTTTTGTGTTTTCTCTCTTCATTTCGGACTTGAAGGAAGAGAACCCACTCAAGAAAGCTCAAATAGGAAAGAACCTATTTTGGAGGCATTAAAAGAATGGATCTTGGGGAATCTCCCTGCAAGAAGTAGCATTATTACTCTGAGGATCAGGAAAGTCATCTGGCAGCTACACTGTCTCTCCTTTTTGTCCAAGCTGTGTGATCTCCATCTCAGCTTTCCTCTGTTCATCCACTTTGTTGTCTTTTTTGGATACACTTTCCTTCTCTTTCTCTTCCACGTGGTCCCACATGGCCTCTCATAATAGGCATCTCCGCCTCCATTGGCTGGCTGACTTGGTCTCAGCATTTTAAGTTCAAATTTTAGTTGAAATTGGACTAGCATAGATCAGTGGTCTATCTTTTGTTCCAAACAACTCTGGGTAGGGTTTGGGGCATCTAGTACGAATAAGACTGCCCAGGTGCCTCCGTCCAGGAGGGCCTGGGGTGAAGGCCAGCTCTCTCTGAATTACATGAGAGCAAAGAGGCAAAGATCTGCATAGCTAGGTGAAGTTTTCTCTTTTAAAGTAGCTTGGCCTCGGTCATTTGCATAATTTCTGGTCTTTGAAAGTTTATATTTGAATAAGGTGCTACAGATGACAGGCAGTGTTGTCATACAGGATCTTTCTTAATCCTCCAAACTTTGTTGTAAGTACATATCCTTATCCTGATTTGGTAGATAAGGAAGTAGGTTCAGGTGTGTGAGGTGGTGCTCTCAGGGCCATACCAATGTGGCTGGTAGACAGGGGTTTCCAGTTTCCTGGTCATTGTACAGCTCCATCAATGCCTCTAATCCAGACTTTGATTCCTACACATGCAGTCAGTTGGGCAGATCACTAGACACTGTTCTTTGTTATTTTAAAAAATGATGATGTACAAACTGATCTTGCAGCTAAAGGTAGGCAATTCTGAGCAGAGAAATGTTAAGAACTGGGGCTGATAACCCACCAGGTGAACCAGGCCCTGTTCTGATGGGCCAGTGAGCCCTTGTGATTGTTTAATGCCTAAACTGGGCAGCTTATTACATTTGGAATATCATTCCTGATTGAGAGTTTTTTCCCCCTTTTGGGAAATTTCATTTTATCAACCAGCTGATTGATTGTATATACCAATTTTTAAGACTATTCTAGTTCTGTAATAACTACTTGTTTCTTACTGCTGCCTGAGTTGGTATTATACATAAGAATGTCTGTTAAAAAAACAAATGTTTCCCTTTTCATGAATGCTATACAGTGCTTTAAGAATATTATACAGATGGAGTTTCTAGTTTTTCACAGTGTATAGAAGGCAAACAGTAAAGTACATTTAGTGGGAGATTGGTATGTTATCCATTTGAAGCCATTTGACTGTCAATTTCGGACCCATATTTCATTTTAAACCTTTTTCCCCCCCTACTCAATACTAACCCCTATTCTAGCCAAACATCCCTTAACTGCCAAAGATTCATTCCCCTTTAGTTTTCACCTGCTTTGAGTTTTGCTTCCTCAAGGAAGCCTCACTTGATTCACTATGCAATCCAGAGTGGTCGCTTCGTGGTGTGAACTTTCATAGATGATGGCACTTGTATCAGAACGAATAGTTAACCAAGTACAAAGGAGAATCTTGACCGGCATTTGGCCTTTTATGTTTAAATATCCCCAACCAGCTTTTCAGGTCTTTGAGAGCAATGGCCATGTCTTACCATCTTTGGGCCCATCGGAGCCCCTCACACCTAGGTGGGTTCTCATTCATCTATTGAGTGACATTGAGCACAACTTGTGTGGGGCAAGTACTGTTTTACATTCTAGAAATGAGTTGTTCTCACTATTATCAACAATTTCATGAAGGAGGCAGGCACATACATAGTTGAGTGAGAAAACCACTAATAGAAATATGTACCTCTTGAAACAAATTCAGGTTTCTTTGTCAGTTGATTTCATTCCTTATCCCAAGAATTGAAACAAAGCTATTGTTTTTAACATTAAAATTGTTCATGATTAGAAAATTCCTAAATGCAGGTTTTTAATGAAAATTAGTAAGCATGAATCATTTAAATTATGAAAAATTGTTCCTCCTTATTGTTTCTATGTTTCGTTTACCTTAGGTGAATTAGCTGTATCTCCCCCAATTCAGACTACCATGTCTCTTTCCCAGCTGTTTCTGCAGTCTTAACTTTGTTTATTTTTTTGGAATAGCCAAGTAGGGTTTTCTTATGCCTATCATTTCTCTGTTCTGCATCAAAACCATTGCAGTCAGTAATATTGTTATGTAAAATTTTATTCCCTTAGCGATTTTTCCAGACTGTCAGAAATCTTTGAAAGAATCATCCTCCTGTTAAATTAAGAGGCCAAGAACGTCTAAAGCCAGGAAATTATTGATAGCCTCCTAAGCCAACAGCAAAATTGTTTCTCTTACATTGCAATGAATAATTGATTTTTTTTCTTAAGTGTTTTTCTCCTGTGGAAAGATCTTTTTGCTATTTACTCAGTGTGAAAATAATCCCTGGCATATATATCATGACACTTTCCCACTCGGTGGTAACTTTTAACATTTGAAACCAGTAGGGTTTTTTCACTAATTAGATGAATATTTCCTTTCAAAATTCTTTAGTTAAAAAAAAAAAAAGTACAAGGAATATTAGCACTGCTTGATACAGGCACAAAAAGAGTTCAAGATATGAGTGAGTGTTGGTTTTCAATCACTGCATTAAGACACCTGACGCAAAATGACGCTCTTCAATTCTGTTTCTATGTTTTTGTCTTGTTTTACATCCCTGTCTCTGGAGAGGTTAAGATGACCTTTTTCTTCACAGGGTAAGACTAGATTGATGGCTGCATGTTGTACTTTTTTTTTAAATGGATGGACAGAAAAGGTAAATTCTCTGAAACCAGTGACATGTTTCTGTTTCCAGGAAAGGCGTTTTCCTTGGGTGTCATCTGTAGTGAAGTTGAACACCCTATGCTCTATATGGAGAGCTGCTAATGTTTCTAGAATGTAGATTACTTCAGGATGACTATTTGTTTTTCACTCAGTGGGCCTAAGATTTGTTGACATCGGTGGCTGAGATGTATAAATGTTTCAGAAATTCTTTCACTACCAGGGATGTTTGAATTCCTCTTTAGAAAGGAAAATACTCTATACTACTCAACTTGCAAAATACCCTACCATTGGAAAAAAAAAAAAAAATGTGCTTCACCACTATCTTGCTGATGTTTGTGTAAAGGGTTGAAAGTGGTAGATAAAAAGCAGGAAGGCAGTCAGGGATTGGAAACTGGGTTCATCATCTCAATATTCTACAAGAGTTGAGGTTTGGTCTCTGGATGAATGTGCTTAAAAAGAAGCTGGAGGCCATGTGCAGTTATCTACAAATGCTTTGAAAGTAATATTCTGAGACATGAATGGCTATTTGCATAAAAATGACTCCTGTAGTAAAGAATCTGTAAGGTGCATTAAGCATTTATTTTACCTCTCGCTGCTAATAGCTGTTATCATGCAGTTCCAGAGTGGAACTTTATTAGCAGGACAAAGCACAAATATATCGGTGTGGTTTTTTTTTGTTTTTAGGGGGTTTTTATGGCGGGGCCACAGGCTTGCAGGATCTTAGTTCCCTGACCAGGGATCGAACCCAGGTCCCCTGCAGTGGAAGTATGGAGTCCTAACCACTGGACCACCAGGGAATTCCCATTGGTGTTATTCCTCTACCACAACAATCACCTTTTAGAATCTTATGGAATTCACACAAAACACAATGACTTTTGGAGCTGCTTTTTCTTTTCTTTAGTCTGACTCCTTGTGTTATCATATTCCCTCTGTAATTCTCCAACGACTAGGAATTAGAGCCATAGTAACAGAGTGCCCATCACAGACATATTTCTCAGTGACCAGCATTCTCTTGCTAACAAATTCAGAGCAGAAAAGAGAAGAGACAAGAAAACGTTTGGACAATGTTGATATCTATTTGAATTAAAATGGGTTATAAATGAATATACATGCTTATTTTCTCTCCAGATTGTTCAGGTGGTATCCAGAACAGTCAACATGTGTGGGAGAGAGATCTAAAATACAAATGTAAGAAAGAAGATGACGAGGCCTGATAAATGTTATTTTATTCCTTCTAAAGAAAAATGCTCAGTAGACACATATGTCGCATTATCCTTATAAAGAGGAGATGGTCAGTCATGCAGTTGGATGGAAGCAGTTGGTCCAAAGAATGTCTTGTGGTCTTGGGCCCCTCATTGCTACATTTCTAAATCTGTTATCTTATCTGTAAAATAGGAATCTTTTATCTTAAGAGAATTTTTACTAAACTAAGTTGAGCTTACCTATATGAAAATGCTTACCATTGTACTTGGAACATGTTAGTAATCAATGACTATTAACTGAATCAGATCCTATGACTGGCCTCAATGAGAAGGTGGTTAGTAGAGGGAAAAAATCCACACACATGTCAGAACATTCAAAGGAATATTTTGCCCTTCAAAGTCTTTGCTCTAGAACGTGCTATGCATATTCAAGAGATACTTACCTTGATGTATAGATGTCTGTGTACAGCTGTATTCATTTACCTATATATCATCTGTCTACCTACCTGCTTATTTATCTCTGTGATAACCTTAATGACGGCAAATGTTTTATAAGGGTGAATTTGATTTTTGAAAATGTTATCTGATAGTAGGTAAAGGACCACTCCCCAGGTAATAAAGTTTTTAGTCAAAAATAAATGCTACCATAAAGTAATGAGACCATTGTCTTGTGGAACTCATATGTCTGAATATAGCTCCCAAAAAGGGTTCTAAAACTAGCTAGTGAAAAACTACTGTAGTAGAGTAAGCCCATAGCTTCCATGTAGGGAATGCACTGAGAGACGCCATTGACTATGAAAGGCTCTATTAAGTATATTTATAATATTATATAATCTATATACTAGGTATTAATCCTAGGAATAATCCTTGAGGGAACTTTTGTGTAGACCAGTCTAAGGACAAATAATGATTTGATACTTGCAAACTTCGATCCACTGAAGCATTTTATTTCTATCAAGCACTTATTGTTAATAGTTTAATGGAATGATGTTCTCTGTCTTACAGAAAACAGCTATAAAACCACATTATTGTCATAGTGATGTTTTTTTAAGTGCACAATTATAGGCTCTTCTTCAATCTTTCAGTAACATGTCAAAATGAATCCCATGAGGGAAAGAACTTGGTATCTTGACTTGGGAGTCTGTGAAACTGAAGTTGATAATAAAAATGTATCTTTTATTCTAGCTTTGTCACTCCTGGCCATGTGGCTCCAAGCAAGTTTCTTAATTTCTGTTTCTTCTTGATTGATAGAAAATGAGAACAATACTAGTTCTTGCCTCAAATAATTGTTTAAAAAAAAACCAAAATAGTTTATACATATAAGATGCTTTGGTACTTGGCACATGAGAAGAGCTCATAAGCTATTACTATAATTTTAGGTAGATCTAGATATGGTTCATTTTACATGTACTTTTTTGTTGTTGCTCTTTCTATGTCCCTGGGGCATCGGTGTTTGGGCATTTCCTATGCTTTGAGACGAAGAGGAATATTCATGCTAAAACATGCATTCTTAAATGTATAAGGGCAAAATTCTTTGGGATAGCAAACAGTGATGGTGTTTGCTGTTCTCTTTATGGCTCTTTTAACTGTGAGTTGCCTCGGAGATCATTGGCAAAGTCTCAGCAATAACTAGCACCATTTTATCCTATAAAGAAAAAGCTGCCACTGATCTACTGACAATCTTTAGATACCTCTTAGGGAAACACCCTCAAGATCTTTTTGTTGCATAGAATCTAAGATTTCTATCTCCTGTTCTATTGGCACATCTTTCTAACACACTGGAGAAGAATTGTTTATCAACTCATCATAAAAGGAAATAGTGACTCTGCTTCTGTATCCAATTAACTTGTACCTGTTAAAGAATTCACAGTTTATGGGTGGGGGAAGGGAACTTCTGTTTCCAAATGGTGTTATTAAAGGCCCCGAGGTTATATTTGTCTTTTCCTTTATCACATAATCTGCTTTACATCAAAGCTAATTAGTAGAGATGTGAAGAGATAATTGTGCCTTCATGATTAGAGAGTTTTAACCCTTTTGCTTTTCCTTTTGCAGGTAAGTGAACATGGCTTTGGGCACTGCTCTTTATACTTGCCGTCTGGCCTTTACTCATGTTGCCATTTTATGGACTAGAACTCAACAAGGCAGTTAAAAAGAAATATGCAGGTACTGTGGATACTATCGAAGTGTCTGTTCTAAGAGAGATGGTAAGTGTTTTCTATTTTAACCCTACCGGATGGTACCGAGGTGGGCAGCCCCACTCCTTTCCCCCTCCTCCCAGCAAAAGTGGCTTTATTGGTTTAATAAGCATTTCTAGCTGGCATGGCTAAAAAAAGGAGATTCACTTTCAGGCCTGTTGGATATGCTTTTATGGAGGACAGTTTTTACCGAAAGCCTGAAATCATTTGGCATTGTTGGTGTTTTAAGTACATCTGTGTCACAGGGCGATGTATTTCACATCTGGCTGGTTTGGAATAAAATGTATATCGTGATACTACAGTGATGTAATTGTCCACGAAATGGTTTTTGTAGCTCAGAGAAAAGAAATTCTAGGCCGAAAGAGCCTGAAGTCCCACCCAAAGTAAAACAATTCTAAATTAGTAGTTGCCTAAAGTCTAGAGTATTATTAGATCGCTTTTTAAAATTCACAGTTCTAAATCAAAGAAGTATAATTGGAGTTTCCTTTTTAAATATTTGAGGACTGTATTTACTGTACTGTTCAAATACTAGATCTATATTTAGAAGGGAATTTTAAAGCATTTTAAGCTAAAAAGGAATGTGAATTCCTATTCAATTCACTATTGAAAGGATGTACTGTTATTAAAAACTTTTAAAAGTATTAAGTAGCTTTTTAATATTACAGGACTGTTAGAGCTAAATCCTTTATATATTTCCTTTGTCAATTCCCTTGGAATTAAAAGTATAGTGACATTTTTGCCTTTTTTTTGAAATTGGGAATTCAGTTTACTAGCTGGCCATTTCTTTTTGTTGAGAATGATGATGATGATTTTTTCACTCTGGTTAAAAATTAGATCCAGAAATGTTATATTTAAATATAAATACTTGGTGGGTTTTTTGTTGTTCTTTTCATTTATTATTGGAAAACAGATTGCACAAAAGTGTTTTTTTGAAGTACGCATTAGTGTGTTTTCAGGTTGACATACTTTGAAAATATCTGGATTCATTGGCTTCTTGTTATAGCATCATCTGGAATAAATTAATAGAAATATTGTCATTACCTTTAGAAATTTTACTCTATAGAGGCTCAATGTTATGAGTATTCCAAATGCTCACCTATTTCAACTTAACTTTTTTTCTAAGAATATGTTTAGATGCTATATATTTGAGAGTGATTCTTTTAACTCTTAATTGTTATGCTACTATGACACTTTAATCTTTGGGGGATGATTATTTTGATAGAAAACAAAATTCTCTCTCAAAGCACCAAGTTTTGTACACCTGACACTTTCAAACAGCCAGTTTCTAAATGCTGGATGGATGTGTGTATAAATCTCATTTTAAAATGGTGGTCATGTTCTTCAATGAAGTATTATCATTCACATTTCACAAATAGGGGAGCTATGATTTATAAATGAATGTTATTCTCACTAATTTATTTGTAACGTGACTACTTTGACTGCTAATAGTAAACGTCCTTTAAAAAAGGACATAAAAATTGAACTTTCAAAATGAGGCCTTCAGAGCATTGGACATGAATTTCAGACCTGTGAAACCTTTAGTTGATCTTCTGGAATCTTAAATCTTGTATGTTGTAAGTGTTATTACTGGTTTATTCATCAGAAATAAAAACTCAATCGACATTGTGATTTGACCCAATAAACATCATATTATCGCTTCCTAATATCACGGATTTCACTGGGGAACTCCTAGGCACACGAGTTTTCAGTTCTGATTAGAAGCAGTCAGGTCTGCATCACTGAATTGCTGAAATCCAGAGCCTTGGATCTTGGGGAAATCAAAGGTTCTTTAGAACCTTCTGAGAAGCTTAAATATCACTTACAATACTGAATTGTGTTTTATGTTTGGAGCATATGGTTTATACCATATCATCTCGTTTAGTCCTAGAAGATGCCCCAGCCGTCTTGGGTGAGCTTTCCAGAGCCTCTCTGGAATTGAGTGATTTTTATTTGCAATGTGTGTCATTTGCACAGTCCTTAAACGGTCCTGATGGCAACCAAGCTGCCTTCCTTATAGGAGCTGAATCATTTTGGTGGCCTTTATTGCAGGACAGTGCCTTCTTTTATTAAAATAATGCCATTGGATGGGGAAGGACGTAGTTGTATTAGCGTATTTTTCTATGTCAGGGAGCATTCTAACGAGTTTCATTGTTGACATTTGAAAACATGAGGTAGTCACCCAGTCCCTTTTCTGCTCTGCTGTGCTCTTCTGAGGAAATGGATTTGAGGGGGTTACTATGAATACAAGTAGTTACTTAACTGCAAGAGGAAACTTGATCCAGGTGGCTGTAGAAGCAGGGTGTTTTTGAGGGCTGGCTAGACAAGTTTGAACTTAACTCACGCAGTGAAACTCACCTTTTCACTGTGTGAACTGTGATAGGTTACTTGATCTGTTTGGGGTGATAATATTTTTTGTTGTTGGAAAATACACAGTTGAATTTCTATAAAATCAAAAGATTTTTTTCTGACTCCTTTAACTTATTTCAGAGTTTTCCTGTATAGATACTAGAAACGTTGCCCCTCAACCCCCCCCCCACAAAATTGGAAGATTGTGAATCAGTTGGCGTGTCCTAATTTTCTTCCCACTTCAACTGTACCTCTGGACCCTGCCTCTGATAGATTTTGCATCATAAGTAACTGTACATATTACACATCAAATAGCTACCAGTAAGTTTAGAAATGTCAGTAAATATAAGGCTTAACTCACAATAGTGACAAGGAAGAATTTCAGTTGTATTTTCCTTGTAACTTTCCAAGAGGAATAGCTAATGCTTAATTTGAGCGATAATTAGCCCTCATGAGTTAAATATTAATGACAAACTAATGGAAAATCTTAGTGGACAAAACGAAGAAATTAACATTGAACAAACTTAATATAAATTAATTTTTTTAGTCTGTAGGTAAAATGTCAGCCCTTTCAAAAACATATTTTATATATCTACCTCTTATTTTCAAAGGTCAGGCATTTTCTTTAAAAACATTTTTATTGGAGTGTAATTGCTTTACAATGTTGTGTTAGTTTCTGCTGTATAACAAAGTGATTCAGCTATATGTATACATTTATCCCCATATCCCCTCCCTCTTGCATCTCCCTCCCACCCTCCCTATCCCACCCCTCTAGGTGGTCACAAAGCACTGAGCTGATCTCCCTGTGCTATGCAGTTGCTTCCCACTAGCTAACTAGTTTACATTTGGTTGTGTATATATGTCGCTGCTACTCTCTCACTTCGTTCCAGCTTACCCTTCCCCCTCCCCGTGTCCTCAAGTCCGTTCTCTACCTCTGCATCTTTATTCCTGTCCTGCCCCTAGGTTCATCAGAACCATGTTTTTTTTCTTTTTTGTAGATTCCATATATATGTGTTAACATACGGTATTTGTTTTTCTCTTTCTGACTTACTCACTCTGTATGACAGACTCTAAGTGCATCCACATCACTACAAATAACTCAATTTCATTTCTTTTATGGCTGAGTAATATTCCATTGTATATATGTGCCACATCTTCTTTAT
>NC_041233.1:13293461-13294204 GCF_002837175.3 Physeter macrocephalus | reverse complement strand
TGCCTGTTGCCCATCTGTATATCTTCTTTGGAGAAATGTCTATTTAAGTCTTCTGCCCATTTTTGGATTGGGTTGTTTGTTTTTTTGATATTGAGCTGTGTGAGCTGCTTGCATATTTTGGAGATTAATCCTTTGTCAATTGCTTCATTTGCAAATATTGTCTCCCATTCTGAGGGTTGTCTTTTCATCTTGTTTATGGTTTCCTTAACTGTGCAAAAGCTTTTAAGTTTCATTAGGTCCCATTTGTTTATTTTTGTTTCTATTTCCATTTCTTTAGGAGGTGGGTCAAAAAGGCTCTTGCTGTGATTCATGTCATAGAGTGTTCTGCCTATGTTTTCCTCCAAGAGTTTTATAGTGTCTGGCCTTACATTTAGGTCTTTCATCCATTTTGAGTTTATTTTTGTGTATGGTGTTAGGAAGTGTTCTAATTGCATTCTTTTACATGTAGCTGTCCAGTGTGTGTGGGTTTATCTCTGGGCTTTCTATCCTGTTCCATTGATCTATATTTCTGTTTTTGTGCCAGTAGCATACTGTCTTGATTACTGTAGCTTTTTAGTATAGTCTGAATTCAGGGAGCCTGATTCCTCCAGCTCCATTTTTCTTTCTCAAGATTGCTTTGGCTATTCAGGGTCTTTTGTGTTTCCATACAAATTGTGAAATTTTTCATTCTACTTCTCTGAAAAATGCCCTTGGAAGTTTGATAGGGATTGCATTGAATCTGTAGATTGCTATGGGTAGTAGAG
>NC_041233.1:13292924-13293424 GCF_002837175.3 Physeter macrocephalus | reverse complement strand
ATCTGCAAACAGTGACAGCTTTACTTCTTCTTTTCCGATTTGGATTCCTTTTATTCCTTTTTCTTCTCTGATTGCTGTGGGTAAAACTACCAAAACTATGTTGACTAATAGCACTGAGAGTGGGCAACCTTGTGTTGTTCCTGATCTTAGTGGAAATGGTTTCAGTTTTTCAGCATTCAGAACGATGTTGGCTGTGGGTTTGTCATATATGGCCTTTATTATGTTGAGGTAAGTTCCCTCTATGCCTACTTTCTGGAGGGTTTTTATCATAAATGTGTGTTAAATTTTGTTGCAAGCTTTCTCTGCATCTATTGAGATGATCATATGGTTTTTATCCTTCAGTTTGTTCATATGGTGTATCACATTGATTGATTTGCGTATACTGAAGAATCCTTGCATTCCTGGGGTAAACCCCACTTGATCATGGTGTATGATCCTTTTCATGTGCTGTTGGATTCTGTTTGCTAGTATATTGTTGAGGATTTTTGCATCTGTGTTCA
>NC_041233.1:13239136-13292885 GCF_002837175.3 Physeter macrocephalus | reverse complement strand
TGAGAAGGATAGGTGTTAGCTCTTCTCTAAATGTTTGATAGAATTCGCCTGTGAAGCCATCTGGTCCTGGGCTTTTGTTTGTTGGAAGATTTTAAATCACAGTTTCAATTTCAGTGCTTGTGATTGGTCTGTTTATATTTTCTCTTTCTTCCTAGTTCAGTCTTAGAAGGTTGTGCTTTTCTAAGAGTTAGTCCATTTCTTCCAGGGTGTCCATTTTATTGGCATATAGTTGCTTGTAGTAATCTCTCATGATCTAGTCAAAATTCCTAGATAAAGCATTTTGTTATTTCAGTTGAGTTGAAGATATTCTGTAATCATTTAAGAGAGCATTTGAAATGTGTCTTTTTTCTTTTTAAAAAAAAGACTACATTTCATTTCTGAACATTCCCTTGTATATGAAGAAATGTAATCTCCTTTGGCAGCACTATGGTTTGTAATATGGAAAGAAAGTGAGTACCCTGTAATGTAGTTTGCATTCAACTACGATACAGGTTAGAAGGGGTTCTCAGTGTTGATAGCTTAACGGTGCCCTCTCCCCCGACCTCCTGTCTGCTCTCAGGCCCTGTCCTTTCCACCTGCTTCCTCCTTGGCTTACCTAAAGTCAGAAGCTCTTACAAACATATTGATTTGGGCTTGCAAATTCCCTTATTAGTCACGAATACTTTTGGATAGAGAAGCCACTTTGTTTTTTGATATCCTTTTTTCTTTTCCTACTTTTAAATGACCCAATGTAATGATTACATAATTAAGTTGAGACTGTAAAGTCCTGGCAGGCAGAATATTTAGATGGTTTATTTGCATCTCTCAAGATAGTATTTTCAAATAGTAATATTTGTTTAATAAATGGGTGAAGTTACCACAATCATCTAATTGAGAAGTGCTATATTATGTATGTCTGTAACAGATCTCAAGGTGAGAACTTTAGTCCTTCAAGGAAAGTTGTTAGAACCCTCTAGAGCAATGATTCTCAAACTTTGGCGCTGTAGGAATCACCAGAGGTATTCGTTATAAAATGCAGCTTCTGAGATCTCGCTGGTAGTGATTCTGATTGAGTGGAGATGGGGCAGGGCTCAAGAGTCTATTTAGAACATTATTCCACTTGCTTCTCTGCTGGTAATCCTCTTACTACAGATGGAGAATCACTGCTCTAGGGTCCTTTGTCTCAAAACTGTACTGTTTTTAATGCTGTTTCAGAGTGCCTGCACTTACTGTTAGGGTAGGACCTGAAAATTGTTAAGAAATTCAATAGCTTTCGGAACCTTATCTCCCCGTGCTGTGTGTGTGTGTATGTGTGTGTGTGTGCATGCGTGCATACACACACACAGGGTATCTGGTATCCTCATGTTATCTGTGTTTCAGATATATTCCCAATTCCTTCCACAAATTGAAACTCCTTTTTCTTCATCATCCATAGCTAGGTGTCTCCAATAAAAACCAAGAGACTAATTTGAGGTGGGGTATGCATGACTGGTGGGTGCTCCATGTGTTACCCCTTTCCAAAGTGCAGTTTACAAAAGTCAGATGAATAACTCTCATGGTGAAAATTTAGCTAAGAAGACAGATTTGGAGGATAGGCGTGCAGGCAAAAATGATTGGGATCGAGGATCGTTCTTTTTGGAACTATTCCACTCATACCACCTAGGGAAGCAAGATCACCCATATCTATAATGCTATATTATTAGTAAGTAAACCAAACCAAGATGGTAGCTTTTTCTGGTTAATAATGTATGCCACCATATATACAAACATGGAATCGTGATGTTGTATACCTGAAACTAATACAGGATTGTATGTCAATTATATTTCAATTTAAGAAAGTAACAGATACTGCAGCAACTCAGCTAATTGAGTCAAGCGCTCTGATTTTTGATGTGCCATGATTGTCTTATAGTGGATAGCATTTAGTTAACCTAGATGTTTTTGTGTTCTTTAAAACTGATAGGTATGAGGGTAGAAGGAATTGTGGGAATCCTGGCTGGAACAAGACTGTCCTTATGTTGATAATCAGTGAAGCTAAGTCATGGGGACGTGGTACTTAATTATACGGTTCTCTCTATGTTGCATGTGTTGGAGATATTTTTTAGTAAGACAGTAAATTAAAATAAGCTGAAAGCATCTCACTAAACTTGGTCCAGCTCTCCTTTTTGCTGTCTTGGAACTAGTCCCTCAGAAAAGGAGCGTTCTGATACTCCCAGGGCCCAGCTCCTCTGCAGGCCAGGCTTACACACCGCAGAGCTGAGCACAGGAGGGGAAGACGTACTAGCGTTAGGAGAACATTTTGTTTTAAGTAGACTTCATTAAGGCGGTGTTTTCTTCCCACATCTCTCACATTTTAATTTGGACAGGAAAGGTCAAACCAAATTGGTGTTTGGATGTTTGTTTCAGTCCTTGATTATGAGATTTCATGATGTCTCATGAATTGTTTATAGTTTTCAAAAGAGTTGAGCTTTTTAGTCTTCCTTTTGACTATTTATGAAAAAATATATTGTGTATATAACTAATAGTATAAATCATACATTTTATAGAAGAATGGTAATTCCTAAGAGGTGCCCAAATGCTGCTGAATAGGAGCTATCTAATTTCTTTTTGGCGTGGCATATTATAAATAAGATACCTGTGAACTTTCGGAAATGACTGGTATGGCTTTTTATACATGACCTTTGCAAGAGAGACTGTATATTTTTGTCAAGTATCCAGGATGCTAATTAATCTTCATGAACATATCTAGGCTGCTAGACCCTGTGAGGGCAGGAACATGTCTTCATTTGTCTTTTCTCCCCTGAAGCATCTTGAGGACAATATCACAGAGACCTTGACTACAACAAATAAGGGTACAGTGGTTAAAAGAGATGCCACTTTACCATACTGTGATTAAGAAGATGACGTGCCTAGATTGTTTCAATCAATCACTTGATAGGACAAGTATGTATTCTTTGAAATCAATCATTTTCATTGGGTTAGTGTGAAGTAATTCTAATATCTTTATCCTTAACATGGCTGTGTTGACCTTTTTACAAATATATTTGTAATTGGCCACATTGAAACTTGGTATTTTTAATAACATACAGTAATATCTAGTTCTTTGCATGGCAGTCTACCTAGCAAAATCAGGCAAGTCAGTTAATGATGATGGAATGGCATAAAATGTTCAGTAAAAGAGTTAACGCAGGACTACCCTGGCAGTCCAGTGGTTAAGGCTCCGTGCTTCTGCAGCAGGGGGCGCAGGTTCGATCCTTGGTTGGTGAACTAAGATCCTGCATGCCGCATGGCATGGCCAAAAAACCAAAAAGAGTTAATGCATGCATTGCAAAATGTATTATTGTAAAATTAATCGTAAAAATAGGCTAACTTCAAATTTACAGTTTTCTTCCAAAAGACTATTGTCTAAACAGTAATACATGCAGATTCAATATATTTAAAGAACTACACATTATGAAGAAACGGTGCTTCACAAATGAAAGTTTGTTTTCTTACGAAATTCTCTTGGACCTCAGGAGTGTGTGAAGAGCCATTATTCTAATGCCACATGGAAGGTGAACCACTGCCTATAGTTGAAGGAGAAAGAAGGGAGAAAACGGTCTGAGAGTAGAGGTGGAAATGAGAGGCTTAGGGAAAAACTGGAAGAAAAAAGAGATGAGAAGCAACTTTGGAGGTAGAGGTTGTGGGTGGATCGTCAGGAATCCGACGATGATAATGGATGCTCCCACAAGGGGAAGGCTGTAATGCAGATAAACCTCTAAAAATACTTTGTTTTACTGAGACATGCTGGAATTCCTGTTGTCTGAGATAGAGGAGTGAAATTGTATTGATTTGTAGCAACCATGTTTTATCTTGCTGAATTTTCTGTGCTTTGCATGGTACATCTTAATCCCTATGTTATCATTTAGAACAATGCTTTTCCAACTGTGTGCATGAGAATCACTTAGGTAGTTTGTTAAAGCTGTGAAGGGGACCTGAGCATCTGATTTAAAATAGATGGCTGCAGTGCTAATCAACTGAAACTTTTTAGCAGGTGAATATTATCACACAAAATTCCAAGCAAAATCTCACTGTTCTTGATAAGCTCCTGGAGAGCCATGTATAGGAATACCAAAATGAAATAAGAACAAAAGCTTAATAATCATGTATACATTGAGTTCCCTTGTAGAATTTCGCTTTCTACATTTTTTTTTTTTTTTTTTTTTTTTTTGGCGGTACGTGGGCCTCTCACTGCTGGGGCCTCTCCCGTTGCGGAGCACAGGCTCCGGACGCGCAGGCTCAGCGGCCATGGCTCACGGGCCCAGCCGCTCCACGGCATGTGTGATCTTCCCGGACCGGGGCACGAACTCGTGTCCCCTGCATCGGCAGGCGGACTCTCAACCACTGCGCCACCAGGGAAGCCCGCTTTCTACATTTTTGTGCTTACTTGTATCACAAACTCAGAGCACAATCTGCATACCTGGCTTCCTAGGACTTCAGTGTGTGTCATCTATTGTTGACTTTTGCAATTTGAGTATTTTTAAGTGTACCTGAGTAAGTGCCAGGACAGCCATAATCTCTGAGGATGCCATTGAGAGGGTTGATCTCACGTGCACGTTGATTACAAACCACTTGGGCCATTTTTTTTTTTCAAAGCCTGTGTTGTATTCAAAAATAGAAACAAATTCTTGTGCGACACGTCCTTTCTCGCGGAGAGCTGAACATGGGTGGTAGTCTGTCTAAATGTTGGTGAATTAGGAAGAGGAAAAGATGTGGTACCAATGGGTGAGAAATAAAAGACTCAGGCCCTGTTCCTGCATTTGCTTCTCAACCCCCTCCCAGCGAAGCACTTCAGCTTTACCCACCTTGTGTTTTTCTCCTTTGTAGGTTAGGATGATCTATTTTTTTTTTTCTTTTGGTCTCGAAAGGTTGTGCAAGGAATACCAAATGGAAGTTCAACGTGTTTCTTATCTTGGAAGGAAGGTTCTCTCGCCTGTAGAATAATTAAAGTTGAATAAATTGAGCCATAATAATAAAAAGGAAAGCTAATATTTATGTGGAAGTTTTCCTTGAAGTCATTTTGGAGAAAAGTGAGAGATTAAGTTTCCCCAGAGATAGAATGCTATGCAGGTTTCTAATTATGAAGAAATAATAATTATAAAAAAATAGGAGGGACTTCCCTGGTGGCACAGTGGTTAAGAATCCACCCGCCAATGCAGGGGACACGGGTTCGAGCCCTGGTCTGGGAAGATCCCACATCCCGCGGAGCAGCTAAGCCCGTGTGCCACAACTACTGAGCCCGCACTCTAGAGCCTGCGAGCCACAACTGCTGAGCCCATGTGCCACAACTGCTGAAGCCTGCACGCCTAGAGCCCGTGCTTCACAACAAAGAAGAAGCACCTCAATGAGAAGCCTGCACACTGTGCAAGGAAGAGTAGCTCCCACTTGCCGCAACTAGAGAAAGCCCGCGCGCAGCAACAAAGACCCCAACACAGCCAAAAATAACTATAAATTAATTAATTTAAAAAAAGAAATAGCAGAATACAACTAATTTTGCCTGGCTTGCTTTAACAACAGTTTGTTGGTGTTTATCTTCAGTTACTTGGTAGCAACCAAATTGCTGAAAGCATCAGAAAGGGCTTCATTCATGATTCTGCCATTAGAAATATAATAGCGTCTGCGGAGAGTTATGTTGGTTTAATACATGGAGAAGCAAAAGGAAATGTTTCTTAACGTCCCATTACTTGTTTGAATTGTAAGCACTACTTGGTATTGAGTTACTCAGGGCAGCTCTTGGGTTCAGTAGATGACCGGAGACTGGAGAGGACGGCGATAAGAGTTCCATGGTTCCATGTTGAACCTTGGTGGTGTCACTGCTGGTCCCTCTCCAAATACTAAATCATGCATCAGGAGAAGCAAAGACTCATTTTTGTGTGCATGCATTCATTCATTCATTCATTCAATATTGAGCTCCTTTATGTGCCAGTCACCATGTCCACCCTGGTCATATAAAAATTAGGAGCAAGCAGTTTTGTTAGTCTTGAAATCTGGGGACAGAAGGGGGGCCCAAGAAAAGAAAAAGAAAAAGAAAAATGAAACACTCACACACCAGGGATCTGTCCTTAATTCAGATTACATCAGCTATAAGAACACCTATTAAATGCCTTTTGGAGTAGGGATTTGCAAAGACAAGTTAATTATTAAAGACAAGCCTCTGGAGTCTCCTAAAGAATTCATAACTAACGGTTGCCTCTCTGCTTGAGGCTTGCTGTCTTTTAATTCTTTGCCCCACTTCATGTTATAATTATATAATTGCAAATTTATTTTTTTTTCTTCTCTTCCTTCTACCCTTTATACTGGAATTTGCAATAAGATTACAGAAATTTCCTCTCTAAGTATTAATAATTACCTCCAGTGCTTTCACAGTACTTCATAAAAAGGCAGCTGTCATGTCATTGTTTAGTCTTGAGTCAGACTGTTGCCCTTTGCTTTTTGCGGGAGCCCTTGTGCACAGTGAACAATTGAGCGCTGCACTCAAATTGAGACTAGCTGTCATGAGTCATGGGTTCTGTATTATTTCAATGAGAACTTAAGCAAGAGGTCAAATGGCGAATACTCTTAGAAGCATGTTTCTCAAACTGTGATGTGTCTTCCAAGCATTTAGGGATCATCATCATGCAGATTCTGATTTGGTATGTCTTGGTGGAGCCCAGGAATCTGCTTTTCAACACCCTCTCCGGTGGTGACAAGGGTGCCGGTCCATGGACCACTCTTTCAGTAGTGAGGTTCTACAACCCTGACGTAAGTCTTAACTTGAGGGGTCTTAGTATAGTTTTATAGGATATTGACCTTGAAGTGTCACTATTGCTTTATAAAGCTTTGGATGGAGCTGCTTAAAATTGCCCTGTCTATATGACAATTGCAACTTGCTGTTGATCTGAACATTTTGCTACTGTGTGGATATTGTAGGAGATAGTGGTCTCTCTCTTTTACAAAAGAATGAGGGTTTACAGGTTTATTTCCGCCTTCTGCTATTAATCTGAACTTTTGGAGAAGGCATTGTTAGATTTCTCAGTTCCTTTTAAAGGTAGAGTTATCTACGTTTGTAAATGTCTTTGCTAACCCCTATAGAATTCATCTGATTCTGTGGTGATGTTTTAGAATGATAAAGTCAGTTTGCATTAGGTATTATCTATATCTGTATCTATCTGCCATCAATTCTATGTTGTATATAATAATTTTAAGTAGTAGTACTTAAAAACATCAAATCATGACATAAATTTGTCGTACATTTTAAAGTGTATTTATTAAATATAATTCAGAAACCATCTTTCATAGTAACTAATCACAAAATAAAACTGATCAATCAAATTTTTAAAGGAAAGCCTAAAATTAAACACTTTACCTTACTGGTACCAGTTTTTATTCATCCTACAAATATGTATTTACTGCAGAAATTATGCCAGACATCAGGATAGTCTTTGGAGAGAGAACAGGTAAATAGTATTTTTATTATTCTTAATTATACACTTTTAAATACAATGATCAAGGAAAAGAGGGCTTCCCTGGTGGCACAGTGGTTGAGAATCCACCTGCCGATGCAGGGGACACGGGTTCGTGCCCCGGTCCGGGAAGATCCCACATGCCGCGGAGAGGCGGGGCCCGCGAGCCATGGCCGCTGAGCCTGCGCGTCCAGAGCCTGTGCTCCGCAACGGGAGAGGCCACGGCAGAGGGAGGCCCGCATACCACGTCCGGAGCCTGTGCTCCGCAATGGGAGAGGCCACAGCAGTGAGAGGCCCGTGTACCACAAAAAAAAAAAAAAAAAAAGAGAAAGTGCCTATGTTGAGTTATATAGAAATACATATCAATATCTTTTTATGTATACATACGTACACATGACTCATGTATCAGGTAGTATCTCTCTTACACTTTTCATATTGAAATTTGTTTCCTCTTTGTTTTGATAATAGCACTGTCTTCCTATTTCCAGTCTAATGGTCCGCTTCCATGTCCAGCATGGATACCTTTCATCAGCGTGTCTTCTGAAACTCTGACTCAGTCTGGCTCACACATTAAAAACAGTTATTTTCTCACCTGGCTGAAAGTCCAAAAGTGAGACAGACTTCAAATCTGGTTGATACATTAATTCAGCAGTTTCATTAGAGGTCAGGTTCTTTCCTCTTCTAAAACAAGGGAAAAATTTCCGTAAGTCTCCCGCCATACTTCTCTCTGGCCTTAATTGGGCCCATGTCTGTCCTAGTTACTAGCAGGGGAAATTGAATGATCATGATTGACGTGTTCCGATCATTTCTGGTAAGGTAGAATGGATGTTGGGCAAAGTGGCCACTGTTCTCTTTCTCTGCCAACTTTATTTTTTTTTATTTTTTTATGTTTGTAACTAACATTGCAGATTCTTATTACACTGAATATAAGACCCAGAGGAGCAGAAATTCCTGTCTGTTTTGTTCTCTGATGAATCCCAAGTGCCTGGAGCAGAGCCTGGTATAGAACAAGCACCCAATAAACATTTGTTGAATGAATTACATTTCAGCTTATAAATAACCAGTAAACATAGAAACATTGTCGGTTCTCAATTTCACCCAATCCAAAGGAAAAGGCAATCACTTGAACTCTGGACACTGCAAAGAATGGGGGAGATATTTCCAAAGCACCTCCAACGACATTTCTGTTCAATCCAGACAACACGTTTCTGTGCTAATTGATGCCGTGCTGAGTAGAGGGAGATGCAGACCAAGATGCTGCAGTAGTCGACTTCACAGGGGACCATCCGCGGCCCCAGGTTAGTCCTCACAGATGGGGAGTCTCAGTACGTTGAGTTCCGCAGAGCAAAGGAAGGCTTCTGTCCTGACTTCTGACTGATCTTTAGGTGATTTCTCACTCTCTCTAATGTGCAGAGCAGCCCTTACGGTTTCAAATTGTATGCCTAGTTTTCATCTGTTCTGCTTCCTCAGTCAGGGTAACAGGGACGTAGCTGATCAGAAAGTCCAAAATCCATTAGGATAATCAAATGGGGGAGTGAGGGAGGGTGACGTTCGGCCATTTTGCCAACTTTAAAATGTTATATTCTCTAGGATTGTGTTTGGGAACCTCTTCCATTCTTACTGCATCCTCTCTCTGTAGTTTGATTTACTCCCATGGCCTAACCATCACCTTATGTGTGATGGCAGTTCCCATGTCAATACATTCAATGCAAAATCTTTGAGAATTTCACATCTATGCATTCAGCTTCTTCCTGGAAAACTCAAATTGGGATTGCCAACAAAGTCCCAAATTCAGGATAATCCAAAATCGAGCTTATTATCTGGACCTAAAAACCCCAACTCCTCTACTCCCAACTTGTCAAGTCCTTTCAACTAAAACCCCAGGCATCATCTTGGACCGCTCAACCAGTCAGTAACCAAATTCTGTTGATTCTTCTTCCTTCTTTTTTTCTTGGTCTGTTATCCTTCTCCTTTCTGTGTTTCTACTGCCTCAGTTGGGGCTCTTGCTATTGCTGGTCATGAACATTATCTTTTAACGATTTCTCCATCTCCACTTTTGTCACTCCACCTTGCAATTTCTTCTTCACATCTGCTAAGTCAACTTTCTAAAGTCATACCTGAACATGGTATTTCCCGCTTAGAGTCAGCAGCTCCCCTTTGTCAAGTAAAATTTCCTTACTGTGACATACCAGGATCTTCCACATCCAAGCCTCATCTCATGCCCTGTCTTTCCCAGGACGCTCATCTTCAAAACTTGCATTTTCAGTCAGTTGGCTTTTCTTTTTTCCCCCCCAAATGTGGAGTGCTCTTCCTGATAGTTCCTGTGTTTATGCTGTTTCATTTACTTATCTTTTATGTCTCAGCTCAATCAGTATCCTCTTTTGAAGACCTCTCTACTCTTTGACTCCCTTCACATCCCCAGGGGAACCGAGGAGGAGGATGTGGTCGTGGTGATAACTAGTATATATTATATTTCAGGCTTACTATGTGATAAACACTGTTCTAAGTGCCTTATTCATGTTAAACCACACAAAAAGTACCTATGAAGTAGGCACTGTTATATTTCTATCTTGTTGATGAGGAAACTGAGGCACAGAGAGATGAAGCAACCTGCCTGTGGACTCAGAAGCAATAGGCAATGACATGTGATTTGACCTTAGAGAGTCTGGCTCTTGGGTCTGTCCTCTTTGGCACCGCACCTTAAAGTGTGTCAATCATTTGATCAGTCTTTTCTTGGGCATCATTGTACTTTGGATATTTTTATTCTTGTACTTCAGATATTTCACTGCACTGTGTTTTCTGTCTTATTTCCCCAACTATACCAAAGTTTCTCTGAAGGCTGGAGTAATTCTTACTCACATATGGTCCTAAACTCAGTAGGCACAGAGTGTTGGTAAGGTGAGAAAGGAGTGGAAAGAATGTTTGGTGTAGTATTTGTGGATAAACAAATGAGTCATATATGTCTCTCAGACACTTTAAAACTGTTATTCCGCCTCGGGTTCACAGTAGCAGGGTTTTTGATTGAATCGTGTCTTTCGGAAAGAGGTCTTCCTGCATTTTGCAGAATCTGAAACTTAAGAACGGGTGATTTATTCAGGACACATAACCCAGGTTCCCTCACTGTGTATGTTTCCTTATTAAAAACAAATCAGTCTACAGAAAGACATACATGGATGTATGCACAATTAATACATGCAAAGTTAATCTTAGTTCTATAAATCAGATCACTGGTGGCCTGAGTGGATGAAGTGGAGTCGATTGGAAATGGACGGGAAGGAACTTTCTTGGAGATGCTTTATGATTTGATTTTGGTGTATTTACATGGGTTTAGACAATTATCAAAACCTGTTAACCTGAATACTTAGAGTCTGTGCATTTTATTGGGTGTTAATCAGATCTGAGTTTTAAAAAATGGTAGCAGTAACTAGCAAGGGAAGGTGGGGATCAAGAGAAATTTCTGTTAATGTGGGAAAAATAACAGCAAGTTCGTTTACTAGTAAAAATGATCCAGTTGAAGGAAATATATTGATGAATAAAATAGGATGGAGAATTAGTGAGGGAGGGAGGGGGAGAATGTTACTTGAGTAGGAGAGAGGCTGGGGTCAAGTGCCCAGTGATGGGACTACTTCAGGAAGGCCGTGGGTACAGCGGGGTCAGGGCAGGTGATGTAGTTGCAAATGATGGTGGATGGTTGGTTGTGGTGTTGCAAGTCTCCACAAGTCTTCTTTGATTTTTTTTTTTTTTTTCCCCCCTGGGAGAAGTAGGAGGCCAGGACAGTAGTTGACAGTGAGGGTAGAGGAGGAGGTGCAGGAGATCCGAGGAAGTGTACAACAGTGGCTGTCAAACTGTATCAGAAGCATGAAGCATGTTAAAACAATTTTGCTGGGCCTGCCCCAGAGTTTCTGGTCCAGTAGGGCTGGGAAAGACCCTGAGAATGTGCCAAGAAGTTTGTAGACGATGCCGATCTGGACAAGGTTCTAAGAACCACTGGTGTAGAGCTTGCATTTTTATTACCGAGACAGTCAGGCTTTGAATAATCAAATGGTTCAGCTAAGGTTCGAGAAGTGTGAGAAGTAGCCCAGGCTGCCGTCTCCAGCCCTGGGTTATCCTGAATGTCCTCTCTGACTTCAGTAAGGGAGAGCAATGGAAAGCCATGGGTGTTGGAGGTGAAGTAGGGGGCAGGCACTAGGAGGGAAACATAGGAGAAAGAAGCTGGGTTTACTAAAGCAATTCTGGCTCAGGTCACCTTGGTTGACTGTGCCCTGAGCCTTGATGAATAAATGTGGACAAGAAATTGTTTTGCCCTGATAAGTATACACGAGCAGGGCTTCGGATTATAGGAAGGCTTTGTTTTGTTTTCTACTGTAAAGGAGGCTGGCTCTTAAGCAGTACATTAATGGAGGTATGATCACATTTTTTAAAAGGTTGGTACTTACTTCATTTGCAATCACATGTTTTCCTTCAGACCTAGTATGTATATTTCACAAATTATAAATACGATCACGTGACTATGATAGCCAAAATATCCATGAAATTAATATTTAAAGGCCTTTTAAATTAGATATAATCTATTGGAAGGCAATGGTGAAATGGGACTTGAACTGTAAATACAGTATACCCATTCATAGACCTGTTGATTCTCAGGAAAATCTAGACGGAAATGTGCTAAACATTAGCTGTGGCTTTTCTGTGTGACCATAGATGATTTTAATCTTTTTGTTTTTTTCATGCTTACAAAATGAGTGTAAGTTATTTTCATAGGTCATTTAAAAAACAAACTGTATTCATAATAGCTAATATAACCTAACATAATAACTAATAACATACAAACAAATTTTTTTAATGCAGTGGCCTTGAGTCCTCAGTGCTTGGGGTGTATCTATGATCAAGAAAAATGGCCCTGTCCTTTCAGAATTTATATTTTTGGGGCATCCGTGATGAAGCTCACTGCATCTTAGTGAAGCTAGTGATACTATTGGATATTTCAGCACAGGTGCAAATTTATATTTTGGTTGGAAGTACTGTTATTCTAATTTATGTTGTTTGCCTCCTTTGGATTGTAAATTTCTTGATGACAGACTGTGGGCATTGTAGAAACTGTTATTTATAATAAAAATGCTGTAATTTTGCCTTCAATAAATTAATAAATCTGTTTGATAAGTATAAAAATAGAGTATATAGTATGCATTTTAGGTTGGAGTTTATTCATAGATATGAGCAAAAATTCCCCAGAGTAGAATATTGAATCATAGCACATAGGATCAACTCTTTGATTTAAACAACTTAACAGCTTCCAGCATATGATGTATTAGTCTAATACATAAATAAAGGCTTTTGTAAGAATTCTTCCTGCCTTAACATTGGGTTTAAAAATACATTTTTCAGCAATAAAAAGGTTGAAGAACATGCTGCATGCTGCAAGGAGCCTTGAAAAATTAGGCTAAGGGAAAGAAGCCAGGCACTAAAGGGCAAACATATTATGTCATTTAGATGAAATATCTAGACAAGGGAAATGTATAGGGACAGAAAGTAGGTTCCTGGTTGCCTAGGAAAGGAGGCAGGATCAGAGGGGTCCTTACTAATGGGTGTGGGGTTTCTATTGGGGGTGAAAATGTTCTAAAGCTGTGGTGATGGTTGCACAACTCTGAATACACTAAAACTATTGAACTCTACTTTTTCAGTGGGTGAACTCTATGGTATATGAGTTACACGCCAATACAACTGTTGTTCTTTCTGGGTATTAGGAAACTCCTTTGCTTTAGTGTTTGCTTCATGAAGAGTTAGGCCAAAATGGTTATCTGAGAGATTTGATTTACTTTTGAAGACTGCTTCTAAAATGTTTTAGTTTTTTTCTTTAACTTATTTCCTTTCTACTTCCTTCTTTCTCTTTTTTAATACAATATAATGGGTGACTCCAGGTGACGAACTAGATACTCTGGGCATCCCAGGATGAATTAAATACAGTTGATTATCTTCAAAAAACTTACAATACAGATTTCTCATAAAATAGTTTAGTTTTATCCCCCTCTAAAAAAAACTAGATCTTTAAGTTTCTTTTTTCTCTCCACCTGTTTTAGAATGAATAATATATATGCATTATTAAATCTGGAAAAAAGGATATATGGCTTCTCAGCTTAAAGATTTAGTATAAGTAGCATGGAATTTTAACTTTAAAATTTTATTTTGTTTAGAAGACTATAATAATAAAAACTAGCATTAACCATGTAACTTTTAGAAATTGAGCCTATTTTGAAAAGCGTGTTTTAAAAGTTGTATTACTGTGTTTGCTACAGAAAGTTGGAGATTTCTTTATGTTTGCATGAATAAGATCAATAAGAGAAGTTATTAGTTTCTTTCCATATATATTGTTGAAGAATGTTTTCTTCTCAATCCCATGGCTTGGAGTCTTGAAGAAGACAGTTGACTGCAGATGGATTCCAGAATAGAATCAGAAAAGTCTGAAATTCAAATATGCTTATAAGATTCGATCATACTCTTATTACTAATAACCATAAGTTTTAATCGGGGCTTAATATTTAAAACTGATAAGCAATGCTTCTTCACTATTCTTTTTATTAGAGTGTGAGAATTAATTAATCTTCCGATTGCATGTGTTGATATCATGGTCAGGGAATTCCTATTCAGAGATACTGCTTCTAGTGTGTGGGTAAAGCTTTCACCACTTTGCACCCCTGGAGCATCAGCCTATAAGATATTATATTCCATTCTTTTTGAGTTAAGTTTTCTTTTTCAATCTCTGAGTAGGTGTCTTTCTTCAAGAGCCCCCTTCCTGTTTCACTGGTTTCCTTTCTCTTTTCTCCTTCATTTCACCAACTCCATTCTA
Organism: Physeter macrocephalus; assembly: GCF_002837175.3. Classification (NCBI taxonomy): domain Eukaryota; kingdom Metazoa; phylum Chordata; class Mammalia; order Artiodactyla; family Physeteridae; genus Physeter; species Physeter macrocephalus. The sequence goes on along the minus strand of NC_041233.1, from coordinate 13,278,581 downwards.
CTTCTTCCTATATCCTCTCAATTTTAACTTTGCGAATCCCTTCCCATTTTAGTATCTAAAACGTTTTTAATGTGCTACTTGAAATTTACAGCTGCTTCAGATGGAATATTCTCAATGTGCCAGTTATGCTCATATTTTCCATGCCCTCCTGTGTTATTGTTACTCTTCCAGCAAACATAAGTCAAGAATGCCGGGGCTTCCCTGGTGGCGCAGTGGTTGAGAGTCCGCCTGCCGATGCAGGGGACACGGGTTCGTGCCCCGGTCTGGGAGGATCCCACGTGCCGCGGAGCGGCTGGGCCCGTGAGCCATGGCCGCTGAGCCTGCGCTTCCGGAGCCTGTGCTCCGCAGCGGGAGGGGCCACAGCGGTGAGAGGCCCGTGTACCACAAAAAATAAAATAAAAAAAAAAAAAGAATGCCGGACACTGTTCTGAATGCTGGAGGTACACCATGAATCAGAAAGCCACAGGCTCTGCCCCAACAGCTCACATAGCTAATTACAAATCAGTACAGCAAATGCACAGATTTATTAACAGGGAACGCTAGGTGGGGACGCCTCACTCACCCTGGGAGAGCTGTGCTCACAGGTGATTTATCAGCAGCATCTTCCCTATCTGCCTGTCTCCCTCCGTTTCCCCCAGAGATCTCGTGTCCTTTGCTGGTGTCCCTAAAAGCCCCTTAAACAAGTCTGTCACAGAACTAAGCACATTGCTAACTCTTCCCCGGGGATAATCCCATCCACGTGACTGGGCTATAACTCCAGGACTCCCTGCCTATTTGCATGGCTCCATCCACATCCGATGAGAAGGGCCAGAAATAGACTGCTCTTTGCTGCTCTATCAGTCAGACTTGGTGAGACCTGGAGCTGTCCTAAAATTGGAGGTGTCATAAGCTGTGGTGAGCACTGGGTTCCTGAACAGGTGTAGCCATGGGAGAGACAGATTTCAGCTTCTGGAATGTCAGAACTGAAGGAAACTTCGGTGGCATGTAATAGAATCCATAGTCATAGTTCAGATGATGAAACTGGGACTCAAGCATTGAATGACTTGCCTGAATTTACATAGTAAAAGTTACAGCCAGTGTGATTACTTATATCTTCTAATTCTTCATTTATTCTGCTTCTTTCTACCATACTGCTTCTTTGAAATTAATAGTTTATTATTTTTTTGGTGATTCTCATGGGTTCTATTACCAGATTTAATGATATCAATGGTATAGTTAAGTAAGTTTCATTTTTACAAGTGTGAAAATATAGACACATGTGTATACATATATATGTATAATTTCAAAATCATTATTTTACTCGATATAATGATAAGGGAAAAGTAACATGAGGGTCATCTTAAATTCATTGTATAACCAGGTAGTAATTTCTCAAAAGCTTAACTTAGAGTTAGAAATTGGAAATTCTCAATTCTGTGGTTCACTGTGTGACAGTTGGAAGTTGCTTGAATTTTATGTTTTTATTTGCACAATAGTAATATTGAATCTATCATCGGGGAAAAGAAGTACTTGCAATGAATTGAACATTCCTGTCTTTCCTTTATGTGTGTTACCTAAGCCTTTATTTAATTCTCTCTGGTAATGAACAGCCTAGACTTCTTTTAAGAGAATAATATAATGAACCACTCTTACCTGTCACTCAGTTATCAATTCATTGCCACTCTAGGTTTGTTTGTCTCCTCCATCACACATGCTATTTATTTATTTGTTTACTTGTTTCTGGAATTCTTTAAAGGAAACCCCAAACATCCTATTATTTCATCCCTAAATACTTTTGTATGTATCTCTAATAGGTATAGACTTATAATATTTTTTTAAAAACCATTATTGCATATAAAAATAATCCTTTGAAATCACCTAACACCTATCTACTCAAATTTGGCCATTTGGAAGAGCCAAGATTTGAATCGCGAATTCTCTAGGCTGGCTCCCCACCTTTTGTTAACTAACCTGATAAAACTTCACTTGCACTGTGTCCTTTGCTTTGTAAGCGTGGCCATCACACACATTGCCTGTAGTGGTTTCTCATTATTCTCTATCCTCCCCACTGACTTGTAGATTTCCTTGTGCTCTCAGTTCTCTGAATTTGCCCATATTAGATCTCTGAATGCCTCATAGATTTTTAATACCTCTCTACCTACCACCATTGGTGGTGGTAAATTTTAGCAATACTTTATTATTGCTTATTTGGGATGTTAGTTTAATAAGAAGAAAAGACATCTCTAAATGCATGCAGGTGGATGAGGAGGTAAAAGTTCAGGGTCTTCGAGTTAGCTTTACTCTTTTTAACAGAATGAACTTGGGCAAGTTTCTTAGTCACTTTGAATTTCTATCTGTAAAATGTAGTCAGTCCTGGACATAATTTTGTCCCACTGTATTTATCTTTTACAAGTGTAACCTAGCCCTCTTTGGCCTAAACCCTGGCATAAATAATTACACATTCTCTCCTTGTCTTCTCCAAAGTTCTTGGTCATTGGAATAGACAGAGCTTGCAGAGTGTGCAGTTGACTTGGGTCCATGGTTAGAAGGTCTCCAGAACAGTTTATGGGGGCTGGAGGGAGAGATCAACAGAAAAGCATATAAACTTGAAAAACTGTTACTTCACTAAAAGCAGAAGCATAGCAGAATACAGTTTTATTTTCAAATTGCTGTATCTTTGATATAAAAACAAAGAAAAAGAGAAAAAATGCCAGTTAACTTTTGTAAACATACAAAAAGAACTGAATGGAGTCCATTGGATCAAAGCTTTGTTGCATCCTTTCTCACCATGAAGAAAATCATCTACGAAGAAACATGAGTGTGGAAATAGAAGGAAATGGCAAGAAGTGGAAAAGGATGTACTATTTACCGACCTACACATCAGATCGTTATATATTTGGTGAAGATTACATGGGATATGACATGTAACATATTTTGCAAGTGTTAGGTATTTCCATTACTTTCAGAATTAACTTTTAACGTTAGAGATATTATAGGCAGAAATCACTTTGCTTACTATGAACCCTGATTTTTTTTTCCTACCTTTCCCCCAGGAAAAATGACATTTTAGGGTGAGTGAAAGGCTGGGCCCTGGAGTCAACCCGACCTTGTTTCAAATCCCAGCTCTGTCACTAACATTTCTGTTGAGACGAACAAAATCCATAACTTCACCAAATTTCATTTATTCATCTACAGAATAGAAAAAGACTTCTTATAAATTGTTACAAGAATTAAACAAGATAATGGACCTAACAGAGGTTAGCACTGACACATACATGATGAGCTCTAGAAGGATGTAGCTTTCTCCTTGATAACTCAGAATTCAGTATAATCCTGGGATTCATTCCCTAATTTTTCTCAGTTCACAGATTTTTCTTCTGTTATATATGTGTTACATTGTGGGCTTTTCCCTCCCTTAGGATCAGTCTATTATCTTGAGTAAAATTTTAATTTAATTTTTATTTCTCTTTAATAAATGAAACATCTTAGATGTTGATAGACGGTAGTTGTGGTTATTTTGATTCAGCTTCTGAGAACACTTGGAAATCTGATGGAGATTTTATTTTGAGATGGTTGGGGATTAGATGTGAAGGCAAGACAGGGAATGCTTCTGGCTGGGGAATTAGGAGATCTGGGTTCTGACAGAAACCAATCCCCTGACCTCCCTTGCTAAATTTGTCTGGACACCTGTGTCCTCTGTTTGAAGGAGGGGTTTGGAATAGGTGATGGTGCAGACGCTTTGCATTTCAACATCCTATGACTATCATTGGGCAGGTAGCACTTTGCCATTTGAGCCTCAGAGAGAGCAAGACAGGAACAAGGCTTATGGGTAGGAGTTGGGAATTCGGAAACAACAGGAGATGACAGAAGGTATTACTCTTCAGAATGAAGGGAGCGATATGAGGAGTGGGAGGAAATAAGAGAATTAAAGAACAGAAAGGGGGAGCAGTGCCAGAACTTCAGTCTGACTTATTTTTTGAGCCAGGCCAGGATTTCATAGCAACGTCCACTATTGCTTCTGGTAAATATACTTTTTTTTAAGGGAATCTCTTTCAGTGAGTGTGTACTCTCAACCCCAATTCTCAGGAAAGTCTAAATCTTTGCTCCTTATTGGAGATAAAGACAGTATGTTTGGTGTTGGTGCTAGTTTGCAAGCGGAAGCACGATGTGATGGTTTTTGCTCTAGGTTTAATAGATTCAAATGTATGATCTGTGTTCGTAGCCAATAGGGACCATGGAATTTCATTCAAAAGCCAAGCAGCAGAAAGTAAGGCATGATTTTGGCTAGAGGCCTTGATATTAGTCATGCTGACAGATACGCTGAAATCGCCTGAAAAACATGTGCATAAGTTGCCTTGTGCCAGTCTTTCTGTAAAATTTCCAAATATCCCCATCATGACAACTTGGAGTTGGACATAGGCCTGTAGAAAGATCGGCATTTAGCAGTAAAGTACTCCTTGCTACACTTTGGCAAATAGTATCCTGCGTTGTTCAGGTTTACTAAGGTCTCTTTGAGCAACCTTTAAAAGAAAGTTTCAGAGTTCGATGATTAACTAGGGTGATTGGATGGTTACTCAGGTAGAGTATCTCAGTGAGGTCATGAGCTCCTAAAATCTGGTGCTTAGCTTGGGAGTCCAGAAGCATCAGTTGTCAGCTCTTTCATTGACAGTCTATTTCAAGGAAACTGATCAAAAGAAACCAAATCTGTAAGATGCTGATGTATAAACCAACATGATAGCTTATAGTGAGACATGAATGGAACCAAAACTATGTCAACTGTTTTTCCATCCGAAGGAAAACTCATCTGGAAAGGCCGTCGTTACCATAGTTTGCAAAGAGTTTGGGGAAATAGTCGAATGACTGTATCCTCAAGTTGTATTATCATCTGTAGTTCAGGGACAGAACTACCAAAAGTACCGAATATCCAAGTTGCTTGAGCAGGGAGCTCCCCCGATCACCTTTCTCTCCCTTATTTCCATATCCATCACCTTCTTTGATTCCCTCTATCTTGTTTATCATTGTATTTCCAGCTTCTGACAAAGTGCTTATCACATATGTGCTAAATAAATGATAGAATGAATGGTAGGGTATTCACATCTATTAACTTAAATTTTGTTGGAATTAAGTAATAATCAGGTGGGTTTTTTTTTTTATCGAGCTTTTACATCCTCCTTTCTCTTATCTCTTCTCAATGCACTTGACTTTTCCCAAATCTCTGGGCCACTCATTGGGTTACTTTGTAATCTTGTGCATTCGGTGTTAGTTCTTTCAAGTTTCATTCTCTCTCCCCGCCCCCACCGCTTCTAAACAGTCTGTCGGAATTCATCAGTTCCCATGACTTTAAATACCTTTAAAATAGTGATGATTCCTACTTGTAAACCCAATAGGTCTTGGGCTCTCATGGCCATTTCAAACTGAACATGACCAGACTGAACTCATCATGGTCCCCCAAATCTGCCCTAGAATTCTCCTTCAGTAATGTCTCTCATGCTCATGGCAGAACCTAGGAGTATCTTTGACCCCTCTCTGTCTTCACTCATCTAATCATCACTGGTGTGGTGTGTCAGGGTTGAAAAGCAGTCACATTTCCTAAACAGTAGTTTTGTTTCTCCCAGGCTGTGCCCACCAGCTTTTTGTATGTATTGCTAACCTCCAAATGTAATACATAGTTAGTATATATAATGTAGTAGAAGAAATCAAAGTCAAATAAGACCAAGCCCTTTTCCTCAAGAAACTTACAAGGGACAAAAGACTTGTTCTACAAACGCTGAAAACAAGTCAGTGGATGGTAGGTAATAAAAAGCATTGCAAAGTCCTGGAGGTTAATTTTGGCTGTGTATTAGAAGGCTTCAGGAGATCATTATATGTGAACTAAGCCTTGAAGGGCCTGATGTTTCATGAGCTTTGTTGGCAAAGTCCCCTTATATGGCACCAGTCTATAAAAAGACATACTTAAATGGGAAGGTCTCTACCTCTTTGGGGCTATTCAGTTTTCTATTGTTGCCTTGTAATAAGGAAATATATTTCACTTGATGACTTTGAAAAATATTTAGCTGACGTATAATTCTGTGATTTGATCCTATGGTTTCTAAAACCCTCAAAACCTGGAAATGAAGCTGTCAGTACATCTCCTCAATACACACTTTTGTTTAAGGAGGAAAAATCATTCAGTTCCCATCAGTTTTTATTATTTGAATTTCAATCACTTTCTAGTACAACCAATCACAGTTTTAGTTCAACTTATTAAAAATTGGTGAATTAAATAAAATCTTGGAAATAGCTTTAGTTGCATGTGTCTAGAGGTATTTGGTTACTACAGGTAAGACAGTGGTTTGGGAACAGCTGCATTTTCTAAAAATTATCAACAATATTGATGATAGGGCTTCCCTGGTGGCGCAGTGGTTGAGAGTCCGCCTGCCGATGCAGGGGACACGGGTTCGTGCCGCGGTCCGGGAAGATCCCACATGCCGCGGAGCGGCTGGGCCCTTGAGCCATGGCCGCTGAGCCTGCGCGTCCGGAGCCTGTGCTCCGCAACGGGAGAGGCCACAGCAGTGAGAGGCCCAGGTACCGCAAAAAAAAAAAAAAAAAAAAAATTTATTAAAAAAACAAACAAAAAAAACAATATTGATGTTAAGAAAAACAACCACCATTTTCATGAGCCAAGAACAGTATTATGTACTTTTCATGTGCTACCCTATTCAGACTTCCTAACCATCCTACAAGATAGGTATAATAATTCTTATTTTTATAAATGAGGAAATTAAGTTTCAGAGAGGTTCTTCTGACCCTAACCCAGGCCTTCTGACCCTAAAGCCTGTGCTCTTAACCACTAACATGTTGACATTTCATTTTCTGTGATGTGTGTTAATGAAATATATTTATCAAATTTTGCTTTTTTTTTTTTAAACAGCAGTGGTTCCATCAATGACTATGATGAGCTCAAAAACATCATTTTCTCCTCTCACTTTCTTATACTTATTAGACTAACAAAATTATTTGTCAAGGTGAATTAAGGTATCAAAAACTTATATTCTGGTACGGTTTTCCCACATTCTCAAATGATGTGCTTATATTGTTAAAAATGATCTGGGGGCTTCCCTGGTGGCGCAGTGGTTGAGAGTCCACCTGCTGATGCAGGAGACGCAGGTTCGTGCCCCAGTCCGGGAGGATCCCACATGCCGCGGAGCTGCTGGGCCCGTGAGCCATGGCCGCTGGGCCTGTGCGTCCGGAGCCTGTGCTCCGCAACGGGAGAGGCCACAATAGTGAGAGGCCCGCGTACCGGGAAAAAAAAAAAAAAAAAAAAAAATGTTCTGTATATATTTGAAAGAAGTACCACTGATTTCATCATCAATTGTCTTTAAGTATTGCTGTCAGATTTGAAATGTAGAGCTATACTGGTAATTTCACATAGTCCCATTACTTACTTTTCATTCCGTTTGGTTTTTTTTTTTTATCATTGTATAGAATCCTCTACCGTATAACCCACTGTAGAGCTACAGATTTTTTTTTAGCGTTACTGAAAATGTTTGACTCTTATGAAGAGAATCAAAGTATGGGGAATGGCTTTTTAAAAAGTTTTAAATTTGAACTTTTAATAAGTCCATGAAAAGGACCCCATTTGGTCAGACTAATAACCTACCCGGATTCATTTGCTAAAAATGTTGATTGCTGGCCGTTTCACAGATGGACTCTTCGGAATATCTGTCCTGAATGTTATGTCCCAGTAGAGAAACTGAAATTTGGGGGGATTAATGATGAATTCATTCTCCCCCATCCTTTTTCCCAAATGAAGATGGTCTCTCTTTTCTCATTAAAAGAACATCTTATTTAGTGGGTATTGGTAATGGACTTCTTATATAATTATCAAGTATGAATTTTACACTTTACAAGCTTACCTGCCTTCATATTGTCCCAGATATCCTTCCTGTGGGATAATTATAGATTCCATGAAATTGCTTCAACTTGTCTATTTGCAACCTCTTTTTAAATCTTACTGCTTGTGCACTATAGAAAGAATGGGGACATACACTTCAAGTTCCCTAAATGGTTTCAGAATGACGCTACCATCTTTTTTTGCTTAACTGTTTTCTCTGTCATTTTGACTTTTAATGTGGGAGTTTCCTGAGCTCTCTAAAAGCTCTCAACATATATGAATTTTTTTTTCAGATTGAAGCAACCAAACTGGAGCCCGTATTCAATCTTACTGCTCTGGTTGGTTGCAATAGCCCTGTAGTAGCACTTGATATTTTCTGCTATTCTTCATTCTCCTCTGTGTATGTGTGTACTTAAATTTTGCTATGCATTCACCTGCACTTTGTGTCCCAAGATCTCTTTTTTTTCCTTCAGAAGTTAAAACATAATTCAGGACCTAATAATATAGAAAAATGGTTTCTGTGACTGTTGGACTTATTTTCCTTGTTGCAGTTTGCTGCTCATTCTGTATAATTCGGGAATTTGGCCTTGTAAGGTCTTATTCCAGGTCCAATTGCATATAAGTTTCTTTCCTTTTTTTCAAACAGAAATTGGCCATTCCCCTTATGCTTCTCATTTGTTGCCATACTTATTCCCTGCCAGTTAAATCCTGTAATTATGAAGTCTCCAGGGGAAAAGTTTATTTTTATTTTCAAAGACGGTAGCAGCAAAGGCCCTCTGTTACCCACCCAATCCACACTTCCCATTCTTAAAATTAAAATGTGTATTTTAACCAGTAATTTTCTGTGACATGCAGAATTATGATATTGCTTTATAAAGGGGGCTCACTTGGAGAGTGAAGTGACTTTTTTTGGTGAGTGTTCTAAAAGATTGCTTGCAGGCCTGATTTCCTTGAGTGTGCTACCTGTAGCAGTCTTGAAGCTGAAAGATGCTCATCCACAATCTTTCATATAAACTTAGGAGAAGAAATATTCTATCCATTCACAGTAGTAAGTTTTCAACTAGAGTTGGAAAACGCATAGTTGTTGGTTTTCTTTTTTTATTGAAGTATATTTGATTTACAATATTATGTTAGCTTCAGGTGTACAGCATAGTAATTCAATATTTTTATAGGTTATACTCCACTTAAAGTTATAAAACATTGGCTCTGTTCCCTGTGCTGTGTGATATATCTTTGTAGCTTATTTATATTAATATATAGTAGTTTGTACCTCTTAATTCCCTGTCCCTATCTTGCCTCTCTGCCCTTCTTCTCCCCTCATGTATCCACTAGTTTATTTTCTGTATCTGAGAGTCTGTTTGTGTTTTGTTATATTCATTTGTTGTTGTATTTTTTAGATTCCACAGATAGGTGATATACAGTATTTGTCTTTCTCTGTCTGACTTACTTCACTCAGCATAATGCCCTCCAGGTTCATCCATGTTGTTGCAAAGAGCAAAATTTCATTCTTTGTTATGGCTGAGTAACATTGCAGAGACAGTGTGTGTGTGTGTGTGTGTGTGTGTGTGTGTGTGTGTGTGTGTGTGTGTCTTCATTTATCTGTTGATAGACACTTAGGTAACTTCCCTATCTTGGCTATGATTGTTATTTTTCATTTTGTATTCATACTCTAATTTTTAAGTGAGGACATCATTTTACAGATGAAAGAACTGAATCTCCAGAGATTCATTGACTGGGTCAGGTTGATACAGCCTGTAAATAACAGAGCCAGGATTCAAATCCAGACTTTTGCATATAAATGTAGTATTCTCACCGTTAAAGTAGAGCTGTGATTTTGGAAATTGCCCCATTAACTTCATCAAGAGCATATGGTGAGTGTCTACATATAATTTTTGGCATTGCGCATAAGATAGTTTAAAATAGCAGAGTAACTACCCTTAGGAGCTTGTAGTTTTATATAAAGTCCTTTGTTAGTTGGGGCAAAACTTTTTATTGTTTCTTGAACAAGAAGAAATCATTTAAAGAAGAATGTTATAATCAGCTATGCCTAGAGAAATTACACTACTGCTTATCCCCTAAATATACAATTTATGTTATCGCATCATGTGTGGGCTGTCATACATTTGAATGTAGATGGGTCTTAAAGTTCCTGCTTTTGTTCCTTCAGGTCTGCTACCTCCTTCCCTATTCATCATGAAAACTATCCTGGAGGCAAATTTAAAACTCTGCGTTCTTTTTCTTTCCTCCATTCAACTCCTTTTCAGAATGCTTAATTTCATTCTGAGATCCTTGTTACCAAATTCATAACAAACTTCTAAGTATCCTATTCCTTCTCTTAGCTTCTGGCCTCACAACTGAAGACAAAATATTAACACAACAACAGACTCTGAAGTTACGGAGTCCTATTTTTTTTTTTAATTGAAAATTTTCCTTTTAGTTCTTGTCCTCTCTGCACATTGGTCAGAGATGATACGTTTGGGGTTATGAATGCTTACTTTTAAAGTGGCTCCTTTTAGGTTGAGCTGGAGTATGTCCTGGCATGCTGTGCTTCGGTGCTCCTTGGCTACTATGGAACTAGATTTTTTATTTATTTTTATTTTTGCTGTGTTGGGTCTTCGTTTCTGTGCTTGGGCTTTCTCTAGGTGCGGCGAGCGGGGGCCACTCTTCATCGCGGTGCGTGGGCCTCTCACCGCCGCGGCCTCTCTTGTTGCGGAGCACAGGCTCCAGACGCGCAGGCTCAGTAGTTGTGGCTCACGGGTCTAGTAGCTCCGCGGCATGTAGGATCTTCCCAGACCAGGGCTCGAACCCGTGTCCCCTGCATTAGCAGGCAGATTCTCAACCACTGCGCCACCAGGGAAGCCCGGAACTAGATTTTTAAAAAAGCAATTGCATGCCGTAAGGCCAAAGTAAATGTGGTGGCAAGATGGACAGATGCATTGGTGTGATACGGTCAGTCTTTGAGATGGGCTTTTTGCTTAGTCAAGAATGCATCTGTGTATAATTGGGAGTGATGGCTTACGTTTTCTTTCTTTGATGAGAAAAAACATCACTTTAAACTTTATGACTGGGTTTTTACAGAGCTAATAGACTACTTCAAAATTAAATTATATAGTCTCCTTGTGAAAAACAGTTTTTCAGATGCATTTGTTTGGGCCAGGAAAAATGTATAACATAGAAATATACTTTCTGTCTTGAATAGGTAAAATCTGAGTTCTATCAATTTTGAAATAGAACTAAAACATGTTTGTAGAGCTGATGTAACAAACAGAAGCCAAAATTTATGGACACAGTAAACGGGAAATGCATTTGTTGTCTACAGTTGGTTACCATAGTTACGGGGTGATTATCTTCAATTGGCTTTATATAAAATGGAGAGATGGTAACGGTTGTCTTGTCATGGTTTATCCCACATGTGTTTTTCCAGTAAGGATTATGGTTGGTAGATTGGGTTATCAGTGGGTCTGTTTGCCTTTATTTTAAAAAAAGCTGAGGTTTGTATTCAAGGTTTCTTTTTCATTCAGCATTAGTATATAGTGGTATATGTGTTTAAATATTTTTGAATAAGTCAATGCTGCCATCAAGTTTTATGAATTTTTAATTTGAATTTCTAATTGGATTTGAATGGTAGCACCTGAATGGCACATACTATTTCAGTAGGTAAGTCAATGAAGGTTTGGGGTTATTTAGCAAAATAATATTTATATTATATAAGTACATATGTATATATATGTGTGTGTATGTATATATATATATATATATATATATATATGATTTCTCATCTAGTTATAAAAACCTTATAGAAAAAAATTTAAATGCAGAAAAATAAAAAGAAAGCAAAAATTTCCATATAAGTATATATATATATATATATATATGTGTGTGTATATATATATATATATATATATATATGATTTCTCATCTAGTTATAAAAACCTTATAGAAAAAAATTTAAATGCAGAAAAATAAAAAGAAAGCAAAAATTTCCCATATTCCCCCTTTTAGAAATATAGCTACTAATCACATAGTAGTGTATACGTGCTAAAAAAGCATACACACACGAGTGTGTTTCTTTCAGAATGAGCATGGACTATTTTAAAATAGTGCAATTGCATGCATAATAATTAGATTTTAGGTTCACACTGGAAAACCCCCTAAAAGCCCACAGAGCCTCTCATTAAGTCATATTCTTTCTTAACCAAAAGAAAAATTCAGGGCTAAGGCCTTTGAAAGCCTGTAATTGCTGGAGGCCAAAGTATGGACCCAGATCCTGAAATTGTCCAGCCTGACTATTCTACTGTACATCCTTGAAGGTTTTAATATAAAACTGGGCAATGTGTGTTGCATTTGATTACACCTACTGCTCCTGTCACTGACCCTCCTGCTTTCAGAGAGAAGCAAAGCCATATTGAGTCTTGAGTCCCCTCTATCTTACTTTTTATTTTTTTTATTTTTAGTTTTTTTGGGCTGCACCCTGTGGCTCGTAGGATCTTAGTTCCCTGACCAGGGATTGAACCAGGGTCCCCACAGTGAGATTGCCAAGTCCTAACCACTGGACCGCCAGGGACTTCCCAGATCCCCTCTTTCTTGTTGGCTGCCTTTTCTTGGGAGTGACGTTAGCAGTCGAAAGGAAATTTGGTCCTCCTCTGTCATTAGAACACCCAAAAGATCTCTAACTCTGTGTATGCTTGGGGGTCCAGGGGAGCACTGTCTGAATAAAGAAGTCTGCACATTGCCCTCCTCTCTGGGTACGTATTCGCCTCCCTTTCCTGCGTTCTCCAGACTTTTTGGAAAAACTCCTAAAGGACAGTGAATTGATAGCCGTCACAAACTGTAGCAAGCTTGAAATTCCATTGGAAACTTTGGAAAATTTTTCTCTTATTTTGGAAATTCGTGTAAACTTGGTCTTCTATTTTATTTTTTAAATCTTTATTGGAGTATATTTGATTTACCATGTTGTGTTAGTTCGTGCTGTAGAGCAAAGCAATTCAATTATACATATACATATATCCACTCTTTTTTTAGATTTTTTTTTCCCATATAGGTCATTACACAGTATTGAGAAGAGTTCTCTGTACTATACTGGCCTTCTCTTCTTTTTTTTTTTGTTTTTTGAAGTTCATACTCTTCAATTTTTAAAAAATTTATTGGAGTAGAGTTGATTTACAATATTGTGTTAGTTTCAGGTGTACAGCAAAGTGATTCAGTTATACATAATACATATATTCATTCTTTTTCAGATTCTCTTCTTACATAGGTTATCACAGAATATTGAGCAGAGTTCCCTGTGCTATACAGTACGTCCTTGTTGTTTGTCTGTTGGCCTTCTATCATAAGGCAGCATTTGTTTTGATCGAAGGGTAATGGGTCAAGCCATTACCACCCACTCCTCCCTAGGCCGTTAAAAGGCACTCCTGGAAGATGTCCACGGTTTTCCATAGGTTTTCATCTTCCGACCTCCTCACCCCCAGCATGTGTCCATGAGGCTAAGAAGCTGCTGAAGTCATTTGTTCAGTGAAGCACATCACCCAGTGTTCCTACATGAACACGATGGAAGGTGGTGCCTTTCTCAAGGGGAACGTCACCCTCGCCTTATTGTTATATTTGTCATAGGATCACATCAGAGACGAGCATGATTGCCTCAGTGTTTTCTGAGTCATCTTAGTAAATAGAAAACCCTGAAGTTGTTATATTTGTGTATTTGAATATAGAATTAATATGTAGACAAAGAATACTTAGGTTTCTGGAAATTTTGAAGGATTGGAAAGCAGATTTGCATCCTGTTTTTACTTTGAAAAATTTTTTATTGAAGTATAGTTGATTTACAATGTTGTGTTACTTTCTGGTCTACAGCAAAGTGATTCAGTTATACATACATATATGTATTCTTCTTCATACTCTTTTCCATTATGATTTATTACAGGATATTGAATATAGTTCCCTGTGCTATACAGTAGGACCTTGTTTATCTATTTTATATATAGTAGTTTTATATCCTATTTTTTTTTTTTTTTTTTTTTTGTGGTATGTGGGCCTCCCTCTGCTGTGGCCTCTCCCGTTGCGGAGCACAGGCTCCGGACGCGCAGGCCCAGCGGCCATGGCTCACGGGCCCAGCCGCTCCGCGGCATGTGGGATCCTCCCAGACCGGGGCGCGAACCCGGTTCCCCTGCATCGGCAGGCGGACGCGCCACCAGGGAAGCCCTATCCTATTTTTTAAAATGAATAAATACAGGCTCTTACTGTAGTTATTTGTAAAAATGTAGAAAATAGAAATATGAAGAGAAAATCAGTCACTCAGATAAAAATCACTTTTTTTAGGCATTTCCTTCCAGAATTTTTTTCCACTCAAATATGAGTGTGAATGTTTGTGGGTGAATGTAGACATGTCCGTGGGTATTTACAAACTTGGAATCGTGTATTACATCCAATTTTGTATCCTGCTCTTTTTATTTGATGTTGTGAGCATTTGTTGATATCGTTAAGTATTCTTAAGTTGTCTTAAAAATATTCTCAGTTGTGCACTCTATTATTTGTACATTAGATAATACCTTCCTTAATATGTGTGTGGGGAGGGGGTGGGGACATCATGGAAGGTAGGTTCTCGGTTTGGTAAATGGTTATTGCTCCTGTTATCAGGGTTTTCAGGGTGCTTCCCAGAAGCTCCACGGGCACAGTGTGGAAGGGAAAATGCTCTCACCAGCAGTGAGTGCTGTGAGTGTGCAAATGTGGGGTAAATTTAAAACCTCAGTTTTTCTCAGTGATGCTGAGTTATTCGTTGACCACACAGTTAGTGAGTTTCCACCATGTGCCAGGGAATGTATGCGTGTCAGGGAAAGAGTAAGACATGGTTCCATCCTCGGGAATGTGCAGTTGTAGGAGTGAATCTCTGCTCAAAGTAGGAGTGCTGATCCTTAAGATGTCAGTAAGTATTTTAGGGGGAGAAATATGCATTGGTCTGATACGTTTGCAAAATGCTGCAACTCTATCTCATTCTTACAGACTCACAGAGCTTACTAAGTCTCGAAAAAGTCTTGCAGAAAAAAAAAAATCAGTTTTATTAAATCAAGTATTTCCTGAATTTATCACCAAAATATTTACCCCAACACACTAGGATTCTCCCAAATTCTCCTAACAAATACCGTGAATTATTTAACACTACAGAATTTTTATTGTTTTTGTATATTTATGAAAACTTTTAGGTTTAGATCTAGGTTGGAGGTGGGATTGTTACTGGAAAAATCAATGTGGTGATATAAATTACCAGTGGACACGTTCCCTTGTCTTGAGTTAGTCTCAAATAACAGCCTAAGGACATCAGTGCCGACACTTTATCCTGAGATTTCAACACTGCTTCATAATTGTAAAGAAGATTGCAGTGGTGCTTAGTCGTGTACGTCTGCTTACAGACGGTTCAATTAGTCTCTGCCTTGAACCCCTGAACCTCTCTTTCCAAGTCCATTATTTGACATCTGTCAGAGCATGACCTGAAATGCTAAATTAGAAGCCGCTAGATCTGGTAAGATCTTGCCTCTTTCTCTAAAAGTTTTTCTATTAAGTTTCTCTGAAATAAGTTCTGAGAATGTAAGGCTTTCTCTGATGACTCCTTATCGAATATTAGTAATATTTTTAATCTGCTCGCTCTTGGCTCCTGCGTGTAACTCTTGGGAACCTTTATTAACAGTACAGCAAGCATCCAGTATCCAGTGGTGGCACCATTAAATGAAAGCAGTTTTGACAGGTGTTGATAATTCACATTTCCATCTCAGCTGACTTATTATTTGGGGTCCGTAAGTGTTTTCTGGCACAGGCATACCTCAGAGGTACTGTAGCTTTGGTTCCAGACCACCACAATAAAACGAATTTCTCAGTAAAACTAGTCATGTGAATTTTGCTCAGTGCATTTAAAGTTATGGTTTCACTGTACTGTATAGTCTGTTTAGTGTGCAATAACATGATGTCTTAAACAACACACATACCTTAATTAAAAATAATGCTACTTCAATTAAAATACTATTGGAAAAAGGGTGCTTATAGAGTTGCTTGATACTATGTTGCCACAAACCTTCAATTTAAGAAGTGCAATAAAGCAAAGCACAATAAAATGAGGTACGCGTGTACAATATTTCTGAAATGTATACTGTTGTCAGTCTATGGGGAAAAATGTATATTAAGGCATAGAAAGTATGGGAAAATTGGTAGTTTTTTATCCTATTGATGGGAGTTTTAAATTACCCTAATGTTGTTAGAAGGCAATTTGACAATTTTTTCAGTAGTTAAAATATCTATAATCTTTGAACAATTTAACTGCTAGGAATTTATCCAGTTAAAATCCTCATAAAAAGAAGCTCCCAAGATAATGTACAAGGATAGTCATTTCAGCTTTGTCCTCCTGTAAGGTATTAAATTAATGTCATTACATCCATGTAATTGAATACCAGTCAGCCATTAAAACGTATAAACGTATCTGCATGGGAATATCTCTAACGTGTAATAATAAGTTGATAAAAGCAAAATGCCAAGAGGCTTATACAGAATGGTACCTCTTATTTAAAAGGAACGCTAACAAAAACTGTTAAACTTTTGTAACACAAACACACAAATACATCCACATGAGTGTATATGTATGTATATAGGTTTTTTTCCCAAGGACTATGCACAAGAATGACTGGTTTTGTTTACTTTAGGCATAGGGGCTTACTAGCTTGTATTTTGCCTTTTATATTTTTTTGTATTTGAAATTCCTAACATTGCATTTATCACTTTTTTTTGTCAATGGGGTTATCTGTGTGATGGGTTTTTTTCTAATATTAAATGAGATAACACATGTAAAAAAAAAAAAGCCTAGAGCAGTATTCCATTGATATTTCAATAGGATTTGGAAAAAATCAGTGTTGTTCAGAAATAGTAAGGGCCAGAGGAGATGAAACATAATATACCATGGAGAGTCAGAGGAGTGGAAACCAGGGAAAAGCTATGAAAAGGAAGATTTGTTTGGGAAATGTGGGAGAGGGTGGCTTTTTCAAACTTTACCAACTACATTTTCTTCCCTTTTAAGTTTTATTCTCTCTGTCAATCTTACTCTTTTGCAGTTGCGTTTCTACCTTATTCTTCAGCTTCTTTAGCATTGAACTCCATCTCTGTGCTGTTATTTTCTCCTGCTCCCCATCTTTGGTCCATGTGGCTCTTTGTTGTTCTCTTGTCAGGTTAGGGTTGCAGTGAAAAGCGGGGATTTGGGTGTTGGGACCAGGACTACCTGAGCATTGATCATGCACTTGCCACTGGCCAGACACACGGTTGATGTCTTCCCTTAGCCTAACCTCTGAACTTCCTTCTCCTTATTACATCAACTGGTCCTGATGTTGTCTAGCCTTGTAGGAGGAGACAGTGCTTGCTGGATTTTTTTTTTTTTCAAAAAATGGTTATGAAATTGCTTAAGCATGATACTTCATTGATATGATGGGAAAATGAAGTATTGCCTAGTAGAAGAAAATACCGACTTGCAAGAAACCATGGTGGTTTATTTATTGTCATGATTATCTAACTTAATTTACCAAACACAGCCCCCCTACTTGTAATCATATAATTGAACAGCTGAGGCCTACACAGTTACCCAAACTGACTAATCCCTATCCAATTAAACAACATCGAGCTGTAAAATGCACATTTCCCTTGTGATACTGTGGGTTTCTCAAAGCTCAAAAGCTTAATATCCCGCTGTTGTGATTTTTCTGACTTGACTAGTTGGTAAACCAAAGAAAATCCAAAGTACTTTGTACACCAATATGGAGGATTATTATAAATAGTTCCTTATCTATACGAGGAAGACAGCATTTAACTCTGATTCTGGTCTCCATTGGCTTTTCTGTATCACTGAGTCTAAAGTTAAGAGCTTGAGGAAAGAAATTACACACAAATAAATAGGTTATCATTGAATTCATCTGTGAGTATTTGATCTAGCCTCTAAAGCTCAATGCCTGTGATCCTGAGTTCCGTCTATGTGTCACAGTTGATTTGGTGAGAGAATTGGTTACATTGGAACAGACTGATTTTCCAACATGGTAAATGAAAGGGTGTGACTTACTGATAATATGTTGATAGCCGGATTTTAAATACTAACAAAAGTACACAACTGTAAAAAAAAAAAAAAAAAAAAGACTATGTTCAGTTCATGTTCAATGTGAGTTCAAAGTGGTCTATAGGATGATGACCACAGAGAAGTATTGAAAAGAATATTGATCAAGACTATACTGTCTTAGTATTTCATTTTAGCATTATCTTTTAATTAATGTATGGCATAGAATAACAAATAATACTAACCTGTGTTTACTGAATCATGTAAGGTATTATGATGAAGTGCTTTAGTTGCGACATCTCATTTATTCTCACCTTAATATTGGCTTTTCCATCAGCTCCATTTTAAAGGAAAGTTAACCTACCAAAGTTCACCCAGCTAGTAAGTGGCAGAGCTGGGGTTTGAAACCAGTCTAGAATACCCTTATGGATGAACCGAT
Organism: Physeter macrocephalus; assembly: GCF_002837175.3. NCBI lineage: Eukaryota > Metazoa > Chordata > Mammalia > Artiodactyla > Physeteridae > Physeter > Physeter macrocephalus. The sequence continues at coordinate 13,260,221 of NC_041233.1, read as the reverse complement.
AACCAGAGTAAACAACAGGTTGGTTTGGAGACCATTGGGAATGGAATAGGAAGAGAGTACTGATCTTCATAATGTGATTTTGCAATTTTAGTTGAAATGTAGGTTTGTGGAATATCAGATAGTCATACTTAAATATGACTGTAGCCTAATTATAGCTGTTCCTTTGTCTTTCAGAAATATGCTGTACAAAAATCTGTTTTGCTTAATTCACCAATGAAAGTTTCCCTACAATGTATGGGCATTATATATTTTAAGTGTGAGTGGTGTTGGATCACATAAATCTGTAAAATTTATTTTTTTCCATTTTATCAATAAATACAATTGTTAAGTTTAACTTTGCATTAGTTACGAATTTCAACGTTGTGTGTATGTGAATTCAATTAGTTTATCTTTCTTTGATCTGCATATCTGTTTATTAGTTTTCCCCAACTTTTGTATAGTCTAAGAATTCTATAGAATAAAATTATTTTTTGTTTTTTGCTTTTAAACTGCTTTCCTCTTCGTTTAATTACCTGTTCTTCTCTGCCATGAGGAAATGCCATGAGTATGAATAGATAGTTTACATGATATACTGGGAATTATTTTTGGTTTAAAAAAATACAGTTTAACCAATTTTACTCTTAAATTATGAAAAATTTGAATGTAAGATGTGTTTTAAGTGTTTCTTATAAATATTTAGGTGAAAAATGTTCTCATGAAAGATGAACAATGCCAGGCTGTGACTAAATATACATTCGTTAATAATTTTGACATTTAAATGTAATAAACACAAAATTGTTTGGCAATTACTTTTGAAATCTTCTGTAAGTAATGCAGCCATACTTCTCCACAGATCTTGTGATGGTTCCCACATCCTGTTGAAAATGAATTCAGGATCAGGGTGATAAATGTTGGTGGAATAATCTTATCAAAATGAAATGAAACTTGTGCAGTGGCTACATAGGGAGAGGAAGAGTTAATATACATGAGTGAAATGCTTGAATCGAAGCATAAGAAACGGCTCCACGGTGATATTTGAGTTCGTTCTTTTCTCCTATGAAAGTTTGTTGTTTTTATGTCAAGTAACAGGGCTGCAATAACACATTAAATTGCCAAGTAATTGGCTTTTAGTCAGTTAATACATTTTTCATCTTGGATAAATGGCATATATTCCCTGAGCTTCATTAACCGTATCTTTTTCTTTTTAATAGCTTTGTTGAGATAGACTTTACATAATTCACCCATTTAAAGTCTAATACTCAGTGTTTTTTAGTTTATTCCCTGTGGTATAATCATCAGTACTAACTCTAGAACATTTTCATCACCTGCCCCCCCCCAAAAAAGAAGCCCCCTTCCTATTAGCAGGCATTGTCCATTACCCACCAATTCTCCTCCACCCCACCCCCTAGGCAACCACTGATTTAATTCCTGACTCTCCAGATTGGCCTATTCTGGACATTTCACATAAATGGAATCATATTTATATGGTCCTTTGTAACTGGCTTCTTTCACTTAGCATAATGTTTTCAAATTTCATCCATCTTGTAGCATGTATCAGTACTTCATCCTTTTAATGGCTGAATAAATATCTTCATAGGGATATACTACATTTATTTATCTGTTCATCAATTGATGGATGTTTGACTTATTTCCACTTTTTGGAAAGACTATTACCATGAACTTTGATGTACAAGTTTTGTGTGGACCTATGTTCTCAATTATTTTGGGTATATACCTATGAGTAGAATAGCTAGGTCATATGGTAACTCTATATTTAACCTTTTGAGGGTGTCCCAGACTGTTTTCCTTCCAAAGCAGCTGTACTGCGTATGAGGATTCTCATATCTTTACAATAGGAATAATAAAACCTGTTTCACCATTGTTGGGAAAATTAAACAAGACAACCTATGGTCAAGTGGTTAGGGTGGTGTGGGCACATAGTAAGGGCTCACTAAATGTTCCCTTCATTGGTTTGTTATCATTAGAAAGACCTCTTCTATCTTGAGCCAAAACCTGGAGCCACGGGAATCCCACTGAGGAGAAACAGAATGAATTGACTGCCTTTCCCAAAGCTAGCCCTTCAGATTCTGGAAGGTAGTTATGATGACCTCTTTATCCAAGGTTTGGCTTTAACAAGTTCAACCTTAACCCTATTAGCTGTACCTTGTACATAAATAGACTCACATAGCCTTTCTTCTATAATTTTGGAAGTGTTCAAGAGGACTAAGGAGTGACTGGTGTGACCCTGAGTGTAATGAAGGGGCAAGAGCTCTTGTATAGAATCTACTCCCATCTCAGCCGCTAACTATGAGTCGTTGAACTGTTACTTCATGCATCTATAAAATAAGGACTCAGACAAGATGGTCTCTAGGTTGCTTCCAGCTCTAATATTTGAATTCTAATAGAGCCAGAAAAGTAGCTTAACTTTATAAATATCTTGACTTTTCCCAGCGAAATACCTTAAGCCTTTCTCCTAAGTCATCGTTTTTTGTTTTTTGTTTCTTTTTTCCTGACTGAAAAGCTTGGTTCCCATTAGATCTTGCAATGCTGGGGAGCATTTCATCAGGTTTTACTACTGAATTCCAAAAACTCAGAAATCATTTAAGAATAGATATCCCTTCCTCTTAATACAAAGAAGTATCCTAGAATGTTCAGCCGAGGTGGCAGAAGCAGCCTAGCTTCTCCCTCTCCCTCTGATCTTACATCCTTGCTCATTTGAGTTTGGTTTAATTATGTTCCTAAATTCTCCTAGAGGAATGTCTTTCCTTTCTTCTGCACTCAATTTCCTGCCTTATGGGCACAATAAATGAGGACTGATCAGGAATATATCCCCTTTTGCTGGACATTGAATGGGTAGATGTGGATTTATGTTATTCTAAGTAACTTGGAAACCATAAAGATTGCTGCACAATTTTGTGCAGGGTACATAGGAATTTTCATGGCCCAAATAAGATCCAGCAGTCTGGAGTTTCTTCCTCGTTAGACCCAAGGGAAATATTCCTCCAAATGCTTCCTGGAATTTGGTAACTCACTGGCAAAACTATACAGGTCTCAGGAGTAAATTAGGTTTTCATGAGAAGTTCATCTATCATAGAAACAAGGTAAGAAAATAGAACCCTGTACCCTTTGCTTTGGAGAGCCTAACAGATGTAGGATGTGGCTCATTGACTTATAGATAAAGAATGAGCTGCAGAAAGTGAAGGAAATGTTCTTATAAGCATTACTTTTTTCAAATTTTTAGGGTATATATTTTGCATTTTTAAGTATCATGTGTATAGAATTAGTTCTACACATTGCAACCAACTTATAAGTGGCATTTGTGTTACAGTTTTGTTGTTGAATATCTGCCATGAGGCAAATTGACATTGGGGCATACCAAGTCAAGTTAAGCTTAATATACTAAGTTTTTGAAGACTTAACTTAGTATATTTTGAATAAATTAGTATAATTATAACTTAGTATAATTATAATAATTTAGTAAAACTTAATATACTAAATAACAGTATATTTTGAAATACAGCAAAAATGTTCCATCTTCATATGCTAAAGAAGAGAAACAGACACTTTGGCAAACAGTAGCTCCTCAGTACATTATGTCAGGAGATGTTCTCTGTATATGGATAACTTTTGGTTAGATAATGTTTAAGATTTTTTACTTGGAGAATACTCTTGTAAAGACGGCCTATCTCCCCGTCCTCATAAAGCCAGGCTTTATGAGTCTTTTTCTTTTATTTTAATTTAATTGGAGTATAGTTGATTTACAATGTTGTGTTAGTTTCAGGTGTACAGCAAAGTGATTCGGTTGCACATATACATATATGCACTCTTCTTCAGATTCTTTTCCCATATAGGTTATTAGAGAGTATTGAGCAGAGTTCCTTGTGCTACACAGCAGGTCCTTGTTGGTTATCTATTATGTATAGTAGTGTGTGTATGTTCACCCCAAGCTCCTGATTTATCCACCCCCCCACGTTTCCCCTTTGGTAACCATAAGTTTGTGTTCGAAATCTGTGAGTCTGTTTCTGTTTTGTAAATCTTTGACCAATTATGGCAGAAATGTTGAAATAATTAGGTTATTTCTTTGTCCACTATTATCTAGTTTACCAAAAAATTGTTTGTTACAAAAAGATTTGTTCATTTGAAGCACCACATTTTAAAGTGAGAAATGAACAAAAATGTTGTTAAAAAATGTAAAAACAGAAGGGGAAAACCCCCAGTGATCTCATAAGTAGAATGTTTCTTTCCTGAATAGGTAATTCATATTGTGCTCACTGCTTGATTAGCTCCATGATATAAACTGCTCTAATGAATGGTGACAAAAGCACCAATTAGCACACCCCGACCTCTGGCATTAGTATCTCCCAGTAGACTTGTAGGTGTTTCTTCCTTAATGTGTGTGCCTAGGGTCCCCAGAAGGGAGGTGGACTTTTAATACAGCATGGAGATAAATTCTCCATGTTAAACAACGCTTATTTTCTCTGTGCTGCTGGACCTTTTCAGAGTCTGAGAGGAGTGCATTTCTTGGCAAAGAAGAAAGAATCTTGAGTTCCTCAGCAGAGAATTAAAATGTCTTGTTGGTGGAATGAAGCCATCGGTCCTCATGGAGCCCTGTATTCATGTAGAGCTTCTCTCCTCCAGATAAATATACACTCTTCCTAGAGGAGGAGGAGTCGAGTCAATTTTATTATGTTTGTTCATTAAATTAGGCTAGAAAAAAATGAAAATGGAAAGTATTTGCCAAGAATATCTATCAACCCTCTTAAATCTGGAAAATTCTTGCGTATTTCATTTTCTAAAAAGCACGATTATTAAACTGACAGCTGAGAATGAAATGAAGCAGTTCTGCCATGTCAGACTTTCCTTAGCTTTGACAGGGCTGCTAACCTGGTTGATAAGGGAATTTCAATGCTTGTTAAGTTCGCTCTTGATTTTCTTATGGAAAGGATGGAGAAATGCCAGGAAGAGAGAGAATGGTAAATAGTTGAATGATCCTACCTAAAGATGACAGGGTTTATTAAAAACAAGCAAACAAACAAAAAAACATGCCACACGATTCTGTCCTAGGCCTTGACCAAGCCATTATTTTTGTCAGTGGCCAGGATAAAACATAGGCAAAATGCTTTTGTAATGCACATGCCCTCAAATCTGGGAGGGCAGGAAATATATTGACTGACAAAAAGACGGTTAGGGCTTCCCTGGTGGCGCAGTGGTTGCGCGTCCGCCTGCCGAGGCAGGGGAACCGGGTTCGCGCCCCGGTCTGGGAGGATCCCACGTGCCGCGGAGCGGCTGGGCCCGTGAGCCATGGCCGCTGAGCCTGCGCGTCCGGAGCCTGTGCTCCGCAACGGGAGAGGCCGCAGCAGAGGGAGGCCCGCATACCACACACACACAAAAAAAAAGACGGTTAACGATCTGGAAAAGTAGACCAAAAAGATGATTATTCATAGGGATAAATGTAAGAGTCAAGAAAATCTATGGAACAAGTCCAGAAGAAATTTTTAGCTATTAAACCTAAGGGAAAGAATACAGGACAGAAATGCTCAGTTTTGGTTATACACTAAAATCACATGCGTGGGTACCTGGGAGCTTTTAAAAAATGCCAGTACCTGGGTACCACTCCAGCCAATTAAGTCAAAATCTCTGGGGGTGAGGCCCAGGTATTGGTATGTTTAAAAATCTCCCCAGATGATTTTATTGTGCATTGATGCTAGAAAACTACTGATTTTCTTTTGTGGATAAATGCAATAAGGAAGTAACAGTAAGATGTCACTGTCTACCTCTTTACAAAAGCTAATTTTTTCTTAAATAATCAGACCACATTTAGGCTATTGTATGGAACAGGAGACATACTCAGGAAGAACAAAGTGAAAATGGTGAAGTGATTGAAGGGTCTTGTCTGAGAACTGTGTAGGAAATTGTGAATGCTTACATGGCTAATATAAACGTAGGCAGTAAACATTTTTAAAGAAGAGATCTCAGTATGCTTACCTTTATACTCAGGTTTATCAAGGAAAAGTTTCTGGGTTATTATTCTGGGGATGTTACAAAAAATATTAGGCTAGATTGTCTACAAAGAATCAGAATATTACAGAGAATTTCTTCTTAGAAATAGGAGCCTAATTAAAACAAGTCATTTTGACAGGTCTTTGACAGTTTGGGGTTGTACATGTGTATCAGCCCTTCTGGTATTTTTTTGATTGTTTCAAAGATAATATATTCATAATTTCAGGTTTTAAATCAATCTTTAGATAAGTCACCAAAGACTTCATTATGGTAGCAGAATAAAAGATAATATAATCAGCTGTGAAATTTTTAAAAACTTTTGTTTATATTGTACTATAGTTGATTTACAATGTATTAGTTTCAGGTGTACAGCAAAGTGATTCAGTTATGCATATACATATATCCATTCTTTTTCAAATTCTTTTCCCATTTAGGTTATTACAGAGTATTGAGCAGAGTTCCCTGTGCTATACAGTAGGTCCTTGTTAGTTGTCTACTTTAAATAAAGTAGTGTGTATATGTCAATATGTATGTATATGTTAACTTTGTCAACAGACTAATCTAGAATATAGAACCCTGGCTTTCCAGTCATGGAAAAGCACTCATTGCTACCAGTCCTTGACCAAATCTTCCTATTTACCACACCTTGTTTTAAATAGTGTAATAAATCTCTTCTTTCTTTAGTTTCCTTCTTGGAGCACAGATCTCACAACCCTAAGCATGCGCTTCCTCTGTTCTTCTTCTGGTTCCTTTGGGCACCCAGATTGCTGGGTGCTTCTTTCCCATCTGAGAAGTATTATGAAGAACCTCCCCTTTCTCTCCACTTTGAAGTTGGCAGGCAGCTGAGGCTGGCTTGCTGATGACAGAACGGGGAATAGTGTGAGAAGAGGCTATTTTCACTTCAGTCCCTTTACTCTGTCAGAACTGAAATGTGTGAGTTTATATTTGATTGCGTGACGTTTGACCTGGCCCAATCTGAGCTTGCGAGGGAGTCATTGCAAACACTTGAGCTGCTATTGAGCCATTTGAAGACCTGTTATACTTGCCCTGTTGCTAACTGGTCCTCAAGTTACTGATTGACTTTTCCTGATGACAGTTTTGCTGTGATGATTTTTTTTTTTTTTTTTTTTTTGGCGGTACGCGGGCCTCTCACTGTTGTGGCCTCTTCCGTTGCGGAGCACAGGCTCCGGACGCGCAGGCTTAGCGGCCATGGCTCACGGGCCCAGCTGCTCCGCGGCACGTGGGATCTTCCCGGACCGGGGCACGAACTCGCGTCCCCTGCATCGGCAGGCGGACTCCCAACCACGGCGCCACCAGGGAAGCCCTTGCTGTGATTTTTGATAGGATATTGGGGGCAGGGCATATACCTCGACTAGAAAGTCCACCCAAGTATGTCTTACATGCCTTGGATTCACTTTCAGCCAGTGTAGTATTGAACCCATCCTGGCTGACAGGCTTTACTTTCCCTCATTTATTGATGTATCTACAACATCTGCAGGAGAAATTCTCCATAACAGATGTCTGGACATTGCTACTCATTCGCAATCAATCTACGCATCAAAGTGATCATTTTGGTCTGGTTATTTTATGGTGAGTCTATTGTAGTAACTGTGAAGCCTTATTTAGTAACGTGTTATTTTCATTCTAACTTTAATTATTATTTGGCAGTGTAACGAAGTGGCATGGGAAGTATAGCGTTCATTAATTGTTGAAGTGTGAGGAAAGAGTTTCTCCCTCAGTCTCAGTGTCAGGGAAAGGATGCTTGCTCCATCAGGGAGCGGGTCGGAAACGAGGGCCTTCCTTTTAATGAAATATTAGCAGCCTGTGATAGGATGTGATGCTATGGAGAGGCCATACGAGGCCAGTGGGACCATCAGGGTACATTGGTGCACAATTAAAAATGGGTGTGCAATGAAAGCTCTGTGACCTGTGCTCAGATCAGACCCCTGCCTGTAGCCAGTCATTGACTGGAGGTCACAAATTATGGGCTTTGATATCTTTCTCTAGAAAGTGAGAGTATTTGATCTAAATAATTCTAAAATCTCTTCTTCCTCAAAAACTGGTATTATATCTACAGTTATATGGTATGGTATTCTATGTTGTAATTTTGGCATTATAATTATAGAACCATACCTCATTTGTATATAGTATCGGAATTGTATCTTCATAAGATTTCCTAGTAATTCCGATGTTCATCCCTATTTTCAAACTTGCAGTTCTGCTTACATAGTGTTGTTGACATCTTTACACAGAAATGAGAATAAAACGAATTCTTAGGATTATGAGTAATAAGAAGAGGTACAGTTTTTTTGGGGGGGTAATACTTTGAAAATCAGGAGAACTAAGACATTTTCCCCTCAAGTTCTTAGAGAGTTCAAAATATCAGTGATGATATAAATTTAACATAAATACAGGTATAAAATGATACAAAATAGATAACCCAGGAGCATGAAGTTTGAACACTGCCCTTCAGAAAGCCGTGGGAACGCCAGCCAGTCTAACTGTACCACGGAAGACAGCGCGTCAGCTTTTTAAGAAATAATCAAGAGACATAAGAGCAATGAAATGATCTGTCTGTTGGAGCTGTGCGATTTCTATTGTGTCTTAAACAATAGATTCGTACCCCACCCCTTGCAGATAAAAATTTTAATTCTGGGAAAATAAGAATTTGCATATTGATCATAGCCAGCTAGGACAACTGACAAAATAACCCAGATGGTGGTTGTGTTTTTTTTTCTTTTTTTTTTGATGGTGATGGTGATGTTGTTTTAAAGTAATTCTCTAAGACCATACATTTTCTAGATGCTATGGGTTTATTTATTCTAACATAGTACTTTCTGGCCATTATCTTCCTGTGCCTTCACATTGCTGAGGTCAGTACCATGCAAAGTTTTATTTTCTCCCTGAGTTCCTAATGATTTTTGCTCTCTTAGATATTGCTTTTCTGGCTCCTTGAGTTTGCTGATTCGTTGTCTATGTCTCTGGGAGACATGCTGTTATTTCCCAAAGGAGTCACTCCTGACAAAAAGTGATCACCGGCATATTCGCAGCTTAGGTGTTTTTGCTGTTTGGCTTCTCTCTAGATAAATCACAGTGTTTGCAGAGCAAGTGTGCAGCTAAGCTCCGGACTAGGAGATGGCGTGGTGAACGTGCTCAAAGGAATTGGTGACAGGTTCTGCACGGGTTTTGTCTTAAGCCCTTGTTCCCCACATCAGAAGGAAGGTGTGCCATCTGCTTTTTTTTTTTTTTTTTTTCCCTTGGTACGCGGGCCTCTCACTGTTGTGGCCTCTCCCGTTGCGGAGCACAGGCCCTGGACGCGCAGGCTCAGCGGCCACGGCTCACGGGCCCAGCCGCTCCGCGGCACGTGGGATCTTCCCGGACCGGGGCACGAACCCGTGTCCCCCGCATCGGCGGGCGGACTCTCAACCACTGTGCCACCGGGGAAGCCCGCCATCTGCTTTTTTGAGCTGAGGTGTTTGTTCCCACTCTCAGTCTTGTGTCTCATGCTCTTGACTTGACTTTTGAAGCTGCTGCCATCGGAGCTCTTGTATATTTCAGAGATGCACACAACAAGTTTGACAAAAAGCAATTGGACAACATTTCTAACTGTGTGTGTAGCTTTTTAAAAGCAGTGAATTACTGGAGATGTCCTCATCTGGACAGTCTGTTGAAGAAATTTGGGGCGATTGATCAGAGATCACTTGGGTTAATTAAGGCCATGTTCCAAAAAGGGGCTGCATTTTACTTTCTGGGTGATAAAAGCTGTGAAAGCTTAAGAAAACAGTTTTAAACACCGTCATGCATCATTAATTAAAGCTGACAAAAGAAGCAGTCAAAAGGAGAAAAGACCGAGAATAGTGCGTTAGCATTGAAAGCAGATGATTAAAATTGGATAGAAGAGGTTCCCAAGCAAGTGCAAAAACAAGTAAGGCTTCAGGATCTGGAAAAGTCCACGGTGCCTCACACATCTCAGCCAGGTGTGTGATTCCGGTTGAAGTTTCTAGTTAGTACAGGACCCAGTGGTGGTTTCTCAGACCTGCCAGATCTTAGGGAGGTTTGAAGTGAGGAATATGGTAAAAGAGACATATAGATGTGCCGCTTAATTACAGATGATGTAGACAATTTTTAGATGAAGGAAAACTGAAAATACTGGCAAAAGGTTTGACTCTCAGACCAAGACACCTATTAAATGTCGCAGGAATAGAATCTCATATTGTTGTTTCTGTAGCACACCTATCTATTGAAGAGGGAGTAGATTTGTTCCTTGTAAACAGATTGTCCCAAGGTAACGCTGGGTACTTTTCAGTTTAGGTTCTTTGTGATACACGCTCCATCGCTCATTTTGATGTACTGGATTTTGTGGTACATTTTAGTTTGCTTTTTATTTCGTATAAAAAATCCCACCCATAAATAGAATAAAGATATCATCTACATATTTTTTTACCAGTAGCATTAAGGCCAATCCAATTCTCTTTGATAAAGGAGATGCATATCCATAAACTCCTTGTGGTTTCTGGGGTATGAATAACAGGTTTCCTACTTTCCCTACATTATTTATAGACCCTAAAACATGAGCCTGATTTTCTCATCTTCATGCAGGCAAAGCTCCCAGGAAATGATTGGGAACCTTGTGTAACTCTGGGTCAAGTTAATAACTTTGCTTCCATTCCCTTAGACTACTCATTGCTATGTGGTGGATATTTTTACTTAAGCTTATTTTTTTGTTTCCCTTTCATCTACTCAAAGTAATATTGCAAGTTCACACAGAAAAATAACCTTTCTGCTTTAATCTCCTCTTCTCCCAAAGGACAGAACCAGTGTTCTGTCTACCTCCCTTATGTTCTTGCTGAATTTTCTCAGTACAGCTGTTGTAACATACAGCCCTTGTTTGTAATGTCACAGTCAGCTGGCATTTGTCTGTTTGTTTCTCTGCGTTGTGAACTCCTGTTTTGGGGGGATGGATGTCTTATCATTATTCATCACAGTGGCCCAAGCTATAGCAGATACAAGGTAGGACCCTAGGAAATGTTCAATTGTACCTTCCTTTAAGGGGAATTATGAACCACACTTAGGGAATACACAACACCTGGGCTGCTAGCAAATTTCATTTCCTCAATTGACTTTGATGGCAACATGAGATCATCGAAAGGAGCTAGTTTCAAATAGAAAAACGTGACAAAAGAGACTATACTTCCATTTCTCAGCAATTTCCTTCCTTGCTTGTAGGGTGCCAATTCTGAGAAGATGCTTTTTTGCACAGAATAGCACACTGGAATATTTTTACAAGTGGGAAATAATAATAGCAGCCAACAGTTTCTGTTCCTGCTCTGTGCTAGATACTGCTAAAGGTTCTTTCCATCCCTTACCTATTTTAATGCTTACAGTAACCCTATAAAAAAGATAGTACATTCCTCAATAAGTGAGAATTTGTAGAGAGAGGTTAATTAACTTCACCAAGACCACTTTGGAAATAGCACAACAGAGCCATGACTGAGCCTGTTTCCGATCCAGATCACATCTTCTCTTAACTCTATACTATACATCCTCCCCCCACACTTTACCACTGATTCGCTCTGAGAATCAGTTGGTTACTGGCAGTTTACACCAGACTAGGAGCAGTGAGGATCCAGAGATTCTCCAGGTGTGAAGGGAGAGTTGCTTCCTTTAATAATAGTACAGAACCCAAAACCTTCAAGGAGATTCTTTTGAAGGAGACCGTGAGGCCCTAACTCTCACTCTCTCTCTCTCTTTCTCTCTCTCTCTCTCTCTCTCTCTCTCTCTCTCTCTCTCTCTCTCTCTCTCTCTCTCCATTTCACCTTCCCCGTGAGGCTCCTTCCCTTCATGTCCCCCAGCCACCACCCTGCCCCAGGGAGACTGGCGATCTCTTTACCCTAGGACTTACGGAGTAATATGGGATGATCCCCTTCTTTGCCTCCATGAACGTAGCAGAGACCTCTGGAACTTGCTAAATGCCAAGGGAGAACAAAACTGTTATAAACACAACTTTAGACCATATTAGCAATCCAGGCTACAGATGCCAGGCTTCTGTTTTACCTGACTTCACCTTCTACCAGGACTGGCAGATCTTTTTCTTCTGCTCATTTCCTTCCATATCCATGTGTTACCATGGTGAGTCCTAATGGTTTTTCCCATCATGAGGACAAGTTTACTTACTTCGTGCACAGACAGTGTTTGTTGCACATGTGAATGCGTAGGCCTTTTGTAATGGCTGTGCTCATCGTTGCCACCCCTTTCTGGTAGCCACAGTTTAGCTCTCGCTTTGCACGTGTTTAGCTACTTTCTACGTGTAGGGTGCTATCACTCTCTGCTCAGGAGCCCCTTCTCGTTTGTGACAAACCATGATTAGGGCCAAGGTAGAGAGGCCCTCCTTGTCTCTTATTTGAGGCTGTCTGACCGGTGCAGCTTCTTAAGAGAGTTGCTTCTGCCTCAAGTGGTGGACGCCAGAAGTGGAAACCCACCAACGTCTGGCCTGTTGGCTAGAAGAGAAGTCCCAAATGGTGTTGATTAGTTGAAGTTCTAGGCAGGAAAATTAGCACAAGACCCAGGCTCAGGATAGAGGGGAAGAGGAACCCTCTTGAGTGGTAGAGGGCAATCAGATAGTAGGTCAATGTTGGTCAACATTAGGAACCTGACAGCAGGAAGCAGAGACCGAGTTTTGGAAATGGGGGTGCAGGAGTCAGATGTCAATCCCTGAGTTGACTCTCAAAAGGCAAGACTTGAGTTTTGGAGAAACTTGGGTAGGGATCAAAGCAAGACCAGCAGCTAAGTCTTAATTAATGTTGGCCGATGAAGGTCAAAGGTGGTCCAGAACCTGCGACAGGGTCATCCTGTTGATCACAGTGCCTCAGATGTAGGAAGTCAGGATACATGGTGAAGGGACACACATGTAAACGAAATTACAATGTTCAGTTTCGGTCTCGTGTGACCATATTGTTACCATATTGACCCCTGCTTAGTTTGGTTAGGTGAGCAGTTTGGGGAGACATCCGGAATATGGGAGAAATGCTGGAAAGGGTGTATTTCCTTTCTCTGTACCATCAAGCTAGAAGGTAGGTAGTTTGGAAAAAATATATTGATTAGCGTATAATTTTTTTTACTCAGGGTATCAACAGCCCTATTATTTTTGTAATGCAAAGTGTAGAAACTAAAGGTCCATGGGTCTTTTTGGCTAGTGGTAGGAAATTAAGTGATTCACCCCAAGGAAGTGAATTACAATCTCCTGGGAAGGTGAGCTATTTTTGTGTATCCAAAAGGGGCACTGGTGGCCTGGCTCCTAACTGGGTTTTTGGCCAGCTCTCACGGGCATGTTATTTCCCTGGTCAGAGACAGGGAAGAAGAGTGTGCTTTCAGAAGAAACCCCTGGCAGGTATCCTCCGCTGATTTGGGGATAATTGATTGAGGCTTTTTACTATAGGTGGACCTCCAAATTATGTGGCCTGCATGACATTTTAAAAAGATGACATGCTGAGCCAAACCAGCTATGAAAACCAAGCATTCCCTGCCCGGGCTGCTCATAAGATAGACTCGCCTTGGACCAAAAAGGACTTGTTTGGATAGATTGAGGAGGGTACAGTTTAAAAATCTCATTGCAGATGTTTTCACCCATATTATCATGTCTCCCAAGAGGAGTGACTCTTAAAGGAAGTTAGAGTAGAAAGAGGATTGACACCATTAAGACCGAGGAAGGATTCATTTTCAGACCAGCAGCCAAGACTGAGTTGACATTGCCTGATGAAGGCAAAGAAGGGGTGTCAGGGCTCAACCTGTTGATGGGACCATACCGCCTCAAAGGTAGGAAATCACGATATATAATGAGGAGACAGGCACATAATTAAAGTTATACAGAGTTAACTCTTTTATGAAAGTAATTTTTGAGTGTGATATGGACAAATGATTTCTATTTATAGGCAAAATAAATTTTAAACTGTGTTTATAAAGCAATAAAGATAATAGTTTTGAAGTGACCAGTTATAAACTATTTAAAAACTATAATGAAATAAAAGATGTTGGCACATTGAAGCCCTCTAGCATATTAACTTTTGTGGCCTGGTTGAAATATTTTGTATATACTCTGAATAAAGCTTGTAACATCATCTCTGTTTAATTGAACAGCAAGGTAAAAAATTAAAAACTTTTCTTTATTAGTTATTAATAGTTACTAATAGTTGTTCCATAATGATTCTGTAGTAATTAGGCATTTTTGAGTACTGGGCACCCCAAAAGAAAACAGACATAATGTGAATGCTGAAACAAATAATATTATCGATAATGCTCAGTTTGAAATTTGGGAGGTCAATCAAAGCAACCTCATTATTCTCACTAATTAACCTTATATAGTGAGTAAATTTAGTAGTAAAATGAGATTTTCTAAAACTTTTCATACTTAAAACATCTTTTATCTGTTCTATGCATTAAAGGTTTCTTAAGATTTTGAGAATGGTTACCTTGCTTTAAAAACATTTTAACAACAACAAAACAGATGTTTGGACACACCACACTAAAGAATGGTACTTATTGCTACATATTATGTTGGAGAAATGCAGTTTTCACAATAATTGACAACTTTTTCAAATTTAAGAATGTGTTCTTATTTTTCCCACTTGTTCAACTTGTTTTGAGTGATTAAAAAAAAAAAAAAAACGGAGAAGAGAATGCTGTATAAGCTTTTACTGTCTTCACATGAGAATTTTCTTGGTAGTAACTCATTCAATAAGTGATTCAGGCCCAAAAAGCATACTTGTGAACTCCAGCGACTTTAAGTAGGGAGAGAGATTGTTTTATCCTTGATTTTCAAGTAGAGGCAGGTTGAACAGAGGCACGTTTTGTGTCTGTAGTAAAAACATCATCCCAGGTTGTCCTACTTCAGGCAGAGCCAAGGGTGGCCTATTTTCATCCTAGAGCATTGAATGGGGCTTCTCTTTGGCAGGGGGCATCCTGTAAACTGACCTCCCTGGCCTCCTTCCCTATTGGAAAGGAAGTGCTCTTCCTGTCCTTATCAATGTTGAGGTTACCATTTCATGGGGCTCTGAAGCCATGAGACACATGGCTGGGCGGGCACTGATGGAAACTGAAGGAAAAAGCCAGAGGGCAGTCTGTGGGTAGGAAAAGAGAAGGAAAAGTGTCACTCTAGATTGTACTTTCCTTCTGCTGACTTTCCGTGGATTGTGCTTTCCCCCCGCCCCTCACTTTCCAGCATATATAAAACAGTACATTTTCATGTACTGTTAACGATGTTATCGGAAGATGTGGCCCTTGAGAGCGTCCTCCTCTGAAGCAGCACGACAGTTGAGTCGTTAGAATTCCAACCACGCATATGATTATGTAGATGGAACAAAATGCAAAGGAAGCATTCAGTTCCTTGTGCATTGATATCCACCCTTTCAGAAGAGTGGTGGATAAAAATGATTTTTAAAAGACCTAATTTGCATATAACAAAGAAAACATGCCAGCTGTTTGATTCATTGTTAAACTTAAATGATGAGAAACCTATAAACCAGTCCTTTTCAGTCTGGCTGTAAAATTTATTTTCCACTTGTTTTCAGTGTCTGGTTACCCACAGTAAGCAGATCCTCATAAATCAGTGCTAATGGGAACATACAGCATGATTGCTGATATTTAGACAAAAGATTTGAAAAATGAGGATGTCACAACAACTTCAGAAGTAATCACAACCGGGGAAATTCCCACTTAGCTATATTTTCTTTGGCCGTTTCTTGTTGGTTTGGTTCTGGTGTCACAAAAGATCCATCTTCAGTTGGAATAAAGGGGAAAACAAGGAAAAATGTCAAGCAGAGTTTAACTTTCTCAAACCTTTGTTAAACTGTTCTTTTTCTTGTGTGTCTTCTAGATCCTGTCCAAATCCCAAGGTTATTTACTGTTTAGCTTTAAAGTCTCTAAGACACAGAGAATTTGATAGCTGCACACAGAGAGAGATAAACCTGAGACATATTTTAATTTCCTTTGAGAACAGAACACCATGAGAACAATTTAAATGACTGGAAAATGTATTTAATTAAACAAAGAGTTCTTCACTTGAAGGAATTGGGATGGAGTATGGAAGTAGGTCATGGGGTTTTATTTTCCAGAAAGCATCTGGGACAGAGCTGTGAAAGAGGGAGAGAGAATGCCTAGTTGGGCATTTTGCCAGGGTTGTGTACCTTCAAACTTCCCACCCAGTTTGCAGACTGCATATTGTCCTTGACACTTTATACGAGAGTAAACGAGCTCAGAGGTTAAGCAAGTTACCCAAGTTTTCACAGCTAGGAAATGCTGGAGTGAAGATTCAAATTCAAGTCTTCATGTTTCTAAAAGCTAAGTTCTTCAGCCACTTGCTGTGCTGCTTCCCCTAGAGATAATTTCCATATGTTTAGTTTTCTTTGAAGCAAACAACAAATTGGACTTGCAGAGTTTCTTTCAGCCCCCCTGCTGCTGTGTGAAGCAGAGCAGACTCTTACCAGCATGGTCAGCAGGTCCCTGGGTACCACAGGAAGTGTGTCCAGGATGGTCTGTGTCCAGGTGTAGGTGACGACGTCCTTCTCCAAAAGCTGTTAACACCTGAGTTCTTTGAATTCAGCTTATGTGAAACTTTCCAATAGTCACAAAACAATAAATCTTCCCAACAGAGGTATAAAAGGAGAAATTAAATGAGAAGAGACATCCAAGTTCTATAGGCAGTGCAGTATTGGTGGTATAGTGGTGAGCATAGCTGCTTGCCAAATTCTACAGGCAACCTGTATACAATTTAGATCAGAAGTATAGTCTTTGGAAACCTCATTGAAAAAATACAAAGCCTTGGGCTTCCCTGGTGGCGCAGTGGTTGGGAGTCCGCCTGCCGATGCAGAGGACGCGGGTTCGTACCCCGGTCCGGGAGGATCCCACATGCCGCGGAGTGCCTGGGCCCGTGAGCCATGGCCGCTGAGCCTGCGCGTCCGGAGCCTGCGCTCCGCAACGGGAGAGGCCACAACAGTGAGAGGCCCGCGTACCGCACAAAAAAAAAAGAAAGAAAAAATACAAAGCCTCATAATTGGATGAAGCTTGAATTTCTAGGCAGCTTTATAAAGTTCTGAAGGATTTAAGATGAGAAGATTCACTTTGTGGACTGTGTTTGGCATTCGTTACTCCTTGGAGATGTTACGCAGGCTCTTTATAAGGGCTTGCCCCCCTCTTGAGACTTTTAAGACATTGCTGGCAAAAAGAATATTCTCTAAGGTCTGTCTTTGTTTCACCAGGTATAGAGTATCAAGAATACTACAAGAGTATAGTAGGTGATTTTTCAGTGATTTTTCCTTTTGAAAGATCCAGCAGAGAATACTGCCTGGGACTCTGGCCATGGCTTCACTCTTTTGGGCTGGCTCTGCGGTTCCTGCATTTCTCTCTGCGAGGTCACCCTTTCGGTTAGCACCTTTATCAGAATGCAGATATCTGTAGGAGAGTCTCGTCCACAATGAGAAGAAACGCTGGGCTCCTGATGTTACTTCCAATGCTCCAAGATCTCTTTGGAAGAACAAGACAGCTGTTGCTCTTGACGGTGAGCCGCCATTCTGGATCCTGCCAGATCTTCATCCCCGATCTACTATGCTTGTTGCTAGGAGGAAACCACAGTGGAAGAACTGTTGGTGCTGAGGGTACCTGTACCAATGGTGGTCACACTGAGATCAATGGGGGCACATTCCTGGCAGCGTGGAGGGCAGAGCAACAGTTCCTTGAGGTTTGTCCCTGGCAAAGGAAGTGGCTTAAAGTGTTCCCCAGCTGATCAATCCACTCTGCTGGTTTGTACCATGCTCTCTTCTACGGGATGGATGTCACCTCTCTTACCCCCTGGGATGGTCAAGGTTTCTATAAGTTTAAAAGTAACATTTTCAACAAGTTTGCAGGAATGTGGTATTCTGGGTTTATTTTTTTCCCCTAGAAGACAAATCACTTCGGAGTTTATGGCGCAGGACATGGAGTGTGCCTGACACCCATGTGCTGGTGAGATTCCTCCTGGTTTTAGATGTGACCTTGCTACGGGGCTTCCAGTGTCCTAGAAGATGGTAGAAACCCCTGGGATACACTTGTCAGATCCTTCAGTGATGGCAAAAATCACTCAGTTCCTTAAGTGACTTTTCTCTCTCGGGCCAGACCAAAGGTTGGCTCCGCACACACTAGCAAACTGTGAATCATGAGAGCAAACAGCCCAGAGACGGCTGCCTCTGGAGCTGCCCGGAAGCCCAGCACTACCATGAGGCCAACTCACCCTGCCCGGGAACCAGCAGCCTGCCCTGGTCTGGGTGCTCACACACACGATCATGGTACAGGCAATCGGGGCTATAAGGAAAAGACAGATTAAAAAGCATGATTCCATATTCTTGGTGGGAAGTGAAGGTGACGTCTTGCTTTTTCCCATCCTGAGGCAGCCTCGTGCAGCTTCTGTTCTTGGAAAGGCAAGGCCATTTGTAATACTAGATAGAGCACCGGACCCACTGCCAAGAGACTTGGTTTCAGTTCCAGCCTCACCAAGTTCTAGACCAATGGTTGTAAACAGATTATTTCACCTCTGAAGCCTTTATTTAATGCTTATCTTTTTAGAGGTTTTAGGAGTTTCCTAAAGCCACCATAACAAATGACCACAAACTGGGTGGCTTAAACAGCAAAAATGGATTCTCTCACACTTCTGGAGGCAAGAAGTCCTCAATAAAAGTGGCAGCCAGGTTGGCTCCTTGTGGAGGTTCTGAGGGAGAATCCGTTCGAATCCTCTCCCCCAGCTTCTGGTGGTGGTTGGCCCTCCTTGGTGCTCCTTGGCTCATAGTTACATCATTCTAATCTCTGCCTCCGTTGTCACATGACCTTTCCCTCTGTGTATCTCCCTGTCTCTCCTTTTCTGTCTCTTACAAGGACATCAGATTCAAGGTCTGCCCTAATCCAGGATGATCTCTTCTTGAGCGCCTTACCTTGATTAAGTCTGCAAAGACCCTTATTCCAAATGAGGTTACCTTCTGAAAGTCCAAGTGGACATACTTTTGTTGTATTCAACCCACTACAGGCATGGTGCTCTCTTCTCAGCCTACTGCACAGGTCCGTGTAAGGAAAACGTGCACTAAGGCATATGCGTTTTGTGAAAGCTCAAGTGCTATGTTGTATCTTGGTCCTCTCCAACTTGGAGGCCTTTGTAAGTTCCTCTTTTTTTTTTTTTTTTAAAGGACTTCAAATGTTTGGCTTATTTATTTATTTATTCATTTATTTATTTTTGGCTGTGTTAGGTCTTCATTTCTGTGCGAGGGCTTTCTCTGGTTGTGGCAAGCGGGGGCCACGCTTCATCGTGGTGCATGGGCCTCTCACTATCGCGGCCTCTCTTGTTGCGGAGCACAGGCTCCGGACGCGCAGGCTCAGTAGTTGTGGCTCGTGGGCCTAGTTGCTCCACGGCATGTGGGACCTTCCCAGACCAGGGCTCAAACCCGTGTCCCCTGCATTGGCAGGCAGATTCTCAACCACTGTGCCACCAGGGAAGCCCCCAAGTTCCTGTTTTTATGGAAGAAAGCCTCTCACTGTTCTTGTACTCCATTTCTGTTATCATCTGATCCTAAGCTATCTTGCTGGGTTCATTTTGTGTTGTATTCCCTAAGGTATTTAGTCCAGCCCAAAGAGATGATTTGTATTTTGAATCATCATGTATTTTCATCCTCCTAGCTTTTCCCATGTATTCTTCCACCTTATCATGAGCTCTCTTTCCTCTCCTACTTATCTTTCAAGCCTGGGCTGATACCCCACTTTTGACCAACTGTTCTTCCCCTAAGTTGAAGTTTTTCCAGGAGTGTGCTGGAACTAGCTCACACCGATCAGAGCTGAATGCTGATTGTTAAATATTCAGTGATACTTTTGGCAGCTTAAAATTAGCCATGCAGGGAGTATTTACATCATGGAAATGGGCAATCTGTACAAATGAAAGCCCCTCCCTCCTGCCCGTTCTCCTTCCCTCCTTCCCTTCCTCCCTCCCTCCTTCTCTTTTTCTTTCTTTGTCTCTCTCCCCTTTTTTCTCCCAGCACACCCCTGAATTTTTCCCTCCTCTGCACCTCCATACCACTTTGTTTTTATCTCTATTTTAGCGTTTTAAACATTATATGCTATTCTTATTGTGTAAATAGCCATTATTTCTGATAGAGTTCCTTGAAGCCAAAGGAGTATTCTTTGTTCTGAAAGCCTGTCTTGTATCCCATAGCACTTGCTATGGACTTACTGGTGTCCCTCCCACCTCCTAATTCATATGTTGAAGGCTTAACCCCCAAGGTGGCTGTGTTTGGAGATAGGGGCTACAAGGAGGAACTAAGGTTAAATGAGGTCATATACATGGGACCCTGATAATAATAGTATTAGTGTCCTTATAAGAAGAGATACCAGAGGGTGATTTCGTTTTCTCTCTATGTGAGGACACGTCAAGAAGGCAGCCATCTCTAAGCCAGGAAGAGAGCTCTCACCAGAAACCTAACTGGCTGGCACCTTGATCTTGGACTTCTCAACCTCTATAGCTGTGAGAAATAAATGTCTGTTGTTGAAGCCACCCAGTCAGTAGTATTTTGTTATAGTAGCCCAAGCAGACTAATATAGCACCTGGTACATACAAAATGCTCAATGTATTATATGTTTGTTAAATGAAGTAGGATGAAGGTATGAAGAATAATAACATTTATAGAGCCCTCTCTCTGTGACAGCAACTCTGTACAGTACTATTACTAGACCCATTTGATAGATGATAACTGAAACTTAAAAAGGTGAGTAGGAAGAAGAACTACAATCCTGCAGCCTGTTGAACAAAAATGAGATTCACAGAAAGATAGACAACATGAAAAGGCAGAGTGCTATGTACCAGATGAAGGAACAAGATAAAACCCCAGAAAAACAACTAAATGAAGTGGAGATAGGAAACCTTCCAGAAAAAGAATTCACAATAATGATAGTGAAGATTATCCAGGACCTCGGAAAAAGAATGGAGGCAAAGATCAAGAATATGCAAGAAGTGTTCAACAAAGACCTAGAAGAATTAAAGAACAAACAAACAGAGGTGAACAATACAATAACTGAAATGAAAACTACACTAGAAGGAACCAATAGC
>NC_041233.1:13236295-13239041 GCF_002837175.3 Physeter macrocephalus | reverse complement strand
GCTGAATGGATACAAAAACAAGACCCATCTATATGCTGTCTACAAGAGACCCACTTCAGACCTAGGGACACATACAGACTGAAAGTGAGGGGATGGAAAAAGATATTCCATGCTAATGGAAATCAAAAGAAAGCTGGAGTAGCTATACTCATATCAGATAAAATAGACTTTAAAATAAAAAATGGTATATGAGACAAGGAAGGACACTACATAATGATCAGGGGATCAATCCAAGAGGAAGATATAACAATTATAAATATATATGCACCAAACACAGGAGGACCGCAATACATAAGGCAGCTGCTAACAGCTATAAAAGAGGAAATCGACAGTAAAACAGTAATATGGGGGACTTTAACACATCACTTACACCAGTGGACAGATCATCCAAACAGAAAATTAATAAGGAAACAGAAGCTTTAAATGACACAGTAGACCAGATAGATTTAATTGATATTTATAAGACATTCCATCCAAAAACAGCAGATTACACTTTCTTTTCAAGTGTGCAGGGAACATCCTCCAGGATAGATCACATCTTGGGTCACAAATCAAGCCTCAGTAAATTTAAGAAAATTGCAATCATATCAAGCATCTTTTCTGACCACAACGCTATGAGATTAGAAATAAATTACAGGGAAAAAACCGTAAAAAACACGAACACATGGAGGCTAAACAATATGTTAGTAAATAACTAAGAGATCACCGAAGAAATCAAAGAGGAAATCAAAAAATACCTAGAGACAAATGACAATGAAAACACGACGATCCAAAACCTATGGGATGCAGCAAAAGCAGTTTTAAGAGGGAAATTTATAGCTCCCCATGTACCTGAGTAGGGCAAAAGAAAAAAGAAAAAATAGAGACAAAAGAATAGGGACCACACCTGCATCTCTGGGAGGGAACTGTGAAGGAGGAAAAATTTCAACACATTAAGAAGACCCTTCACTTGGAGCCTGGCTGGGGGGGCAGAGGGGAAGCTTCGGAGGCATGTAGGAGAGCACAGCAACAGGGGTGTGGAGGGCAAAGTGGAGAGATTCCCGCACAGAGGATCGGTGCCGACCAGCACTCACCAGCCCGAGAGGCTTCTCTGCTCACCCACCAGTGTGGGTGGCGGCTGGGAGCTGAGGCTTGGGCTTCAGAGGTCAGATCCCAGGGAGAGGACTGGGTTTGGCTGCATGAACACAGCCTGAACGGGGCTAGTGTGCCACAGCTAGCTGGGAGGGAGTCTGGGAAAAACTCTGGACCTGCCTAAGAGGCAACAGACCATTGTTTCTGGGTGCATGAGGAGAAGGGATTCAGAGCACCGCCTAAACAAGTTCCAGAGATGGGCACGAGCCATGGATATCAGCAAGGACACCAGAGACGGGCATGAAATGCTAAAGCTGCTGCTACAGCCACCAAGAAGCCTGTGTTCAAGCACAGGTGACTGTCCACACACACACCCCCTCCCTGAGAGCCTGTGCAGCCCGCCACTGCCAGGGTCCCATGATCCAGGGACAACTTCCCTGGGAGAACTCATGGCATGCCCAGGCTGTTGCAACATCATGTTGGCCTCCGGCTCCACATTCCAATTAAAACTACCATACCCCGTCTCCCCCTGGCCTGAATGAGCAAGAGCTCCCTAATCAGCCACTGCTTTAACCCCCTCCTGTCTGAACAGATGCCTGAGGGTGACCTACATGCAGAGGGGTGGCCAAAACAAAAGCTGAACTCAAGGGGCTATGTGAACAAAGAAGAGAAAGGGAAATTTCTCCGTACAGCCTCAGGAGCAGCTGATTAAATCCCCACAATCAACTTGATGTACCCTGCATCTGTGGAATACCTGAAAAGACAACGAATCATCCCAAAATTGAGGCGGTGGACTTTGGGAACAACTGTAGACTTGGGGTTTGCTGTCTGCAACTGATTTGTTTCTGATTTTTATGTTTATCTTAGTATAGATTTTAGCTCTTGTTATCATTGGTGGGTTTGTTTATTGCTTTGGTTGCTCTCTTTTAATTATTATTTTTAAATTTTTTTATATTAAAATTTTATTTTAATAATTAAAAAAATTAAAAAAATTTTTTCTTTCTTTTTTTCTCTGTTTTCTTCTGAGCTGTGTGTCTGACAAGGTCTTGGTGCTCTGGCCTGCTGTCAGGCCTGAGCTTCTGAGGTGGGAGAGATGAGTTCAGGACATATATATGGAATTTTTTATGGAACTAGGACAAATCATCTTAAAATGTGTATGGAGACACAAAAGAACCTGAATAGCCAAAGCAGTCTTGAGGGGAATAAACGGAGCTGGAGGAATCAGATTCCCTGACTTCAGACTATACTACAAAGCTACAGTAATCAAGAGAATATGGTATTGGCACAAAAACAGAAACATAGATCAGTGGAACAAGATAGAAAGCCCAGAGATAAACCCATGCACCTATGGTCAACTAATCTATGAGAAAGGAAGCAAAGATATACAACAGAGAAAAGACAGTCTCTTCCATAAGTGGTGCTGGGAAAACTGGAAAGCTACATGTAAAAGAATGAAATTAGAACACTCCCTAACACCATACACAAAAATAAAATGGATTCAAGACCTAAATGTAAGACCAGACACTATAAAACTCTTAGAGGAAAACATAGGAAGAACACTCTTTGACATAAATCACAGCAAGATCTTTTTTGATCCACATCCTAGAGTAATGGAAATAAAAACAAAAATAAACAAATGGGACCTAATGAAACTTCAAAGCTTTTGCACAGCAAA
>NC_041233.1:13208526-13235906 GCF_002837175.3 Physeter macrocephalus | reverse complement strand
TACAATGGAATATTACTCAGCCATAAAAAGGAACGAAATTGAGTCATTTGTTGAGATGTGAATGGATCTAGAGACTGTCATACAGAGTGAAGTAAGTCAGAAAGAGAAAAACAAATATATATTAATGCATGTATGTGGAACCTAGAAAAATGGTACAGATGAACCGGTTTGCAGGGCAGAAATTGAGACACAGATGTAGGGGACAAACGTATGGACCCCAAGGGGTGGAAACTGCGGTGGGGTGGGGGTGGTGGTGTGCTGAATTGGGCGATTGGGATTGACATGTGTACACTGATGTGTATAAAATGGATGATTAATAAGAACCTGCTGTATAAAAAAAACAAAACAAACAAACAAAAAAGTTGAGTAGTTTGCCTAAGGTCACAAAGCTAGTAGTTGAGCCCATAGTCTGACTCCATAGCCCAAATTCTTTTTGTTTGTTTGTTTATTCTTTTTAATTTTATCGAAGTAGATTTACAGTGTTGTGTTAATTTCTGCTGTACAGCAAAGTGATTCAGATATACATATATATATTCTTTTTCATATTCTTTTCCATTATGTTTTATCACAGGATATTGAATGTATTATAGTTCACTGTGGTATACAGTAGGACCTTGTTATTTATCCATCATATATGTAATAGTTTGCATCTGCTAATCCCAAACTCCCAGTCTTCACCCGCCCCGCTCCCCCTTGGCAACCACAAGTCTGTACTCTATGAGTCGGTTTTTGTTTCATAGATATGTTCATTTGTGTTGTATTTTAGTTCCACTTATAAGTGGTATCATATAATATTTGTCTTTCTCTGCCTCACTTCACTTAGTATGATAATCTCTAGTTGTATCCATGTTGCTTCAAATGGCATTATTTCATTCTTTTTTATGGCTGAGTTAATATTCCATTGTGTATATATATGTATACACATACATACATACCACATCTTCTTTATGCATTCATCTGTCGATGGACATTTTGGTTGTTTCCGTGTCTTGGCTATTGTAAATAGGGCTGCTACGAACAAGCCAAAATTCTTAAATACATTAAATTTTTCTTGAATAAGATGAAACGTCCTATCCCAGACCTCCACCATTCAGTAGAGTAGCCACTAGCTACATTGTGGCAATGGCGCCCTTGAAATGTGGCTAATCTGAATTGAGATGTGTAAGACACATACCAGATTTCAAAGATGGTGTGAAGAAAATGAATGTCAAATATTGAAATGGTAAAATAGTAATATTATATATATATTGGGTTAAATAAAATATAGTAGCTTTTACCTTTTTATTGTGGCTACTAGAAAATTGAAAAAACACATGTGGCTCTGTTATGTTTCTATAGGAGCATAGACTACTGTTTCCTAGGACCTGGAGTGCTACTCAACTGTTGCATTATATACTAGCCTTCATATATCCAAAGAGATCTACCTTTCGTGTAGGGCTAAGACATGACAATTCAGAGACTCTTTCACACGTCCCTGGCCTTCCTCTGAATCTGCCTTTTGGCCATTTCACTGACCCTTTGAGACTAGGCATTTTGTTGTGGATAAAGGGATAAAGGTCAGTGCTTCAGTCAGATTGGCATCTTGTGAAAAGGTCAGGCAACCAGGGAATCATGGAAGAAGGTTGGAGCCACTGGCCAAAATTTTATCTCTGAATAATCTGTGAATATCAGTTACAATAGTTACAACTGAGCGTGTGCTCAGTTGAGGGGAGCCACAACTGAAAAGAAGATATTTCAAAGGAATTAGTAATCGATTCCTCGCTTCCTCTAGGGCAGGAAGCTGCTTCCAGTAAACATAGCATTGGCCATGCTAGAATACCACAGCTCTCCACAGCTAGCAGGTTGAGGTCATGGGAATGAGTCATCACTTTCAAACAGCTGAGTAGAGAAAAAATACACAAAGCAGGTAACTAAGGGTTAGCCATTCTGTCCCCACCAGGTTATCACAAGAGGCCCATAGTAAGGGAAGAAGATGTATGATTTGTATAAATAGGTCAAATCTTTTGTAAAACAGAAAATGGGGTACCAATAAATGTCAGTAAATGAATCACCAGCCTCCCTTGCTTTTATGTTTCTATGCCAGGGGAGCTCTCGTACACTCCAGTCAGAGTCAAAAGGAAAGAAAGTTGTGGGAGCCCTAGTTTTCCTGCCTTTCTAATGAAGAAATAAATTCCAAAAGTGTTATGATGACATTTTATGTTTCTCCAGAGTGCCGTAGTTTCATGTAATTATTTCAGATTTTTTTTTCAGTGCTCTAAGTTTCTCTGATTGTCAACCCCTAGAAACATCATGAATCTCCCCAATTTTGCAGACACAGAGCCTAGACGTTTGTGCATAGGCTGTGGCGTTGATGGTGGCCTCTGAACAGTTGCAGAATGCTGCAGGATGTGTTTCCTGCCATTTCTTCTCTGGATTTCCCGGGTGCTTGGGACCGAATCTTAGCTAAACTCCTATGCTGGGAATGAAAGGGCTTTGTAAGCAATGTCAGGGGGAATTGCCTCTGGCAGGGGGTGCCCGTCTGCTCCTCCATTTACAGAGCACTATGTTAACTTCAAAGGACCCTATATATATTAAGATCATTCCTCTAAAACGAACAAAACCATAGAGCTTTACAGATGGTAAAGATTCTTAAAATCACCTAGTGTCACCCCGTAATTTTTAAAGGAAGTGACCCAGCGAGGTTAAATCATTTACACAGGGTCACATAGTCTGGGTCTCCTGACTGCTAGCCCAGCCCTTTCCCCACCATGGAAGGTCCTCACATTTCACCATGTACTCTCTAAGTCCTCATTTCATCCACAGGAATAAGGTGAATGGCATGAGCCTAGTTTTTTTGTGGTTTTTTGTTTTGTTTGGCTGCATTGGGTCTTCGTTGCTGCGTGCGGGCTTTCTCTAGTTGCGGCGAGCGGGGGCTACTCTTCATTGTGGTGCGCGGGCTTCTCACTGTGGTGGCTTCTCTTGTTGCGCGTGGGCTTCAGTAGTTGTGGCACGAAGGCTCAGTAGTTGCGGCACACAGGCTCAGTAGTTGTGGCTCGTGGGCTCTAGAGCGCAGGTTCAGTAGTTGTGGCACATGGGCTTAGTTTCTCTGCGGCATGTGGGATCTTCCCGGGCCAGGGCTTGGACCCATGTCCCCTGCATTGGCAGACGGACTCTCAACCACTGCACCACCAGGGAAGCCCCATGAGCCTAGTTTTAAATCAAGGTCAGGACTAAGTGACTGTCACTTGGGGTCCTTAAATGTGGAAATCTGTGACACAGGGAACACTTAGTCTCACAATGAATTGGGGATTCCTGGCTGCATCTGTTTTGTAGCGGACATCATTTGTTTCAGTTAATATAGGTGACAAGTACTGAGATGCTCTTACTAGAACAGCAAAGGTTCCTCTCCTTGTTCAACGGGGGAAAACAGTGAATTTAGTATCCTTCCTGAAGTGTGTTTCCTTGGGGAGAGTTACCCTCTCGAGCAGCAATGGAAATGCTCCTACTTTTGCCCTTTTCCTGAACCATCACCATACTTCTCACCACATTCAGTGATGATACTTTATCCCCACCCTCCCTTTGTCCTGATTCCCCCCTCGTCACACACAGGCTGTGACATTTTCACAGTGTTTCAAAGTGAAATGCCTCATGTTCTTGGTGGTTTTTTTCCTCCCTGCGGGGAGCCCTCTGGTGTTTCTTAAACCCGCGTCTCCTTTTCCCCGAAGTACGTGTGACAGTGCACTGGCGCCTGTGATGTGGTTACGTGGCACTTGGCAAGGCGGGTGGCCCTGGGAAAGTGCCCATTCTCACACTGCACTGATATTTCCTGTCACTTGTGGAATTTCTTTCCTGTTACCCTTGCTAACCCGTGAAGGTTCGTATTTTAAGCAGACACTTCCGGCTTCCGGAGCATTTCTCATACCCAAGGCACAGACTAATCTCAGGATGAAACAGAACGAGTAAATGGTCCAGTAAATTAATCTCAAGTGGCACTCTACTTCCACCTTCCTCTTGGATGCCATATTATTTTTTCCAAAGGCCTTTTCATTGGGTGTGGTAGTTTGGCGTAAGGCTTAATTTGTCTGAATAATATCAAAATACCTTGCAGTATCCTAGTCTCTTTCCCATAGATACACCCCCAAATTAACCTTTGAAGTGGGAACTGCTTTTAAAACAACCAGTGGCATTGCTCTTTGAAACAAAACAAAACAAAACGAAACAGTATCAGGCTCAATAGCTTGTGCATGTTATTTGCCCTTGGCTGTATAGAAACGCTGGAACAAACAAAGAGAGAGAAAGGGGAATAAAATACTTTGTTTTGTATGTCATTCTGGCTTTCCTTCAGAATCCAAATGTCTGAATGTTATTCTGAACCCAAAGAAGTCGCCAAAAAGTCTCTAAATCTCTAATCCATCTCTAAAATGAAAACTCATACTAATTTATGCTAATTTTAGGAATTAAGAGATGAAGAGGATAGGGGAGCACGGCAAGCCTATCAGATGCTACCCAGAATTAATATTAATTGACCCCCAAGTCAAGCTGCTTAAGCCTTGGAGATGAGTGAGTTCCCAAGGCATTATGGAGCATGCCCTGAGGTGCAATTTTCTCAAACCCTGTTGGCCCTGGATGGGTGCATTTTGTTCTGATGGATGAGATATTTGCTTCGTGGGAGTGTTTTCCTTCACTGCAGGCAAGAAAAATTGCTCTTTAAGATATACCTCTCCATGATTGGGAAACACAAAACCCTTCATGGTTTAAAATTCCAAGTGGCTGGCCATTGTCAGAAGTACCAAGGCATCAAAGCACCCAGGCACTGGGTGTGGATAGCAGGCCAGAGATCGCCTCTGCTTTCCCTTCCTCCTTGTTCTTTGAACACGTGGGTTATAATTTTAAAAACAGCGCTGATGCAGACACATGTTGATGATAAATGTCAGAGGTTGCGTTGGGCGGGGAGAAAACACACTAGCTCTCTGGATTTGCATGCTTTTCCTTCATGGTCCATGATCGTATGACAGAGCTGTTGTCTACTGTCAGCGTCTGGTTTTTTGTCATTGATTGACATGCTCGTGACAGTCGTGGGGAACAAGCTATAACCCTGCATCAGCTCCTTCAAAAAATTCTCTGATGAACCTGGATGAGCTGAAAAGCTGGAGAACTATGGCGCTTTGTTTAGGTTACTATTCTGATTGGGAGTTATCCAGAAATTCTTGTTTGAAGCTCTTATTACAGTTACTTAGGAAATCTTGTTTGCCGATGGTATGGGAAACCTGCATTTGATAGTGAGATTTGTGAAACCAGGAAT
Organism: Physeter macrocephalus; assembly: GCF_002837175.3. NCBI lineage: Eukaryota > Metazoa > Chordata > Mammalia > Artiodactyla > Physeteridae > Physeter > Physeter macrocephalus. Next base: position 13,230,625 of record NC_041233.1, on the reverse strand, counting down.
GGTATTTACATCTGAATTTCACTTCTCATTTTACAGTAAGATGGAAGATGGAGGGGAATAGGCTAGAGGCGGACTAACCCTGGACCTCTGAAATTTTCTTTTAAATCAGTGTTGTCTGCTTAATAAGTATTTATTGTGATCCCAGTGTGTGCCAGTAATCATGTTTTCTCTTTTTCCTAAACGTGGAATTTCAAATGATTTTTTTCTTGTGACTTGGAACATTGCATTAATTTGTGCTTCAGAATTGCTTCAAGTTTATTAAGGAATAAAAATTGGCTCCCAGAACAGTGACTTTTTCTTGTTACTGGTACTTTTACAGCTATATAATTGTGATACTAGCAGAAGGGATTCATTTTCAAAATGATGGAAATGCAAAAAAGAACGTGTCAGAGATTTAATTTATCAGCATCAAGATTGTGCTGGATTCAACTGGAGGTGCTACAAAATTGTAACCAAAGCAACACAGAAAATTAGAAGGTCCTCCAGATACCACATGGCCATCCATGACCTTTACGACCTAGTCACATTTCAGTACTTAAATATATGTTGAGCATATTAAAGAACAAAAATAAGAATGTTTTTCTTAGCCATTTAAAAACTTAAGAAGAAAAGAACAACTGCTCCCTCTAGTGACAAATTATATATTAGCAACAAAATGAGATTAGGTTAAAATTCTCAACCCTGGACCAAAAAATAAAAAACCCTGTGTTTCACATGAAACATGATTTATGGTTGAAATCAATAGGGATTGAAATATGGAAAAATGGGTGTGTGGAAAGCCTTCACTCTGTGTTTTTAAGGGTTAATAGCCACTCCCTGTCTAGTCTCTCTCTCCATTCCTTTATTAAGCCTTTACTTTCATAATACTAGCTTTTTTTTTCTCTTGAGAAGCAGTATGTCATGTGAATGGGTTTAAATGTAAAATCTTGGAGGTTGATTTGGAATTATTTCACAATTTTTTACTTTAGTAACATTCAGTTTTGTTTTTTAGCTGGGGTTAAATATTTTAGTTCTGATACTATACCACTTTGCCAGAATTTCAGTACTAGTGAATGCACAGTAAATGGATATAAGGTGGAGGTAGAAGCAATAAAGAAACCCAAAGAAGAAAATAAACAGTTCCATCTCATTCCTCAGAAACATCATTGTTGACATTTGAGGTAGATCTGTATCTTCTCTCATTTTTTTAAATGAAAACTAACATTTTCATGCTTAATATCAATGCCTAAGCAGCAATGGGGTGGCCCCTGGTTAAGTGAAAGTGAGTTCAAGGGCTTAAGACACCTCAGGAAAATATATAGGGCTGTGTATGTTCTGATCCGAGTACTTCTGAGATGCATGTGGCTCTCCAAGCACTGGCTGCCATCTTGCCTGGTGGCTGCCATCTTGCCTGGTACCTGCCAGGGGGACAGATTTGTCTGCTGAAAGAATGAAGGAAGCAGTGCACAGCTGAGACAAGCTTGGAAGGGCGGGAAGAACGTGGAGTGTAGGAGGGCTTTGTGATGATACTAGACCAAGATCCACAGCGTGTGCTGATTACCCCCAAGCCTCTGCTGGTGTCACAGTCCGGCACTCTCCTTGAGATTTCAAAGGCTTTTATTTTTAATCTACTCTTTAGTGCAATTCCCAGAAGGAATAATGTTTGAATTTGAAGTAAATTGGGTGAAAGGGAATGGGTATCCTGGAATCAAGATAAGGTTCAGAGTGAGCATTGAAAGATGTGATAGGGAAATTTTGGAAATTTGTGGTTTACTAGTTTTGCAAGGCTTGTGCAGAATCTTTTTTCCCTTTTGTCGTTGTCTCAGGGACCTAGTAAGGAATCAGATGCAGGGCAGAGAAAGCTAAGCGTTTCATCTAGGTCATAAGACAAGAATGATCCATCCTTACCCACCTCCCCTGCATTCACGCACGCTCACACACACACACACAGAGACACACACACACTGTTGTGTTCTAATCAAGTCCTTTGTTTCCCCGCCTCTATGCCTTTCCTTCAGTTGGATACTGGGGGAAGTGTTGTAAACAGCAGATGAACACAAATAGATAAGAATTAATAGAGATCTTATGGTACTTACTATAAATATAAAACTATATGTATTTAATTTTATTATTTATTTACTTATGTTGGGTATAAACATTTTCTAAACCTGAATAAGTTATTTAAGCACTGAACAGATTTTTATAGGATTTCTTCTCATGCAGTTGCTGTTGTGTATGTGTAGGACCTGCATACAGCATTTCTGAGAGGAAAATGCTAAATTTAGGAAGCAGAAATTAAGCTGAAGAAATGTTACTTATTAGCAAAAGATCCAAAGGAAAAAGTATAGCTTTTGATAACGTGAATTAGAGGTGTCATTGTATATTATATTAATTTACTACATAGTAAGAAAAGTAACCTTTTACTTAGATTTTTTTTAAAGTACATTAGGATTTTAATCCTGGATTTTCAATTCTCAAGAAATTATTTGTTCTCAGGCTATTTATAAGAATTTTCTCCTCTCTATTATATCAGACATGGAATGATATTTTGATTAATGGTTGTAAAAGTAGGAGAGCACATTGAAAAGCAAATCCAAACAACACAAGAGGAATGGTATTACAAAGAAAGTAGAAATCACCCACAATCCATGTTACTATCCAAACATGACCATGGTTAATGCTTTGGTGGATATCTTTCTACCCATTTTCCTACCTTCTGTTTCTTCCCCTGTCCCTTTGCTGGCATCCTCCTGCCTATAAGCAGTAACCCTTGAATCAATATTGCTGGCTCAGACGTGTCTCCTGAGAGCCACTCGAAGGTCCCACAAGCTCGTCAAGCTCCATGTCATTTGAAGATGCGTTTATGGAAAACCACCTCGTTTTAGTTTTCCATATACAGGGCCTCAAATGTCAGTTCCAGTCGTTGAGGTGATCTGTGGACTCACGCGCTGGACCTCCTCCATTTATTTAGGCTTTTGGATAAGACTGATGTACTTTCTGCCACATAAGTCTCTCCACATTGGAAACTCTCAAACTGCAGAGGAATCACCCAGGGAGCAATTTCTGTTACTCAGTCCTGGAGATCCTCAGCTGGTGGGTCTTCCGGTGAGCACCTCAGGAACGCCTGCATCCCAGACTGCCCACACCCCCAGGGGACTGGAGACAGCTACTCTCAAGCCTGTATTTTGAAACATTCCACATATCACCAAGAACAAGCAGATGAACATTATTTCCGTTGTTATTCTCTCTTCCTCCCACGCTGACCCCGTTTTGTTTGTTTGTTTTTGTTTTGTTTTGTTTTTGCATAAATTGTTGGGGCATCCAAGGCTGTGAATACCTACTAGCAGCTTGAGTGTTCTGTGTGACATGGACGGTTGCTGGGGGCACTCGGCGGGGAAGGACATAATGAAATGTACTTTGTACAGAGTGAAAAACTCAGTGTACGGAATGTGTTAATTAACTAATTTTTTTTTTCCCCCATGAAATGGAATTTGCTACAAATGGTTTAGGTTTTCCCACAGGTTTTTCAGCTGCCAGAAGGAAGATGTCGAGGTGGGTGGGAATTTAGGAAAACCTTAAAGCACAATTGTGAATTGTCAGAGCTGCAGGGACTTCAGAGGTTACTGGAACCAATGTTCTTGTTTCATGGAGAAGGGGACTAAAGCCCAGAAAGGTGAGATGTCTTGCCCAAGACTGCACAGCAAGTTATGGTCAGAGTCAGAGCCAGAACTTAGTTCTTCCCCCTGAGTACTGCCTCCTCTGTCTAGAGTTTCTTCTTACCCAGGATTGGATGCATCCCTGAGGCTCCCAAGGGTTTAGTATTTAATACCCCCTGTGGTACCTGTTTCCAGTGTTTCCCAACCCCAAACAGAAGTTCTCAAACAAGGTCTATTGTGTGATGTTTAAAGAACTTGTATGCCAATCTCTCCTGTAGGACTCTGTTTAATGTAGCATGTTTGATAAATAAAATTTTCCCTTCCCTAGCAGTTTGTAGAAGTAGCTACACTAAACCACCACATTGAACCTTATTTACAGTGGAGTCAGAGCCCATTCGGTGGCCAGGGTCTAAGAGTCAGGGCATATCAAAATTAGCCTTGAAAAGCTCTTAGTAATGTGTCATCAGTAATTTTAACAACACCAATGTATCCTCCAGCTTTGGAATAGATCCTTGTTTCTTGGGTTGAATTGGTTGGTTTGTGTTTGAGGATGGTGTTAGAAGGAAAACAGTCATCTTAACACTAGAATCACAGGGGCTCCCATGTCCTGGAGATCCTGAGACTTTCTGAGGGCACAGCAGACTCTGCTCACCTGATTCGGGGCTTGGGGAACATATGCTCGTTCTGTGGAACGGCCAAAGGAATTTTCCATGCCCTTATAGTTGTGGCTCGCTCACTCCCAGCAGCCAAGGACCAACTCGCGAGCTCTTGGGGGAACAGAAGCAAAATATGATGAGTGAAAAGATCCCACAGCTCTGATGCATTTTCCCTTGTGGTGAATTACAGAGAGCAGAGTCCTTATTCTCTGCCAGCTCCTTCCTTGCATAATGATTGCTGGCTGCTCAGGGACTATATGCAGGTATTGTACTAGGCACAGACTCAGTCTTCTTCTCTTAGAATGCACTTTTTCCCCTTAATCTAGTGACCAGTCAGACTGATCATTATGAGGTCATCAGTGGCTGAAGGTGGCTTATACCTTCACGTTTGACTGTTTCCTCCCCGTCCTTGCATTGGAAACTAGGCTTTTTACTGCTTTAACTCAAGAAATAGGGCACCAGAGGTTGGAATGTCTGGAACTAGGTAGATGCTGAAAGGGATACAGTAGAGGAGGGGGAAATCGCAGGAATAAATTTCAGTAGGAGCTTCATTTTCCCTTCTTTCAGTGGAGACCTGGTAGCAGGCAGGGCTGCAGAGCTGTTATTTCAGGAAGTAGAGTCCTGGGTTTTTGATGCCTGGCCTCCCACCCATCCCAGCCTCACAGGAGAACAGCCTGGTATATGGAAAGTTACTTGTAAGCTAGGTATGTTCAGAAGGCACTAGTCGATCTAGGAATTGGGAACGGAGAAGCACGTGCAGTGATCCCATCCAGGGCTCAGAGTGAATGTCCCTTAGGGAGTGTCCAGCCTCCTCTCAGTTTTAGTAGACAACTCAGGTTCTCCATAGGGAAAAATTCGTAAATAGTGCCTTTCTGTTGTATAATAATGGTCAAAATTTTGATAGAAGCACAGAATCTTGGAGTTTGTAAGAACTTCAGTGCTAACTCACAACAATGTGAGTCAAGGGAAAGAGAGGCATTCTGGAGACAAACATCAGTCAAATCTCACTTGCAGAGAGAGAAGCAGTCCCAGATAAGATACTTAATCCTTTGAAGTCTGCTTCTGCATCTGACAGGACAATGAGGATGAAGAGATTGAACACAGAAGCTGTTATGAGTACTTGTTCTGGGTCAAGAGAGTAATACATTCACCTCTCTGTTCCACCGTCTCCTTCCGTTTGCGTATTTCCAGGGACAAGGAATTCATGAATTCCTTGGATAGCCATTTGCATAACTGGGAAGCTTGAGTCTGTTCACTCATTCTTTTATTCAGTAATAGCAATTGAACCCCTCCTCGGTGCCAGGCACTGTGCTTGAAGTCTAGCTTTTCCTTATATGGAATCCCGAGTTGATCTCCCTGGAACCTCTGTCCTCGAGCGCCCCTTCTGGTCTCTGCACCAGTGCCGGGTTCCAACATAGCAACCTTTGGCTGAGTACGAACAATCCTCGTGTCTTTCATGCCTCTTTTCTTCAAAGAAATGTCTTCTGTGTTCGCCAGCCCCTTCACTCTCCTATCCACCAGCAACTGGTTATATTTCAGTTTTTTATTTTCCTTAAAATACGGCACCCAGAAATCCTGTCCCATCTGCTGTTGGGCTAATACTGAGTCTTCATGGACTCTATTGATAACTTCCTCTGATTAGGTCTGTCCACCTGGCATGATGCATCTGAAGACTGCATTTGCTTTCAACCAGTTTTACATAGTAATTGTTAATTTTTGATGTGTAAACATACGTCTAAACACACTCTGAAGTCAGTTGTAGCCCTGTGAAACAGAGCCTTTGTTACAAGGGACAGTGTTCCGGGTGACAGGAAGGAACAGCATGTGCTAAGGACGGAATCTCTGAGCATAGGGTGCTGATGAGAATGGTACACTCTGACCCCAGTCTTCATCTGACCGAATGAAGATAAGACGGACATTGTTTGATAACACACTGTCTGCAGTGCCAAGCTTAGGTCTATTCTTGCTCTGTTTCTGTTTAAATCCACCATAGGATTTGTGGGTTAAGATCGTATTGTTATGACAGCAAAACCAGAAGCAATCAAAAGGGGAAAAAAAATAGATTGGACTTACCAAAGTAAAAACTTAACGTGCTTCAAGGGATACCATCAAGAAAGTGAAAGATCCACAGAGGGGGAGATATATTTGCAAATCATTTGACAAATAGTCTGTAGTATATTTACGAAGCTGTGCAGTCATCACCGTCATCTAATTCCAGAACATCTTCATGACTCCAAAAAAAAATCCCGTGCCCGTTAGCAGTCACCCCCACTTCCTCCCTTCTTTCCTGTGTCATATAAATGGAACCATACAGTATTTGTCCTTTAACATCTTGCTGGTTCATCCATGTTGTAGCATGTATCAGTATTCTATTCTTTTTAATGGCTGAATAATATTCCATTGTATGAATAGATCACATTCCGCTTATCCATTCATTGGTTGATGGATGGTTCAATTTTTCCACTTCTTGGCTATTATGAATAATGATGCTATGAACATTTGTGTACAAATTTTGGTATGGAAGTATTTTTTTAATGTTATTTAAATATAGTTGATTTACAGTGTTGTGTTAATTTCTGCTGTACAGCAAAGTGACTCAGTTAATCATATATATATTCTTTTTCATATTCTTTTCCATTATGGTTTATCACAGGATATTGAATATAGTTCCCTGTGCTATACAGTAGGACCTAGTTGTTTATCCATCCTCTATATAATAGTTTGCATCTGCTAACCCCAAACTCCCAATCCTTCCCTCCTCCACCCCTCTCTCCCTTGGCAACCACAAGTCTGTTCTTTATGTCTGTGAGTCTGTTTTGTAGATAGGTTCATTTGTGCCATATTTTAGATTCCACATATAACTGATATCATATGGTGTTTGTGTTTCTCTCTCTGACTTAACTTCACTTAATCTCTAGTTGCATCCATGTTGCCTCAAGTGGCATTATTTCATTCTTTTTTATGGCTGAGTAGTAGTCCATTGTTTATATATAGCACATCTTCTTTATCCATTCGTCTGTCGACGGACATTTAGGTTGCTTCCATGTCCTAGCTATTGTAAGTAGTGCTGCTGTGAACATAAGGGTGCATGTATCTTTTGGAATTATAGTTTTGTCTGGATATATGCCCAGGAGTGGGATTACTGGATCATATGGCAAGTCTATTTTTAGTTTTTGGAGGAACCTCCATACTGTTTTCCATATGTGGAAGTATGTTTCTAATTCTTTTGGGAATATACCTAGAAGTGGAATTTCTGGGCCATGTGGTAACTCTGTTAATTTTTTTTTAGGAGCTGCCAAATTGTTTTCCAAAGCACTGCACCATTTTACATTTCTACCAGCCATGTGTGATGGTTCCATTTTCTCCATATCCTGTCAACACTTGTTTTGTAAATCTTTTTAATTATAGCCATCCTAGTCAGGGTGAAGTGGTATCTCATTGTGGTTTTGATTACATTTCCCTCAGCTAATTATGCTGAGCATCTTTAATGTACTTGTCTGCTATTTGTATGTATTCTTTGGAAAATTGTCCATTCATATTCTTTGCTCATTTTAAAAATTGGGTTATTTATCTTTTAATTATTGAGTTGTAAGAATTTTTTTACATATTCTAGAATTTTTACCCGAGGAAGATTTTTGAGGAAGCCCTCTATGGTGATTAGAACTCATCTAGAGAAAAGATTTTATAAGGAAAGATAATGTGCTTGAAAGTAAGAAAAATTAATAGGGAGACAGAACCACACTTGTTTCTCAGGCATTCATTATGTATTTTTTTGATAGATGGATCGTTATCTCTAATGTAAGACATCATTTATATCGAACCAACAGGAAAAGAAAATTTATATACAGACTTATAAAAACAAACATTCCAATAACCAACATGAAAATCAAATATCAACCCATAATCCTATAATGTCTTATAATACCAGAAAACAATATATTAAAATCTTGGGCAAAACATTATGATCTCTGATGAAAAGCACTTTTTCCTGTGCTATTCCTATTATCACTATTATAATAACCCTTTCATAGTTCTCAGGAATGAGATTGGACCATAGGAATAGATGCAGTATTCAGGTGATCACAAGTATCTTTTCAGTAAGATTTAACTATTATAGCTCATTGCCTCATGAACTTCCTCAGTTACTTCTATTGGACATTTTCACAGAGCTTTACATGTAAAATCTTATTCAGAAAAAAGTGAACATACTTAAAAGGAACTCCCATTCACATGAAACAGAAATTGTTACATTAATCAAAAATGGAACATCAGTGAGTTTTTAGCTATTCGGAGAGGGGTCAGTGAGAAATTCTGTAGTATAAAGTCCTTGTGGATATATAAATTCTGAAATCATTTGATTTGAGCTTCTACAAAAATGCATGTACAGTAGTAAATAACAAAAAGTTGAGTGCTCTGGGGAGGCATGGTTTTGTGGTATTCCTACTAAAGTTAATCTTTCAAGTCTAACTGTCTTCTCGAAATATTCCACAGGGGGGCAGTGCAGGAAAGCCATAGACTGGTAAAAAGTCTATTCAAAGTGAACATTCTGGTACACTAACAGGGCCTGCTAAAGAACGTGAGGCTCCCTACCTACAAAAGACTGTTTTCTGAACGTTGACTCCTAATTCAGTGATAAACTGGATTCGATTTTAAAAATAAAACACAAGGTGGAAAATGATTCACATTGCAAATTTTTTGGCTATTTTTTTAAAAAAACCCTCAATTATTCTTGACATATGAGTTCATGTACAATATTCAACATGTGATTGGATTTACATGCCACATGCCAGTAACCCCATAGCACAGTAATTAGGCTAGATTGCTTCCAAATATTGCAAATGTGGACTGAGATAGTCACACATATGAAAATAAACTTGCAAACTAGTTGTAAGCTCTTCCACATACCTGCGTATTGTGTTGAAATCAGGATGAATATACACAAGTTAAGGTAAAGCCATATTATTTAACCAGAAATAGGAGAGATCACAAAAGTATTTTTTGATATTCCATAGAGATTTTGAATGTTTAACCAAAACCTTCCTTATTGTACATAGCTTTTTTTTTTTTTTTTGCGGTACGCGGGCCTCTCACTACCGTGGCCTCTCCCGTTGCGGAGCACAGGCTCCGGACACACAGGCTCAGCGGCCATGGCTCACGGGCCCAGCCGCTCCGCGGCACGTGGGATCTTCCCGGACCGGGGCACGAACCCGAGTCCCCTGCATCGTCAGGTGGACTCTCAACCACTGTGCCACCAGGGAAGCCCTGTACATAGCTTTAAACATATTTTTAAATCACTTGCTTGTTCACTCTATCTGCCTCACTTTTAAGAAACATTTGACATTTTTTTGAGTTAATGAACAATAAATGTAGCTGATACTTGCTGTGAATTTCTACAAAACCCATTCGATACATGTCAAGTCTAGGAAGTTTTACCAGCTGAGACAATGCATAGTAAGAGAGACTGAGAATTACTCTGCAGCCTATGCCAACCCCAATCCTGCTGGCAGAATTCAACAAGGAAAGCAATATTTATCTATGCTGCATTTGATGTGTGCTCAGGATGTGGAAACAGATCAAGGACCTGGATTACTCTGGGGGATTGTATCAGTGATGTAGTAAGAATGTTCTTCTAAAACAGTCCGTAAGCATGATCAAGTAATTTCAGGCCTTTTTCCTGTTTCCTGATTCTATCTCTGCCCTGCACCTCCTTCCTCCACCCCACTCACTCCCCCACCCCCAGGTTACTTAAGGATCATTTCTGCTATTTACATTTCCCTTTTCAGTGTTCTTCCTTGTTTGCCTTTTTTTAAAACAATTTATTTATTTATTTATTTATTATTTTTGGCTCTTCGTTTCTGTGCGAGGGTTTTCTCTAGTTGCGGCGAGCGGGGGCCACTCTTCATCGCGGTGCGCGGGCCTCTCACTGTCGCGGCCTCTCTTGTTGCGGAGCACAGGCTCCAGATGCGCAGGCTCAGTAGTTGTGGCTCGCGGGTCCAGTTGCTACACGGCATGTGGGATCCTCCCAGACCGGGGCTCGAACCCGTGTCCCCTGCATTGGCAGGCAGATTCTCAACCACTGCGCCACCAGGGAAGCCTCTCGTTTGCGTTTTTTTAATGTTTGTTTTTGTCTACAATTTCTAGCCATTTAGGGTCTGATTAGCACCTGAAATGGAGCATTTTTTTAAAATTTATGATAGATTTTATTATTTTTTTTGAGCAGTTTTAGTTTCACAGCAAAATTGAGGGGAATGTAGAGATTTCCCACACACTGTCTGCCCCCAGATACACACAGCCTTCCAAGTGGGGTAATTTTTTTTAAAGAGCATTGGCATTTCAGTTGTCATTATCACACTGTCTCAGAGAAAGCTCCATCTCCATGGCCAACTATTGGCCGAAGCTGGAAAAAGAAGGGGATATTTGATGCCGTGGCCTGATGAAGGAAGAAAGGCCCGGGGGCAAAGTTTTCAACTTAATCATGAAACTGTAATAGTTCCTTCTGTACGTGACTTTCTCAGAATGGTGGTGGAGCCACACTGGGTTAATTTCACTTGACAAGAACTTGGCGTACTCTACTCATTACTGTGAGATCTTAGAATAATGCTGATCAGTGCTTTATTCCTGACCTCATGCAGGGCCTCTCCCAGGCTCCCACCTTAATATACAAGAACTGTAGTATTCGGTCTCATGCTTGTTCAGCTTTTTCAAATGCAACTCAGATGTTTTATAAGTTGTCCATTTTTATTATTTTGTCATCATTTTTTAAGAAGGGAGATGCCATATTTCTCTATGTCTAGTCACTTCCTGGGGTTAATAAGGAGTAAAATAGATGTCTTTAAATGAAGAGTGCAATGAAGATGCTTAACTTTACAAGCGTTAGCAGGTGTACTACTCTGAGTGCCACCTGGAATCAGAGCAGGACCTAGGAAGTCTTGGTTATAGGACATTAGATCCTGTCAGCTTAATGCCATCAGAGAAGACCTTTGGGTCGACTTTCTGAAAGTTTATCCCCAAGAAAATACAAAACACCTCATAGACTGTCTTATTTCTGGGCAGTCAGAACACTTCACTCTCAAGGCCCTCATATAAAACTAGAGAAAATCTGATTTGAGGAAAGAAAAATCAGTTTCATTCGTAATAGTAATCACTGAATTATTTCTTCATTTGTGAAGATGGCAGCCCAGAGCCCTACACATTAGGCCTACTTGCTGTGATGATAGTCATATCTACTTTGCAAATAGCCATCAGAACAGTGTTTATTGATCACCTCTTTAGACATATTTTAAGCTTCTTTGAACACTCTGAATTTTTCCTTCAATCCATGAATAGGCACGATGGAGTATGACATAAAGACAGTTTGTGGTCCAGGTGGCGTGGAAAACAGGCTAAAGGCAGATGGGTAAGAATGAGTCAGAAGGGCAAAGACACAGGAAGTGAAGAATCATTGAGAAGTATATGGTTGGACATGGGACATTTTTGTGCCAGACATTGTTCTAGAATTTACATTTTAATGATCATAATGGTGTAACTTAGCATTTGTTATGTTCTAGGCCCTTTGATAAATGCCCTATAAGCATTAGCTCATTTAATACTTAAACCTATAAGGCACACATTTCTTTCCCTGTATTTATAGATGAGGATACTATGGCTCCGAGCAGTTGTTTCTTTAGCCTAAGGTCACCCAGGTAGGATGTAGTAGAGTTAGAATTCAATTCCAAACCTTTGATTCCAAAGTTAAGATTTTGACTTATGAAAAATGTTTTTAAAACTCTATAAAACTGATTCTCCAGGAAATGAGGGAACAGGAGTTCATTTTTGTCGCCTCATTTCCCCCAAGCTGATTGACTATATTCTATTCTAATAAATTCTCTGGAAAAAACCATGTCTTCATTCAGGCTGTCATAATGAAGTACCAGAGACTGGGCGACTTATAAACCAAAAATGTATTTCTCATACTTGTGGAGGCTGGAAACCTGATATCAGGGTGCCAGCAAGGTGTTGCATTTTGGGGAGGCCTGTCTTCCAGGTTTCAGCCTTCTGACTTCTCACTGTGTCCTTACATGGCAGAAAGAGAACTAGCTAGCTCTCTGGTCCTTCTTACAAGGGCACTAATCCCATTCATGAGGACTCCACCCTCATGACCTAATTACCTCCCAAAGATCCCACCTCCAAATACCATCACAATGGTGTTTAGATTTCAATATATGAGTTTTATGGGGACATAAATATCCATTCCATAACAAAACAATAATAATACATGTAACTAGGATGACTATACTCATGGATTGCCTGGGACAAACTCTGTTCATATCCGTTGCCTTGGTGTAATTATTGGGAGCAAACCCTTTCCCTTTCAATAGTGTCCCAATTAGGAACAACAAATTATAAGGTCATCCTATATATAATCTCCACCTTTCTGCCAGAGCAGATCTGAGCAGAGAAAAGACCTGTCAGTTGGGAGTCTGTGAGCAGAGGGCTACCCATCTCTCTTGCTTTCCTGTGGACTACTTATCCCAGTCCACTTCAGGCATCTTTAGAGGAATGACGGCTTTTTGTCTTTGGACTGTTTTGAGTCTAGATATTATATACGGCAGATCAGTAAATTCTGGCTGGTGTTCCCTTGCACTCCCTGTATCCAAACACCTCAATCTCCTTTCTTGATTTTCTTGGCATTTGGCCTTCTGGAAGTGTCAAAACTTTCTGTCCAAACTTCCAAGGCTACGAGGCAGTGACCACTCCAGATCCAATCAAGGGTGCTAGTCAAATGCACTAGTCAGAAAAACTTTAAATAATGGCTCCTCTAATGAACATTCTATTCTGATGGACGAGATAAGATGCTTAAGTAAAATTTCCAAAAATACCACGTCATACGATTGTTGATCACTTGTCGGTAAGCAATTCTGGAACCACATAGGATAAGCAGATTGTCTTATGCACCACAGTTAAGTAGGACTAGCAGTTTCCAAACTTTGTTTTGCCCTTGAGAAAAAGAGTATGAGGATCAAAGTAATGTTTTTTGTTTTTTTTTTTACTTTCACCTCATCCCATATTTTAACTCAAAAGTGATGAAATATTGAATAATGTATGCTATTAATAACATATTTGCATATGCTGCTCTGGTTTTTCAAAGAAATTTTGCATCTATTACCTTAGTTGATCCTCCGGTGCTCCTGGGATTAAAGTAGGGCAGGAAATTTTATTTTTATAGAGGAAGCACCTGAGCTGAGGAGAGGCTAAGTGACTTTCTGTCACTTGCAAGTAAAGCTAAGGCCCAAACCAGGAACTCTCCTCCCAGACAAAGCCTCTTCCACCAAACCATAGAAAGCCTTGACTGTTCATTTCCATTTCATCTGCATGTTCACTGAAAAGCTTAAAAATCATGCTTGCTTTGGTTATATTCACTTCTTGTTTTTTTCCTCCAAAAATAAAATACTAATGCATAAAGAATTTTCTAGAGAAAATGATGTCCACTCGGTTTGGAGTGGGTTACCCTTTTCTGTTTGGAGTGGTTGTACCTTTTTTCTCCCTTGTGTTTCCCTCCTATTCAACATCTCATTACATAAACTTTTCACCTCCTCTCTTACGTTCTCTAGCTTTTTAGAGAAGTAGGTACTCTGCTTGGAAAAAGAAAAAGAAAAATGCTCCTCAAGTTATGTTGTTTACAGGTGACTCAACAATTGTCAGTTAATTGGACCTGATGGGCTACAGAGATTCAGGATCATAACTTCAAAAACACATCACTTCATATCTGAAGATGGGGCTCTGGGGTCTATAATCACATTAATATTTGGCAGTGGAATTACAGCCAGATTTTAATACTGAACTTTTGGGTTGCCAAATGCATTCGTTGGTAATATTATTCAATAAAATATGTAGAAGTCTCAACATAAAGAGAAGTGCTTATTCCTGGGAATTGGATAATAATTGAAATTGAATTGCCTTTCTTAAAACATGGAAGGCAAGTTAAGACAGGTCTTCTTTCTATCAAACAGAGAAAAGCTGCCTGTTAGAGTTCCTCCTTTGTGCATATTTGGTACAAGTTGATGCGGTTGTTAAAATGTCATAGCCCATTCTCTGCCGTGGAAACTAGGTTGGAAACCACCCAGCTTTTTTACTGAACTTATAAGGGAGAGGATCGTACTGGTTTATCCAGGGAAACTGAACATGTCTCAGATCCAGGCTCTTTTGAAGTCTTAGGATGTGGTTGCAACACTGTTGGAATTTCTGGAAACAAGTGAAACCATGGAACGCGTTTAGGGACTTAGTAGAGCATAGGTTCTTCTGTCTCGTTGCAGAAAGAATTCAGCAAGAGGCAGAGTAACAGGTAAGGAAAGAGTTTATTAGCATAGGATGCTTGTGAGATTTACAAGCAGGCAGGCAAGGGAGTGCCACCCCAAGAACTTAGTGGGTTACAATTGTATAATCAAAGGAGGAATGGGGAGGGGGAGAAGACCACCTTCTTCCTCATTCTTGAGTAGACGTCACACTTCCATCATCAGTTCCTCCTCCACATCAGGTGGGGGAGTTTTTTCTTGTCCCTACATGGTCAAACTAGGACTATCATGGCACAATGGAAATGAGCAAAAAACCAGTAACATATACTAAAATATTGTAAATCATCTCAGGTTTCAGTATAATGTCACCTTTTCCTTACTTTTTTGTTTTTAGTGTGTGTAGAGGAGCATGTCCTAGGAATCATTAACTTACCTCACTGGGCAAGATATGGGTCTCATTCCACCATTATTTTATTGTTTCGGGGCATGTCTCTTCCTTCTGTCGCGTGGTTTTGTTGCGAAGCAAGCCTGCTTGGTTTTGTGGTTAAACCTGTTTTCTTGAGTGATCATTAACTTACAGGGGTCTCCCATATTATTTTCTTTAAATAGTTCCCCAGTAGGGGATTATAAGTAATCTATTCATTAACTCTTTAGTCAACTGCTTTGTCCCTTTACTCTGTCCCTGTCACAAGTGTCGCGTGGTGTTGCCAGTCCACGTTCAGGGTTGTGGTGTCATTCTTACATCCCTGGCACCCCTGGAAACGTCACAGGACAGTGATGAAGCACTTAAATCACTTGAAAGTGAACCGTGAGGTGCATGAAAACTGCGGGGAGCAGCTTCTTTGGGGGTACTTTCGTTAGATGGCTTCTTATGGCCTGAGCCACCGAAGAAGTCACAGCACCCTGAAAAATGACGAGTTGTGTCTACAGAAGCTAACCGTATTTGAAAGGAAGGCCGAGCACAGGGTCTACGAGTGGCTGCACGTTCTTAGCATTTGCTAGAACTGCACTCCTCATGCTTGGTAGTGTTTCAGACAGCCTCATTGTTGGAACTTGATTGTTTGATATGCTTGTTTAATTCAGTGATGATCCAAACAGGCTTTGGAGGGACTTGATAAACAGCCACAAGTTCACCGCCTAGACTCAGTGCATGAAAATGCAATTGAATTAGCCATTCAGAATTGGGTATTGGAGGAAACGAAGCAGTTGGGAGAAGCGGTGGAGCTGGTTACTGCTGTTGGGGGCTCTGACTTGGGTAAGACATAGCACTGCTGACTGTCTTCTGGGCTAGATGCTGGCTGCCTCCATTTTTTTTTTTTTTAGAAAGCCATTTTTTTAAAATTATTTTTTTGTTGGCTGCATTGGGTCTTTATTGCTGTGCACGGGCGCTTGTTTAATTCAGTGATGACCCAAACAGGCTTTGGAGGGACTTGATAAACAGCCACGAGTTCACCGCCTAGACTCAGTGCATGAAAATGCAATTGAATTAGCCATTCAGAATTGGGTATTGGAGGAAACGAAGCAGTTGGGAGAAGCGGTGGAGCTGGTTACTGCTGTTGGGGGCTCTGACTTGGGTAAGACATAGCACTGCTGACTGTCTTCTGGGCTAGATGCTGGCTGCCTCCATTTTTTTTTTTTTTAGAAAGCCATTTTTTTAAAATTATTTTTTTGTTGGCTGCATTGGGTCTTTATTGCTGTGCACGGGCTTTCTCTAGTTGCAGCGATCAGGGGCTACTCTTCATTGCAGTGCGTGGGCTTCTCATTGCAGTGGCTTCTCTTGTTGCGGAGCACGGGCTCTAGGCGCGCGGGCTTCAGTGGTTGCAGCACGCAGGCTCAGTAGTTGGGGCACGCAGGCCCTAGAGCATGCGGGCTTCAGTCGTTGCCGTGCGTGGGATCTAGAGCGCAGGCTCAGTAGTTGTGACCCATGGGCTTAGTTGCTCCACGGCATGTGGGGTCTTCCCAGACCAGGGCTCAAACCTCTGTCTCCTGCGCTGGCAGGTGGATTCTTAACCACTGTGCCACCAGGGAAGCCCCCATTTTTTTTTTTTTTTTCAAAACAAGAGTTCCTGGATGAGTGGAGGCCTTGGATGCTCACTAGGAACCGTGTTGTCTAACTGCTGGTGTAGATGTGTTCCTTCCAGAAGGAACGTGGGTGGTGCTCACGTAGTCTGTGTACCTGCAGAAAATCTGGGTTCCAGTCTGGCTCTACATCTAAGCCACCAACTCACCTGGTGACCTTGGGAAGGTCACTTGGCTTCTCTGAGCATGAAGATTGGATGCATGAGTATTTTTCCACACTTTTTCTTTTTATGAGCCCATGAACCCTTTTAAAGTCATTAAAATGTCGTGCCCTTTTGCTGTTTTTTAAAATCACAGAATGCCCACGGTGCCTACAATGAAAACAGTATCGTGCTGAATATGTTATTTTTGAAAGACGTTTCACAGACTTGATTCTGCTATGCCATTTCTTTCACTTCCCAAGTTTAAATCTGGGAGGTCTCTGAGGGCTCTGAAACCCTACCTTCTACATCATGAGACCCACTGATACAGAAGTGCTTCTAAAAGAACCACCATGTGGTTTTTCTTCTCTCTCTGTTTCATCGACAAAATCAGGAAAGCTCACTTCATTGTTCACTTTATTCTGGGTATGAACTTCCCATCAGAGGGTCAGAATGTGTCTGTCTCTCGATACATTTCAGGAGTTAATTTGTACTGGAAAGAAATGTTTACTGCCATCTTCTTTGATAATCTCTGGTTGCTTACTTGATTTAGATGTAACGTTTTGCTGACTTGGTTACCTGCATTGGATTGTTGGGTGTCAGTATTGTCCTGAGTCCATGGGTTATTCTCAGAATTACCTTCATCAAATGTTCTGTTAGTTTTCCATATGGTAACACATTCTTTATCACTTATTTTGCCGGCCTGGTTGCGTAGAACATCAGAGCTGGACAGGAACTCGGCATCAGAATCAACCCTCTTGCTTTCATAGATTAGAAAACTGAGTCTCCAAGTTCACTGCAGTTGAGCCTCTTTGAGTGTCAGTCATTTTGATTTTGCTCAAACCAAGGCCTCCCTCTTAATATGGTTATATGATGCCTACAATTTTTCATAGGATCTGCTGCCATCAGCTGCTCTTTACATACGGGCTTCTATACTTCATAAATGTAGAACTTGGGTGACCTAATTAAGCATGCTGATTTATGCTTTGCTAAAAGCTTCTAAAGCTATAAATAAGTAATTGTGGGAAGAGGCTTGATGGCCTTTCAGCTGAAATAATAATCTGTTGGATAGATAGTTTCATTCTTAAAAGAGCTAAAAGCACCTCTTACATATTAACACACTTACATTCAGCATCCTTGAGGAGCTACAGAAACAATCTGTTGATCATCCAAGGGATTCAGCAAAACTTTGATCAAGGCTTTGTTGAATGATGCACTATGTGTCCTGCTTACAGACTAAGATTTAAGTTATTGGGATTTAAAAAATTGTAAGGCAAAATCCTGGCTTTTGACTCATGGTTACAATGAGATAGACCATTATGAGACAAGAAAGAGACCATCAGGAGGCTTTGTAGAGGTTACTAAATTATGAAAAGTGGAAGATGGTAATTACAACTGGAGTTAGCAGCTAAATATGGCGCCACAACAGCTGCAGGAGCAAAGGGGATGGAATATAGACTTCTGCTAAAGCAAGGAGATGGGAGGAGAGAGAACTAGCGTTATGATCGATGGTGAGGCATCAGTGATACAGCCAAAGTTTTATGGGCCGCAGGAAGCAAGAATAGACCAGGGGAGAAGGTTAGAGAATGTGGTGGGCTGCAAAGGTAAAAATACAAATCAACTGAAGGGGAAGAAAATCACTTTAAAATTGGTATACATTTGCAGACCACTTCAAGCTTTTTCACGTATTTTTACTGCCCTATATAATCTCTAAGGCTGGTTTTTAGTCGAACCGGGAGTCCACTATTTTTTTCCTCTTCACAGACCTGAAAGATAGGGTGATAAGTCCTCTACCCATTTTAGATGGAAAAACTAAGGCTCAGGGAAGGTAAGGAGTTTTCTCAAGGTCATAGGATTAGTAGTAAAGACTAAACAAACCCAATATCTCCAGATTTTCTGGAAACTCACATTCATTGTTCTACTTCGTCTTCTTCCTCTTTTGTTATCTCTGAGCCTAGTTGAGGTGATGGCCAAGACCCGGTCCTTTCTGTGGCATTTGCTGACTTCCCTCAGTCCTTCCCTTGCATACCGGAGGGGCCCCCCTTAACTGCGTTAATCTTTCATGAGCCACTTGCTGTATATATTTTAACCGAGGCAACAGCCTGCCTCAGGAACAAAAACTTAAATTCAGAGTATGACTCTCTCATTGGGATTGGCTGTTTATTTCAGCAAGGGCTTTGGCCAAGATGAAAGGCATGTGATGAAGAACCGTGTTGAACAAGCGTGGCTTCCAGAGGTGAAATGAAAGGCAGAACCTTTCCTACTTGCTAATAGCCGTAGCTGCTGCAAGGAATGTGTTATTTAAACCCACAGGACTTGAAAATAGATGTGGGAGGGGAAACAATCACTGCATATTCCAATATGACTTCCCAATGCTTACTTTACAGTGTCACCAATAGCCTCCAAACTCTTTTGCCTGCCTGTGTTACTGTCGTCTGAACTCAAATCTGTCTTTCCAACACTGCCAGAGATAGTGGTGTACAACCTGCCTGTTTCATTTACCTACAAAAACCCTTTAGTAGCTCCTCATTGGCCTAAAGGAACAAGCCAGCGTCCTCAGCTGGATATACAAAGACCCCGTCATTTGCCCTCCATGCACCCCCCCAGCATCCCTTTCTGTCCCTCACCTACTTTGAAATGTATCACCACATTGCTGGTATTTCCACAAGCTCCCTATGAAACACCTTCTCATATCGTTACTTCTTTTGTTCTGTCTACCTGGATAGCTTTCATCTCTCTTATTAACACGACTGACTATTCCTCATCCTTCAAGGTTCAGCTCTACCTCTAATCAGAGCTCAGCCCTGTACTGTATCTCTTTCCCACCCCTAGTTGGCCTAAGAGCCCCTAGTTAGGAGTTATATATCTGTGAGTGTGTACTGTTCAGTAATTGAAATAATACACTGAATATCTGAAATACTAATAATGTCTTTAAACTTCATTGCTTACCATGCACCATCACTGTGCTGATGTCTCTTTCCTCCCTGTAACTGCCTCGTACTGGGCAAGAAGGAGGCAATCAGGAAAGGCTTGTGGAATAGAATCAATGAACCTATGAGAGAGGATTATCTAAATTTCCTTTGATAAAACTCATTTTCAAAGTGATTCAGTGACTTTCCCAATGTTCACAACTAGGAAGTGGGAGCTCTAACTGCTGTACCACACTGCACATCAACATTCTGCTTGAATTTCTACCTGCTGCACCAAGTTGTACGGACAAAATTTAAGGTTCCCAAGTAAAGGAATGATAGCTTTTTTTCTCATTCCCTACAGCCCAGCATGTTAATATAGTAGATGCCCAATAATGGTCATTGAGATTGACCTGAATTCTCTCCCTATACCCCTTTTGATTATTTTTATTCTAGAGATAGGGGCCATCTTTACCTCTGAACATATACTGTATGTTCCAATAGTGAATAGTCACTATTTAAACTATGTTATGGCCAACAGACATTGAAAAAGGACTTGTTTTTTCCCCCTAATATTAGTTTTCTAGATCCTTTTTTTGGTGACATTGTCATCTGTCTCCCAGTGACTCTGAATATGAGGATGACTACATAATTGATCAAACTCTGAAGGATGAAAGGGAGTGCTATTAATAATTACATCAAGAGAACAGATGGGAATGGAACTTTCCTGGGCAAAAACCAGGATGTGTGGTCACCCTAAGTATAATGAAATCACCAACAGGAGAGACTTAATACAGAGCTTTTGACCAAATCCTTAAATCACACTGTATTGTCTTCCGAGTTTCTCATATTGTAGAAAAGCTCTGGTCTTCTAGCACACATTCTCAAAATGTACAATTCCTAGAAGAAATCAGAAATGGCCAAAGAAGTAATATGTACTTGCTAGTGTTAATATGCTTGTATGAACTTCAAACTTTATTGTTCTTGAAAACCACCATTGGAGGTAAATTTTATGAAAGGGTAGTAGGAGAGTTGTTTGTAGCCGGTGCTTTAGGACTGTAGTATTCCATAAGCCTTTCATGGGAATACTGCCGAATTTGGATCATCGTGGAAAATGTGTATTGTAGGTCTTCATGTCTTTACTAGAATGCCTGCGGCATGGCATCCTCACTGAGGTAATGGGTCATGAGACGCAGTGGAGAGGCGGGACCAACTTGCTCTGAGTTAAGAGAGAAAACGTTGGTCAACATGAAGCCGCTGGCAAAGAGAAGGTGTTTTTCCTGAAAGATGCAAGAACTATGCTTTGATGGTACGTAAGAGATACAGTCAAAGCAGCTGTCCTCCAATAGTCACTCAGCATGAAGGGTCTCCCTATGAAGATTGGGACAACCTCAGATGCTGTTATAGACACTGTGAGCCAGTGTGTCGCTATGGTTGCTAAAAGTTCTGGTGATAAAATACTAGAGTGTGCTGTGCAAACAGAAAGATTGGGAAGTGCTATTGCAGAGTAGGAATTTCATCTTGCTCTACCCCACATGGTATTAAGATTTTTTTTTTTTTGACGGAGAGACAGCTGTGGACATGTTTCTTTTTCTCTCTCTTTTTTAAACCAACTTTGTCAGTAATAAAGGAAAGGTCATGTGCAGATACTTGAGCTGGAAGTAGACCACAAGTTTTTCAGACTCAAGTTTATCTTCTTTTGTTCTCCTCTTGCCCTACAAAGGTATTTAGGACATGTACCTTTGGAGAATTTCACTAGATTGGTTTTCATCTGGACTAATACTACCTCCCTAGAGGTCTTTAGGAATTATTTAGGGGTGTTTTGATTGTCACAGTGACTGGAGTGATACCGTTGACATTAGTGCGTGGAGGTTACGGGTAGTGATCATCCTTCACCACACACAATTGTCCTGCACAATAAAAATCACCCTTCCCCAATGTCAGGGGTGCCCCGTTGTGAAATGCCTTGGAAAGCGTATATACTGTTCTGATTTGGAGAGTATATATTCTGTTTTTCCTTATGTATGAGAGGTGAAACCAAGTCTTCAGGTTTTAAAGTCACTGAAAATCACTCCAGGGTAAGCTTTTTATATTCTGTTAGTCAGTGTGATTAATTGAGATTTTTTTTTTTTAATATTTGGCAAAGTTCTCTCTATTAGCTTGTGCAATATACCTACTGCCTATTTGCATTTAAAAAACTTCCCTTATTGCAACAGCTGTACAAAAGCCATTACAGGGCTTCCCTGGTGGCGCAGTGGTTGAGAGTCCGCCTGCCGATGCAGGGGACACGGGTTCGTGCCCCGGTCCGGGCGGATCCCACATGCCGCAGGGCGGCTGGGCCCGTGAGCCATGGCCGCTGAGCCTGCGCGTCCGGAGCCTGTGCTCCGCAACGGGAGAGGCCACAACAGT
>NC_041233.1:13096164-13208420 GCF_002837175.3 Physeter macrocephalus | reverse complement strand
AAGGGGAGAGGCCACAACAGTGAGAGGCCCGCGTACCGCAAAAAAAAAAAAAAAAAAAAAATCCATTACAGATTAGGAGGGGAAAAAAGATATTACATTTATTAAGGAAAGGCGAAAGGAATATTTTGCTCAAGCTTTGTGACGACTTAGAAATGAATAAAATAATCTGTTACCAAATTCAAATAGAAGTGAAATAACGAAAGATAAGAATCTTATAAAAAGATGTTCTACCTCTTGCCCCTAATCTTGGATTTTAAGCAGATATCTGTGATTATTTCAACTAACTTGGACAGCATATAGGGTCTGGATCTCTTGGCAAATCACCCAAAGTTTAGAGCAGTCTTTCTCAATTCAGATTCATATTGCTCATCACAGGTGAAAACAGAATAATTCTGTAGGTAGGAGATGGTCAGCAGATAAGAAAGAGAGCAAGAAAGAGAAAGTTCCTTGTGGCTTTTTAGTAGCCAGGCTTCTGTGGCTCTAAACCATAGTCAAAAGTTATCAAAGGGAGAATTGTTTGTGGGGGAGGGGGCTTTGGTAGACATTATTCAAAATGAAAAGGAAGACAAAGTCAACATTTAAAAAATATTCCAAGCAGTGATCAGAGCCTGAAAGTGGATGTCTTCTTCATCACCAAAACCCAACCCGTTTCTAAAACCCTGCTCAGTAATATCCACAATGAATTTTTGTCCAAGCCCTTCTATATTTTCCTACTATCTAGTTCTAACAATCCACTTTGGGATCTGGGCCCTCTAAACAAAAGCCACATTTCCACAAACTCTCCTTTTGGCCACCTGTGTGCCCCCTGAATTAATTGATGCTTGTGGCTTTTAAATATAGAGCTGACTGATGCAACTTGATTACAACAACCAAGTTTTAATTTCGGCACAGGTGCTATGTTTACAATGTGAGAGTGAGGTTGGATTTTAACAATAAATTTTTTAAAGTCTCTCGGGATGACTTGTGCCTGTTTAGCATACTCCTGAGTGTCTGCTCAGCATAAGCGACGGCGTTTCACTTAACTATCCCCTTAGAGTGAGGGCTTGAGGGGTGCTACCCAAGAGAAAGGTGAGGTCACAGGACCATGCCACTGCTGCATCGGCAGAGATTCCCACCCCCACCCCCCACCCCCCGGTATAACTGCACTTCCTCTGTCAGGGCCCCTCCTTACTGAATTTTCCCTTGAGAAATCAAGACCTGATTTCTCTAATCCCAAAGGCCAGTAGGTGGTGCAAATGCCTCTCTTCGCTCTCTACCTGTGTCACTAAATTGCATGGAGTGCTGAGGTTTTAGCCACGCCCCAACCCGCTTTGCCAGGCCCATATTATTAAAGAAGAGCCCCCCCATTTTAAAACTTGTGATAAAATATATAAAACATAAAATTTGCCATTGTAACCTTAAGTGTACAATTTGGTGGCATTAATTATATTCACAATGTTGTAAAAGTAATCCCACTATCTGTTTCTAAAACCCCTGCATTACTCCAAACATAAACTCTGTACCCATTAAGCAATAATTCCCTATTGCCCTCTCTCTCTAGCCCCTGGTAACCTCTAATCTACTTTCTATCTTTACGAATCTGCCTATTTTAGATATTTCATGTAAGTGAAATCATGCTATGCTTATCTTTTTGAACTTGGCTTATGTCACTGAGCATAATGTTTTCAAGGTTCATCCGTGTTGTAGCACGAACCAGAATTTCATTCCTTTTTATAGCAGAATAGTATTCCATTGCATGTCTGTACCCCATTTTGTTTATCCATTTATCAGTTGATGGGCACTTGGGTTGCTTCCACCTTTTGGCTATTGTGGATAATGCTGCAAGGAACATTTCACATACAAGCATCTGTTTGAATCCATGTTTTCACTTCTTTAGGGGTGAAATCCTAGTGGTGGAATTGCTGGGTCATATGGCAACTCTGTTTAACTTTTTGAGGAACCATCAAACTATAACCTTTTATTCCCTTTTGGGAAAGAGATCATCTCCTTCTCTCACCAAGTCTGGAGATGGCCAGGTACATTATTAAAGCTTTCTATGGTTTTATTTATACCTCAGAATCTGTGCCTTATGTGTAAATAACTGCTCATTTAGAGGGGGGAAGAAATGTCAGATTCAGATAACTAATACACGGCACAATATTGTCCTGCAAAAGTTTTCCTTCTACATGCTTACTTCACAGAACACCTGTTTCTGCTGTTCTGGGTGTTCACTGTATCCCTACGGTAGGCTGACCAGTAATTGAACCTCTAGCTTGTACCATCCACTCTGAAGAGGAAAGACAGTAGTAATAAGGCTGGGGTCATTTCCTTTCTTTTGATGCTTGTTCATAAAGTTTCTTCTCTCTCCAATGCTTTTCATTTTGAGGACAGATGCTCTCTGTTCCGGGCTCCTCGAACATGGTGTTTTCACAGTAAAATGCTGGTGAATATACCAGTGATTTGTATAGCATTTTATTCCGCCTTCACATAGCCTCATGTGGACTTTTAATATGTTGGGTGATAAAATATGCCTCTGTGGTGTTTAGAGAATCAACCCACTTTGGGCGCCTTTCTGAGTCTGCTCGCTAGGTCTTCCCTATGGTGTCTGAACAGAGCTGCCCTGGTTCGACATTCTGCTCGATGGTGTCGAGGTGGACATGTTAGTCAGAGACGGTCCAGGTAAGACGCTCAGTTTTGGTGGAGAGACGCCCTTGACTGATTTCCTGCAGCTGAGGCTGAAATCCTAATGGCAAAGCAAGGATAATGGCTGTTAGAAGATACATGCTAAGATGTGTAGAGAAAAGCAAGGCTCAGAGAGGGGAGCTGTAACAGAATGACCTTCACAGAAGAACACTGGGGTTATTATGTTGTATTCTGATATTGTGATTTTCCTGAGGCCTACCTCATTGCGAAAGTAGGCAAAGTACCTTCCCAGAAGGTAGGGGTTCCTTCCAGAAGTATGTATTTAAAAGAGGCAGGTGGCTGAACCAAAAATCTGAAATCAGAAAGCAGGCTGTGGTAGGCAGAAGGGAGTCTGTTTCCCCCTGCGTGGAACAGACCAAGAGGGCGCCCACCATCTTGATGCAGACTCTGCTTCCAGTGGGCCCTTGTTTTCGGTGATGTCGTATTTGCAAAGCGAGACGAACCCAAGAGGGAATGGCAGCTCAGTGACATAAGGACTAGGGTGCGTGGAGATTTCCTGCCAGTCCTGGAGGGCAGGTGTACTTTATATATGAAAGTTTCCCAGCAGACTCAGGAGTAGCCCAGGTCTGCGGACTCACAGTCTGTGCTCATTGCTTCTTACCAGGTCTCATGGCATTGGCTTCCTCCAGTTATAGACTGGTAGAGTTGGAGAAGGGGGCTTTTGGAATCATTTACAAATCCCTCTTCATTTCATAGATGGAGAGAATGGGTTGCGTGCCGTATGCCCAAGTTCACATTTCAAGCTCATGACCGAGGTGCGCCTGAACTGAGAGTTCCCAACTCCTGGCCCAGTACTTTTTCTATTAAATTCATCTCTTTTCAAAGGATGTGTTTTAGAGCTTGTGGGACATTGATAAATGTTTCCAAAACTTTAAACTTAGTTTGAGAACACAGATGTTTATATTCAGTAGAAGATTGAATTCACACATTAGCTCTTTGAAATAATCAAATTGAGAATTTTAATTTAAAATTAAATTACATAATAATGAAATACAGTTTAATTTATCGTACTTTATTTTTCAGATTAAAAACACTTAGGGGAGGATTCTTTTCCCCTGATAGAGATTATAAATACAGCTCTAACATTTTTACCTTTGAAAGACTTAATAAAAATGTGGATTTAGAGCATGGGTTTTGATCGGTTTAAGAAGATGGAACGTTATGAAACTCAGGGTACTTCATACTTCTGAAGAGCTCACCCTAAATAAAGAGCACTAAAATAATTTTTTCAGTTCTCTGAAAATTTCTATTTAGAGTTGCTGTGTAAAATACAGAACACCCAGTTATATTTGAATTTCAGTTAAAACATAATATTCTCCAGTATAAGCATGTCCATGCATTATTTGGGACATACTTATACAAAATATTTATTTGTTGTTTATCTGATACTCAAATTTAACTGGGAGTCCCATAAGTTATTTGCTAAATTTGGCAACCTTGTTTTTATTATAATTTTTGACAATATTACTGTACTTTTAGATTTTTAAATTATATCTAGATCATCAATAGTTTAGGTGCTAAGTACAAAATATATAAAATACAGGGCTTCCCTGGTGGCGCAGTGGTTAGGAATCCTCCTGCCAATGCAGCGGACACGGGTTCGATCCCTGGTCCGGGAAGATCCCACATGCTGCGGAGCTACTAAGCCCGTGTGCCACAACTAGTGAGTCTGTGCTCTAGAGCCCGCGAGCCACAACTACTGAAGCCAGAGAGCCACAACTACTGAAGCCACATGCCTAGAGCCCGTGCTCCACAGCAAGAAAAGCCACCACAATGTGAAGCCTGTGCGCAGCAACGAAGACCCAATGCAGCCAAAAATAAGTAAATAAATTTATTTTTTTAAAAAATGGATAAAATACATTTTTCCTTTAAGAAATTTAGAGCAGACCTAAACAAATCATACTAATATTGCATTAAGTGCAGCTATGGGAGCAAAGAAAAAGGGTACCTGGCCAGCCTAGTGGTTCAGGGAAGGCTTCCCCAAGAAATGATATCCGGGCTCAGGTTTAACAGATGAGGGAAAGTTAACCACAGGATGAGACGTAGAAAGAGTGGTCCAGGCAGAAGCAATGGGAAGAGTGAAAGCTAAGAGGTGTGAATCAGCGTGGTGTGTATGTGTGTTGAGGATCTGGTGAGGGTCGAAGAGTGGACAGAGCTTTAAGTGTGGTCAGAATCATGCCTCAGACAGACTGCTCTGGTGTGATCTGGAAGCTGCATTTCAGGAGGGTGGGATTGGACGTAAGAAGGTCAGCTTGGAGGCTACTGTCATAGCCCACCTTGCAAATGTTGAGTCAGAACTAAGGCTGTGATCATTGAAGGAGAAGGAACAGACCACATGAACACTCCAGAGAGAAAATCACCAGTCCTTGCTGGTTCCTTAGATGTGGGCCTCACATATAGCAGGGGATAACTGGACAGGTGTTTTCAGTTCAGGACAACAGGATTGCAATGTGCCGTCAAAGTGTCCACAAGTTTTACAACATCCTTTCCACTTTAGTTAATAAGTGCATGAGTTTTCTTTTGAGTGATTATCTTGATATACATATGTGAATGCCTGTTTACCAGGCAGGTGAAAATGGTCTAAGAGTATTCAAGAAAAAGACACGGGTGCTCATTTTCTCAGAATTCCTTCCCCCAAAATTCTCTATAGGGAGTAAGATCTGATTTATTTCTGTTAGTTTTTGTTGTGGCATCATCCATTCGCCATATTGTCTGCCCAATGCCCCCCCACCCCCCCGCCCTGTAGTACCAGCAAACTTCCCATGAAAACCACCGAAGTTCACGTAGGTTTTCATCACTCTTTCTGCAGGATGCTGACCACGTCATAGGTGGCACATCAGCCTTTCACTTCGATCTTTTTTCTGGATCCAATGGAGTCACAACCTCCTCCAAACAATGCCTGCCCAGACATCTGCGTTTGAGTTCAAAACAATTACTCAAAACACCAACCCTATCCAGAATGTTTGTGCTCCCAGGAAGCAGGCCTGTACTATTAAACTAGCTTGACAAACAGATCAACTTCTACAGGTGTGTTTGTTCCATGTTTCAGACCCTGGCTGTGTCGATGCTTTTTCTGTAACCCTTGAGGCGCTCAGTTTTCTCTGCCGGCCCCAGGGAAGTTGCTCTCAAACCACCCACGTCTCAGCCGAGTGATTCATTTTTTCCTTCAAGACACTTTGCAGAACCTTTATGTCCAACAGCTCTCTTCCAGGACCTGCTTTTCCCCCTGAATATGCATATTCTCCAAAGGCCTCTGCTAGGTCTCAGACTCCTTGCCCGCTCACCTCTGTTCAGGGAATGACGTCGTTTTCAGTCTGCTGTATGCTGCAAAATGTCCTACACAAATCTTCCTGCCTTCTCAGAAGATCTGCCCTACCTTGTCACTTCTCAAAGACATCCTTTCTGTGTAACTGCATCTACTTCCCTTCATAGTTACTCTGTCAGGTCATTTTCTCTCAAAAAGTATCTTTAAGTCAACTTTATTATGGTATAATTAACACACACACACATATGTTCAAATATCCCATTTTAAGCGTTTAGTTTGGTGAGCTGTGACATATGAGACCCACACAACTGCCAGTGAAATCAAGATATACAATGTCGCTGCCCAATTACACTTCTGGCAATGATAAAAAAAATTCTATTCTGTGTTTTCCAATACAGTAGCCACTAGCCATGAGTTGCTGTCGAGCATTTGAAGTGGGGATAGTGTGGCTGAGGAATTGAACTTTTAGTTAATTAAAATTTTAAATAAATTTAAATTTTAATGAATTTAATTTTTTTTTAATTAATACATTTAAAATATGGCTATCTGATTGTGCAGCCCAGATAGAGAACTTTTTCATCACATCCAAATGTTCCTAATGCCTCTTTCCAGTCAATCCCCCATGCCTGTTCACTAAGCACCCCCGATACGGAATTTTCTTGCTTTAGAACTTAGTCATATATTGTTTGTCCTCTTTTATGTCCAGCTTTTACAAACAGATTTTTGAAATATAATTCACATACCACACAATGTACCCATTGAAAATGTACAGTGCAGTGGTTTTTAGTGTATTCACAGATATGCGTGCATCTGGCTTCTTTCACTTAACATAATATCTTGTAAGATTTACCTGTGTAATGGCATGCAACAGTAGGTGGTCATTTTTATGTATTTTCTATCTTAAAACCAAAATATAAATTATGATTACTGTAGCCCAAGCTACATGTGTGTACAGTATTTTTTCCGAAATTTGTTTATTTTTTGACTGAAGTATAGTCGATTTACAATGTTGTGTTAGTTTCTGCTGTAGAGCAAGGTGATTGAGTTTTATATATATATATATATTCTTTTAAAATCTTTTCCATTATGGTTTGTCATAGGACATTGAATATGGTTCCCTGTGCTATACAGTAGGACCTTGTTGTTTATCCATTCTATATATAAAAGTTGACATCTGCTAACCCCAAACTCCCATTTCATCCCTCCCCCAACCCCCTCCCCCTTGGCAATCACCAGTCTGTCCTCTATGTCCGTGAGTCTGTTTCTGTTTCATAGATAGGTTCATTTGTGTCATATTTTAGTTTCTACATATAAGTGATATTGTGTGCTATTTGTCTTTCTGACTTCACTTAGTATGATCATCTCAGTTGCATTCATGTTGCTGCAAATGACATTATTTCCTTCTTTTTCATAGCTGAGTAGTATTCCATCGTATATATGTACCACATCTTCTTTATCCATTCCTCTGTCGATGGAGTATGTCCAGTATTTGAATGAGCAGGATTCATGAATCAGAAACAACTCTATTCAATGCCCCTACTTGCCCAGTGAAATCTTTTCTGAGGTGCTATTTCCTTTGCTGCTTGGGTAAAATATTAGGACAAACTCCATGACTTTTTTGGGTCACTCTCTATCACAGGAATACTCACATTTAGGAAATTAATAGGTTCATTCAAATATAGTAATAATTTAAAACCTTGGAGTTTCATTGGAAGCGAAAGCCCTTCCCTCCTTCTGGCTCCAGCCTGAGTGGAAGCCTGCAGCATGGATGGAAGTGCGGGTTTGGTTCCCAGTTTCTCCAGCCTCCCCTCCCCCTCTCGCTGAGCCAGCTCGTGGCCCTTCTGGCGTTAGAGCACATGGAAGGAGAAGAGGCATCACCTCTGATGAAATCTGGCAGGGGTTCCCTCTGGCTGTTTACGAGGAGTTTAAAGGTTCTTCTCTTTGAAAAGCTTTGCAGATGATCAGGGCTGCCTCTGTTTGGAGTTTTTAGGGGGTCCCCTTTGAAAACATTCAACTGTACTTCCCATGCCCTGGGCTGGGCTCTCATTTTGCCCTCCTTCTCCTCTGGGACTACTGGAGGCCTGCAGCTTCTTCCAGAAGCCCTCTTGCACTGGATTTTCAGTAGCTCTGGGCTGAGTCTTCTCATCCCCGTGGGCCACAAGTAATCACAAGAAATACCTGGGCTCTGCTGCAGGTGGGACAGGGGATTGTGGGCAGTGGCCAGTGCAGCCTGGTCTTCCCCTGCCTGCGTCCTCCATGCAAAGTCACAGCCGCTTGCATGGAGACTCCCCCCGCCCCTGATGCTTCAGACTTGCAAGGCAGTTCCTTGACTCTGCTCTCCCAGTCATTGGGGGTGGGTGGGTCGGGAAACTCAGAGCATAGTGACCTCTCCAAAGGATCCCCTCTGATCTTCAACTGTCTCCTCTCAGCCTTTCTAGTCTCTTACAGTCTAGAGGCGAGAAGTAAGCCAGGACTTCAGAACTGGCTCTCAGACACTCCCTTTACAAACGCTGCTTAGGTCTCTAACACCTCATTTCCAAGGGTGGACATGGTTGCCAGTGACTTTTTCTCCCGGCTGGGGGCATATTGAAGCAGTCTCATTCACCATCCTGTTGAACATACACAATTTTGATGCGTACGATTTCTACCAGCATTATTACACCATCGATCTTTCTGCAGTAGTCCATTGCACGTGGGAGAGAAAGTATATTAACATAAGCCCTACCCACCCTCCAAAGCCCATTCCTTCACGGTGGCTTCCTTCCCTGATCTTCAAAGGCGATCTCCCTTGTTTGTACCACCTTTTCTTTTTGTAATTACTTATGAGGTCTTGTCTTTTACTGTAGTTATTTGTGGATATGGCTTGTGTTTGCTAAATTGCACTGAAGATCCATCTCTATTAAATAAATAACCTTGTACACTTCTGAGAAATACTTGGGGATTTGTGGATTCCCGTTACATTCTGGAGTCTACTCCACCACGTGAGGATGGGAAATGCATTCAGTGGCTGAACACAAAGAGTTCAGTGTGTCCCTGCCCAGCAGGAGGTATGTTTGGGGACTTGCTGAGAATAGGATTGAATCTACTCAGCAGAACACATCTCTTGTTGGCATGTTTTACATGATGAATATAAACGTTGCTAAGTTAAAATGACATATTTTCTGTGTTGTGAGAATAATAGAAACCATCTTTTCTTTCTCAAAATACAAAGATTTTAAAAATTTGGGACAAAATAATAGTGCCTATATAAAGTCAGTTTTTCCTTTGGTGCTCAATTTTCATTATGAATTACTAGCACTTGAGTATATCTTATTCCATTTATTAAATATTTATTACATACTCTTGTCATTCTGAATAAAACATTTCAACTCCTTTTTTGGACATAAAATTGCTTTTCTTCCATACTTTTGCAGAATTACGTACTTTATTTTGCAAGATCTTCTAGATTTCCCCAAAGTTAGGGTGATATTTGCTGGTGAACGATGTTTTGGAATTCAAGTGATGGGTCTTACAGATTTTTATACTGTCTTCAAAGAAAAGGGGAGTTACTTAATAATGACCCTGGGAGCTAGATGAGAAGCTTGTCAATATAATAAAGATTTTATCTATCATCTGTTCAAAGCTTGTTCTTTAGAGCTTAAGCTTAGGAACTTGGCATGGAAGTATTACAGATACAGACCTAAAGCAACATGGTAGCCACTACTTTCACGTATCATGAATTCATTACTTGTGTACTGTGTGACATAACTTCAGAAGAGGAAATAGACTTCTTTTTTGAACTAGTATGCCTTCTAGTAAATTGGCTAAAATTACGTTTTCATTCAAGGTCATAAAACTCTAGGGAGAAAGAAGTGGCTAGAATTGCCACCATCCCCTTTATAAAAGGGCTCAAGCTTGGTGTCATAGAAAGTGGTGATTATTTTGTACTTCGCCGTTCAGTTTTATAAACTCAGATTTTACAGTTTCACAAATGGCAGAGGAAGACTATTAATGAGTTGACAATGGATGATCCATCCCTTTATTGATTCATTAATTCTTTCACGTTGTATATTGAGTCTCTATTATGTACCAGACATTGTGCTAAGTGAGAATGAAAAGATAGATGAGGTATGAAGTCACTGCCTTCAAGTGACTTGAGAGAGAGATAAGATAGGCACATTAAAATAATCCTACTCCTAAATAGAAAGTTTTGATGTCATTAGAGAGACAAAACCAATCAGTTAAATATTTGTTACAGATCTTCTCTGTGGAGGTGCAATAATCAGCACTGGGGATACCATGGGGAAAATAAGAGACAGTATCAGCTCTCAGGGAGCTGGTTATGGCTCAGTCTTCCCAGTAGCTGGGTAATAATTGACGGTGAGAGTTTTAAACATTTGCATAGTTTATCTTCCTGGTGGCTATCAGCATCTCCCCAAATGCTTCCTAACTAGCAGTCAGTGAGGAATCCCCTCTCTGGATTCTTCTGTGGTGCTCAGAAGCCTTCGAGAGATTCAAAAGTATTAGTTTCTCTTCCAGAAAAACTCTAGAACCCATTATAAGTAGATGGTACATAGTTGAGATTCATTGCCCCAGCTCTGAGTCTTTCTTTTTTTTTAATCTCACACTTACATAGCACTTACTGGGATAAGTGCTTTACAAATACTAACTCATTTTATCTCCATAAAGACACTATGAGTAGTTTCTTCTATATCCTCATTTCCACGTTTTAGAAATGTGGAGACAGGCACAGAGAGGTGAAGTCACGTGTCTGAGGCCATTCTTCTAGTTAGTGGTAGCTCTGGGCTTCAAGCCCAGCAGCCTGGTTCTGGAATCTGGGCTCCTCTCTAGTATGCTGTGGCTTCTACCCCCAACCCCAGTTTTGTTGAGATATAATTGGCATATAACTTTGTGTCAGTTTAAGGTGTACAGAGTGATGATTTGATGACTGTATACATTGCAGGATGACTGCCACAATAAGTTATCATCGATCACCTCATATACGGTTGACCCTTGAACAATGTGGGTGTTAGGGGCACTGACCCTCCCCAAAGTCAAAAATTAGCTTGTAACATATAGTCAGCCTTCTGTGTCTGTGGTTTTGCATCTGCAGATTCAACCAACCATGAATTGTGTAGTACTGTAGTACTTAATACTGAAAAAAAAAAAGATCCACGTATAAGTGGACCCATGCAAAAACCCATGTTCAAGGGTCAAATGTAGTTACAGTTGTTTTTTCCTGTGATGAAAACTTTTATGATCTGCTCTCTGAACAACTTCCACGTCTTCATTCATATTCAGAAGTCGCAAGGTTGGTAAGACTTGCACATAGGCGCCTCACCCCCCAGCTGGGGTCCAGCTCCGTTCCAGTGTTCTCCATGTTCACGCCTCCTGAGTATTAGAAGCAGACCACCTCTAAACTGATCCCTTCTCCCCAAGATGGCTCTGTTACAAGTGCTGCTGTTTTAGTTGTTGTTGTTCTTATCTCATACCCACAAAAGAACCAGCAAGAAAACAGAATGTCTTTATCCTTGATAGCCCAACTTTATCTGGCAGAGAGGATTTTAACATTTCTCTGTTTAGGGTGCCCTGACCAGAAAGTACAGTTATTGCTAACCAATTGTATATTTCACATTGACACATATTTACCTTCTGAACCCTAAACTTAGCATAACTTTGCTCCAAGTGAGAAAAGCAAAATAGTCTACATGAGGAAATTCACAGACAGAGGGTGAGAACTGCTTAATCTTGTCTCTTCTGAACCCTATGAATTGGCATAGCCTAACGGCTAAACAAACAACCCCAAACCTAATACAGTAAAAGGATCTCTTTCTGGTCCACATCACAGTCCAGTGGGGCTTGGTGCAGGGGCTGTGCAGTTACTTGCAGAACAGCTTGGGATCCCATCACCCAGGCCCTTGGGAGTCCATCCGTGGATCCTTGGTAGCTGGTCAACAGCCACCAGAAGAGAGGGAGAGAGGGAGGAGGGCAAAGACTGTGTGGAAAGTTGTAAAGGGCCAGGCCTGGAGTTGCCATATGTCACATCAGTGTTCATCCTTTTCCATTCTCAGTCACATGGATTCACCCAGCTGCAAGGAGACAGGAAAGGTAGTCAAGATATGCACTCAGCAGGAAAATGGAAATTGTATGGACACCATCTAGGTGGTATCTCCTATACCAACCAAAGTTTGATAAACACAAATATTCTCATTGTTTTTTTCCGCCCTTCCTCCCTCCCTGCCTTCCTTCCAGCAGATGTTTAATGAGAAGCTCCTATTAAGTGTCAAGCCCTCTAAGCTCTGTGGAATTACAACATGAACAAAAACAGACATTGTCCCTTCCCCCCTTGTTTGTGGAGCTAACAACCTGGTGTAAAGAATTCAGACATTAATCAAATACACACAAAAAGGAAACTTGCATCTCTAACTCGTGCTTTGAAGGGAGGTGATACTATAAAACCTACGAGGAAAGGAGTTGGCTTGGTCAGGATATCAAGGAGGTAGTATTTGAGCTGATACCTGAAGGATGAGGAGACATCATCCAGGTGAAGAGGGGAGGTAGGAGGGGTGACAGACTGGCAGACGCCAGAGTGGCTGGACCAGGAGGAGTGAAGAGCGCGTGTGTGAGGTGAAGCTGAAAGCTGGGTGAGGGTTAGACCACATGGCCCAAGACCTAAGGGAGATGGCAGAAGCTTCTGTCTTATGGATGATGGGTGCCATTGAGCAAAGGAACAGTGGTAGACTTAGGGGAGGCACATCATGTGTTTACTCTTGTATGTGATTAGTTTGAGACATCCAAGGGAAGGTGGCAAATAGGCAGTTGAGTTTGGGGGTTGGGAGCTCAGAGGAGGGGTCTGGGCTGGGCATCATCTAATGTAGGTGATAGTTGAAGCAGTGGGTGTGGATGAGATGATCCAGAGTGGGAAAAGGAGAAGGCTCAGGATGGAAGGACTCTGATATTCCATGGGAGAGCAGGCTGGGTCTGCAAAGGGGACAGAGAAGGAGCCAAACTCCTTGACAAAAGCTACTTCCTAATCTTCAGTTTCAGTAGCTAACCCATGGAAAGTAAATCAGGCCAAAGGCTTTATATACTTATACGTAATCAGAAAAGAACTCAGTTTTGTTTTGTTTTGAACAAGTAGCACACAAATAGACTGATATTCTCGACAATGTGATATATGCAAGGATGTTTGTAGTAAATTCATTTCAGAAAGGAGCCACTAATACCAGCTGATGAGAAAGGGAAAAATAATACTGTCATTTTCTTTTGGTCGTCCTGGAACTGGAGAAAGTGCGCTTTGGGTTGGTGAGAAGCTTCATGAACCAAACTTTCAAGCAATGCAAAATGAGACTGCATGGCTAGAGCTGTAAAGTGAGACTTTTTTTAATTTTAATTTTTTTATTGAGGCGTAATTGACATAACATTGTATTAGTCTCAGGTGTACAGCACAATGATTTGATATTTGTATGCATTGCATAAACAATCACCGTAACAAGTCTAGTTACCATCCGACACTTCAGAAAAAAAGCCAACTAAAAGGAGAAATGAGCTGCAACCCTCACTGCAGCAGTAGCTATGTCTGTCATTTCAGAAAAGAGGAATTTGAACCCAGCTGGCAACTTGCAGCACAAATTTTACTTTGCCTTCTTTCCTAGATGTATTGACATTGCTACTTGCTTAACGAGGACTGGAGTGTCAGGCAGAAGCCACGTAATAATAGCATTGCTCCGTGCGTGTTTGTTTTCTGAACCCCTTACTGTTGTTAATTAGTTCACTTTCCCAGTGTTATTAGCTGATCTCAGAAGCACATCTGAGAAGGTGGAGTCTTTACCCAGAAGGCTCTGAGTTGGTATAAAAGCCTGGCTAGGGAAAGAAAGCAAAGAAAGAAAGAGAAGAAACCTCAGGTCCAGGAAGAATGCTTCAGCAAGAGGCTGCAGGGACTGGTGTGTTTGGTACATATCCACTGGGAGGAAGTATCTCTTGAAATTGCACACTCTTTAAAGTTTCTAGACTGATGTGTTCGTTCCTTTTCACTCACTCTTCCAGTCATTCTTTGTTACAGTGAGAAAGCTTGAGCAGTGTAGTTGACTGTTCAAGTATCATTGGCCACGTTCAATGTGCTTAAAGTGTTTCAGAGGAGAGGGAGTCCCAGACTCTCTCGCCTTCCACAGTTTAATTCTAGAGAAGCTGGGAATAAAATGAGAAAACATCAGGTGGGGCCCATGCTGGAAAGCGAGCTGAACAGATGGTGGTGGTGGATGAGGGTTAGCCTCACAGACGTTATTGACCTTGGGCTGCACACAGAGCATTGTGGGAGATTCGGAGGATGGGCATGGAAGGGAGCCTCCTGGTCCAGTCCTTCACCGAGCTAATAAAGTGGCAGGTACAGGACAGATGTACCAGAAGAGGGCAAAGCAATTACAGAAACACGGGAAACAAGTGATATTAAATGCACATTCGCAGTAGTTACTAAAAGTCTCCAGAATGTTCCATCTGTGCTAGATAGTGGCTCTCTCATGCCCAGCCACGGGACATTGGGAAAGTAATTTAATTACTTTTAGCCTCAGTTTACACAATTTGTAAGACAGGAATCATAATACCTACCTTATAGAACTTGGGTATGGATTCATTAGATAGTTTATGTAAATCCTGGCACATAGTAGGTATTTCCTACCTGTTGATGAAGGAATGAATGAATAAATGGAAGAATGAAATGGTTAACAGTGTGCCTGGCACATAGTAAATGCTCACTGAATAGATCTGTTATTGTTCTGATCGTATTACAATATTTTGTAAGCCATTTTAAAGAAGGCAGAAGATGGCTCTTCGCTTGTAACCTAATGCTTGGCTGTACTTTTGCAGCTTTGCCCATTGATATGCTAAATAATTAAGAGATGGTTGGATAATTTGTACCTGCATAGTTCTGTAGAAGGGAATACATTACAAGTATCACTAGCGTTTTGCTGCCTCAGTTGCTTCAAGGTGTTTGGAGAGAGGCCAAAGATCAAAGAATGTAGAGGCACCAGGCGCTTAAGGAAAAACTTGATTTTCAGTGGGATTTTGGGTACAAATAACATAGCTGGGCAACAAGAAGTCAGTGAAATCAAGCAGGTTGGAGAAATGGCCTGAGAGAAACTCAACCAACTCACTCATATATGGAGTGAGGGGTGGTAAGTGGCACTTCCATGTGTTTAAACAGAGCAGAAAACCTGAGGGGCTCTCAGTGCATTTTTGTGTGAAGATTATCCTAGAAAATGCAGGAAACATGATGCATTTCCATTGACAGCGCAACTGGTATAGATTTCCTAAATAAAAGGTCTGCTATGCTTGATTAGTTCGGTCGAGCAACATTAAGCAGCTTGTTTTCTTATTATAATTTATCCAGGCCCTGAGGGGTAGTGGCAAAAATAATGAATAAGAAAAAGGCAAGGTCATGAAAAAAACCAACATTTGTTGAATATCCACTGTAAAACTGGCACTATGCTAGTTACTTCATAAGCGTTTTCTAATTTAATTGTTATAATAATCCCATGTAGTAAGTAAAACAGGTCAGTCTGGCTTTAAAATCAATCCTTTTATCTATACCCTCTATAATGAGAAAACGTGAACTATCCTAGGGATCAGCAAACTATAACTTATGGGCCAAATCTGGCCTCTGCCTATTTTTGTAAATAAAGTTTTATTGGAACACAGCTGTGTCTTTTTATTTCAAAATTGTCCATGGCTGCTTTCATGCTGCAAAAGCAGAGTTCAATAGTTGTGACAGTGACTGTATGGCCTAAGATATTTCTTATCTGACCCCTTACAAAAATATTTGACATCCTCTAAACTACTACTTTTCTATTTACCGCCCTGACACTTTAAACAGGCCCTTTATGAGACAGTTTTTTCAGCTGTAAAACAGAATTAATGATGCCAGCCTTGTCTGTCTTACAGGATTGTAAGAAAGTAACCTCTTGTATGTGAAAATTGTATGGAAACAAAAGTTGTCTACTGTGTAGCATCAGTTACTTTTTCTCCAACATGCTATTAAGACAATTTTACAAATATATAAAAAAGTTGAAAATTGTACAGTGAACACCCATTTACCCACCATCTAGACTCAACAATTAACATTTGCTGTATTTGTTTTATTACCTATATATCCATCTACCAATTTCTCTATCCACCCATCAATCCATCTTATTTTTTATTTATGCATTTCAAAGTAAGGTGTTGACATCAGTACAACTAACTGGAGATCAGTGTTTACTTTTTTAAGGTAAGAGGTACATGCAGTGGAGCGCCGAAAATGCAAAGGTACCATTTGATGAATTTTTACAAGTGAGCCTTGTTGAGATGTCAACCATTACTGTCACCCCAGAAAATTCCCTCATGCCCCTTCTCAGCCACTCCCAGTGGCAACTACTGTTCTGATCTTTTTCACTCAGCATTATGTGTCAGAGACTCAGTGTGGTGTTGTGATGTTGTGTATAACAGTAGTTTGTTGCTCTTTGTTGCTGAGGAATATTAACTTTATGAATGCACCATAGTTTATCCATTCACCTGTTGATGGACACCTGGGCTGTCTCCGTTTTGAAGTTATTGTGAGTAAATCTACTTTGAACATTCTTACACAGGTCTTGGGTGGTCACGTGCTTTTCTGTCTCTTGTGTAAACATCTGGGAGTAGAGTTGTTAGGTCATAAGGTCAGAAACTGGGAAATCTTTGTTTCCAAAGATTGGAAATCTTTGTTTCCAATTTCACACCCCTACTAACAATGTATTAGAGGTTGTTGCATATTCTTGCCAACATTTGGTGGTGTCAGTCTTTTTAATTTTAGCCTTTCTGGTAGATGAGTGGTATCTCATGGTGGATTTAATTTATTTCCCTGATGACTAACAATGATGAGCAACGTTTTGTGGGTTGGACCTTTGTAAGTGTCTGGTGAAGTTGAATTCCTTTTAGTGTATAGTGTGAAGTGGGGGTAGAAGTTATTATTATCCATATGGGTATGCGGTTGTTTTACTCAGTTTGTTTAAAAGACATTGTTTCCCTGTTGACTTGCTTTGTGCCTTTATTATAAATAAATCAAAGGTATCAGTGCAGGTCTGTTTCTGTTCCAATGATCTATTTGGCTCTCTTAACACCAGTACCATAATCTCTTAATCACTGTGGGTTTACAGTAAGTCTTACATTCAGGTAGTGTAAGTCTTCCAACTTTGTTTTTATTTTTCGAGATTACTTTAGATATTCTAAAGGTCCTTTACATTCTGATACAAATTTTTGAATAAGCCTGTCTATTTAAAAAAAACCTGGTGGACTTATGACTGGAATTTCATTGACTGTATAGATCTGAGGAAAATTGATATTTTAACAACGTTGGGACTTCCAGTCCATGAATGGGGGATATCTCTACGTTTATTTAGATCTTTAATTTCTCTCAGCAATGATTTCAATGTAGTTTCAATGTGGAGGTCTTGCCTGTCTTTCATTAGATTTATTCCTAAGTATTTTATGGATTGTGGTGCTTTTCAGAAGTGGGTTTCTTGGGACTTCCCTCGTGGTGCAGTGGTTAAGAATCCGCCTGCCAGTGTAGGGGACACGGGTTCGAGCCCTGGTCCAGGAAGATCCCACACGCCGCGGAGCAGCTAAGCCCATGCGCAACTACTAAGCCTGCGCTCTAGAGCCCACGAGCCACAACTACTGAGCCTGCGTGCCACAACGACTGAGCCCACGTGCCACAAGTACTGAAGCCCGTGAGCCTAGAACCCGTGCTCTGCAACAAGATAAGCCACCACAGTGAGAAGTCCGCGTATCACAACAAAGAGTAGCCCCCACTCACCGCAACTAGAGAAAGCCTAGGCGCAGCAACCAAGACCCAACGCAGCCAAAAATAGATAAATAGGGCTTCCCTGGTGGCGCAGTGGTTGAGAGTCCACCTGCCGTTGTAGGGGATGAGGGTTCATGCCCCGGTCCGGGAAGATCCCACATGCCGCGGAGCGGCTGGGCCCGTGAGCCGTGGCCGCTGGGCCTGCGTGTCCGGAGCCTGTGCTCCGCAGCGGGAGAGGCCACAACAGTGAGAGGCCCGCGTACCGCAAAAAAAATAAATAAATAAATATGCCTTAAAAAAAAAAGATAAATAAATAAATTCTTTTCTTTTAAAGTGGGTTTCTTTTTTTAAATTTCATTTTCCAATTGTTTACAGCCAGTGTATGTGATTTTTGTGTATTGATGTTGTATTCTGAAACCAAGCTAAATTCACTTATTGGTTTTAGAAATTGTTTTGTAAATTCCTTAGCATTTTTCTAGGTAAATAATCATGTCATCTGTGAAGAGTCAGGTTTACTCTTCCTTTCCAATCTTTAAGACTTTATTTCTTTTCTGTGCCTCATTCTTACACTGCTAAGATCTCCTGTATAATATTGAATAGAAGTGGTGAGAGTGGACAGACTTACCTTGTTCTTACCCTTAGTAGGAAAGTATTCGATATATCACTATTATGTATAATAATAGCTTTTGTAGGCCTTTGATAGACTTTTATAAAAATCATACTGAGGAAATTTCCTTCTGTTTCTAACTTGGTGAGGTTTGTTTTAATATCGTAAGTGGTTGGAATTTTGTTAAAAGAATCATCTGCGCCTGTTGAAATGATCATATAGATTTTTTTCCTTTATTAGTTATTGTGATACGTTGTCTTCCTTGATATTTTTTGACTTGTTAAATCAAGTTTGCATTCTTGGAATAAACCCCACTTCACTGCTAAATTCAATTTTGCTAATATTTTCTAAGGCATTTTTGCATTTATCTTCATCAGAGAGATAATTCTGTATTATTTTTTGTTGTTAATTTCTTTGTTAGGTTTTGGTATTAAGGTTATGCTAGCCTTGTAAAATGAGTTGAGTCTCTACCTCCACTATGTTCTCAAAGTGTTGGTATAATATTGATATTTCTTCCCTAAATGTTAGCTGGAACTCACTAGAGAAACCATATGTGTGTGGAGTTTCCCTTGTGGGACGATTTTATGTGATTTCAGTTTCTTTACAAAAAAAAAAAGCCTTTTAAGATTTTCCTCTTCATCTTGTGTAAGTCTGTTTTAAAAATTTTATTGAAGTACAGTTGATTTACAATGTTATATTAATTTCTGCTGTACAGCAAAGTGACTCAGTTATACATATATATATTATTTTCCATTATGGTTTATCACAGGATATTGAATATAGTTATGTGTGCTCTACAGTAGGACCTTGTTGCTTATCCATCCTATATATACTAGTTTGCATCTGCTAATCCCAAGCTCCCAATCCTTCCCTCCCCTACCCCCCCTCCACCCCCTTGGAAACCACAAATCTCTTCTCTATGTCTGTGAGTCTTTTTCTGTTTCGTATATATATTCATTTGTGCCATGTTTTAGATTCCACATATAAGTGGTATCATATGGCATTTCTCTTTCTCTTTCTGACTTACTTCACTTAGTGTGATAGTCTCCATCCATGTTGCTGCAGATGGCATTATTTCATTCTTTTTATGGCTGAGTAGTATTCCATTGTGTATATATATATATGCCACATCTTCTTTATCCATTCATCTGTTGATGGACATTTAGGTTATTTCCATATCTCGGTTATTGTAAATAGTGCTGTTATGAACATAGAGGTGCATGTATCTTTTCGAATTATAGTTTTGTCTGGTATATGCCCAGGAATGGAGTTGCTGGATCATATGGCAACTCTACTTTTAGTTTTTAATCTTGTGTACATTTTGATGAGTTGTATTTTTTTGAGAAATTTTTCCATTTCATCTAAATTTTCAATTTATTGGCATAAAGTCATTTATAATATTCTTATCTTTTTAATGTCTTAGGCTTTGTAGTGATAAGCCCTCTTTAATTCTTAGTATTTGTAATTTGTATTCTCTGACTTTGAAGGCATCAGTTACGCTGTGTAGCAAACCACCTCAAACTTAATGCGTTAAAATAGTAACCATTTATTTCACTGTGGGTAGGCCATTTGGGCTACGATCAGCTAGGCAGTTCTTAGGGTCCAGCAGGTTCACGCAGGAGTCTTTGGGCAGCTGCTTGTCAGTTAGGTGCCTCTGCTTCTGGGGCTTGGGTGGCTTTGGCTGGGGCAATGAGGGTGGCAGGCCCATGTGTCTCCTCATCGTTTAGGCCCCCCCAGGCTTGCTGGCATGATGAGTCAGCAGTGTCCCTGGAGAGAGTGGAAGTATGAAAGTCCTCTTAAGGTTTAGGTGTAGGACTGTAATTGCTGTTTTTCCACATTCTTTTGACCAAAGTAAGTCACAAGAACAGCTCAGATTTATAAGGTGGAGAAACAGACCTACCACCAATTCCAAACAACTGTGAGTGTGGGGAGGGGAGAATTAACACCATTTTGGCAATCTTTCACGTATTCAGGTACATTATTATAGAACAACTGTTATCAATTCAGCAATTTTGTGTAAATACTCTGGTCTTACCAATATTGTGATACAACAATCTTCCTGCATCTTTCTGGATTATACAGAACATTAAGTTCTTTGGTGTCGCATCAAAAGCAACCCCATTTTTCCTATTAATACTTAGGAAGATTTTTTTTTTTTTTTTTTTTTTTTTTTTTTTGCGGTACGCGGGCCTCCCACCGCTTGCGGCCTCTCCCGTTGCGGAGCACAGGCTCCGGACGCGCAGGCCCAGCGGCCATGGCCCACGGGCCCAGCCGCTCCGCGGCACGTGGGATCCTCCCGGACCGGGGCACGAACCCGCGCCTCCCGCATCGGCAGGCGGACTCTCAACCACTGCGCCACCAGGGAAGCCCCGCTTAGGAAGATTTTGATTGTTTACAGGTTTTTGTTTTATAAGTCAGTATATATTTTGGTTGTCTACACAGCCTCAAACCGTTAGAGATTCAAGCTGTTTTTTGGTCCATAATACTTTCGGAATTCAAAATCTGGCATTGGTAAAAATGATCATAGATGTGTTGACTTTGGGCTTAAGAAACAGTCTGGGTCTTAAATAATTCGCATCTGTGAGTCAATTATAAGTAAAAAGAAAGCATAGCCTTTTTAGGTAGCATAGGTAATATATTTCTCTAGGTTTCTCAACATGTCAACAGAGAAATTCTTGGACACAGAAAATCAAAGTCGAGTTGGGAATAGGATAATAGATTTAAACTGCATTTTTATCAATCCGTAAAGTATACAGTTAAGCCTATCCATTAAGTCAAATTTGTTTTACCTTTCCAGAAATCTACCTCTAGAAATTTATCCTAAGTACCTATGGTTGTGTGAACTCATCTGGTGATGAGTAAGCTCACTTACAGCATTGTTTCTCTCATGGAAAAATTAAAGGCAATCTAAATGTCTAATAAAAGGGGATTGATTTTTTTTTAAATATGGCATATTCATCATGTAGACTATTACACAACCATTTAAAAGTTATAGAAGAGATTTAGTGAGCTGCATGGATGTTCATTATATATAGTTGACATATACACTTAAAAGCAGATTTTGTTTCTACTTGTATGATTATATTTTGGGTAGATAATTATATATAAATACATGTATGCAAAAAGAAAGGCTTGGAAGAACATACAAGAAACTTTTAATGGTGGTTATTTCTGAATGATGGCAATATGATTTTTTATAGTTTTATTGAGATATAATTGACATATAACATTGTATGAGTTTTAGGTAGACAACATGATGATTGGCTATATGTGTATAGAGCAAAATGATCACCACAGTAAGTTTAGTTAACATCATCACCTCACACAGTTGCAAATTCTTTTTCTTGTGATGAGCATTTTTAAGATCTGTTCTCTTAGCGACTTTCAAATATATGATACACTGTTATTAACGTTAGTTACCATGCTGTATATTAGATTTCCAGAACTTATTTGTCTTATAAATGGAAGTTTGTACCTTTTGACCACCTTCATCCATTTCACCCACCCTCCACCCACTACCTATGGCAACCACCAATCTGCTTTCTGTATCTATGAGTTTGATTTTTTTTTTTAGATTCCACATATAAGTGAGATCATACAGTATTTGTCTTTCTCTGACTTATTT
Source organism: Physeter macrocephalus (assembly GCF_002837175.3). Lineage (NCBI taxonomy): Eukaryota > Metazoa > Chordata > Mammalia > Artiodactyla > Physeteridae > Physeter > Physeter macrocephalus. The sequence continues at coordinate 13,186,450 of NC_041233.1, read as the reverse complement.
TACTTAGCGTAATACCCTCAAGATCTACCCGTTGTTGTCACAAACGGCAGAATTTCCTTTTTTTAATGGCTGAATAATAGTCCAATAGACACTTAGGTGGTTTCCATGTCTTGACTATTGTAAATAATGCTGCAGTGAATATGGGGGTGCAGATGTCTTTCTGAGATAGTGATTTCGTTTCCTTCAGCTATATACCCAGACGTAGAAGTGCTGGATCATATGGTAGTTCTATTTTTAGTTTTTTGAAGAACTTCCATACTGTTTTCTAATTTACATTCCCATCAACAGTGCACGAGGTTCCCCTTTTTCCACATCCTTGCCAACACCTGTTATATATACACAGAAGTAGAATTGTGGTTTTGGTAGTAGCCATTCTAACAGGTGAAAAGCCATGATGGCAAAGTGGTTTTTATTTTCCTGTTTATAAATCCATGATATGAAATTTTTAGAATGAATATGTATGAAACATGGGAAAAGTAAATAAAAATTACTTTTTACAAAGCCCTACAGAGCCACAATTTCAGGATTATTTGTGTTTTTTGTTGCTACTCTCTATGTAATAAGAGCTTTTGAGCTTTATAAAATCTACAGAACTGGGACTCCCCCGGTGGTCTAGTGGTTAGCATTCGGCGCTTTCAGTGCCACGGCCCAGGTTCAATCCCTGGTCCGGAAACTGAGATCCTGCAAGCGACGTGATACGGCAAAAGACTGGTTTTATTGCCATCCTAATAGAACATGGCATCATGAAATGCAGTAGTTCCTTTAGGATTTTTGTTTTGCTGTTAACATTTGCAAGAACTCATAAAGACTAGGGAAATTTTTCTCTAATAAATACCATGGTTTTATTTTAAAACATCACCATTGTAAAAAAGCCTTGTAAAAGTTTGGGTTGGAAGCAGAATCAGCATTCTTATTTCCTTCTTATAACTTGAATAATTGTAGGATCCGGAGTCTTTAAAAAAAATCTGTAGGCTAGAAAATTACTGTTAAAAGTAGACACAGGTATTGCTTCTGTGTTAAACTGCCAGGCATGATTCTGTGCTTTTCTTGCCAGTCTAATTGATAAGCTCCCTGACAGGGTAGCATACATTACACATCTGTAGTACAGTGGTATTTATATTTAGTAAATTCCATTATTATCACTATTATCACTGGTGGAATATAGACTTTGGCCAAATTCTACTAGATTTTACCATGGCTACAAAACAAAACAAAACCCTGTATTGGAGGTTTTGATGTCTGTTTCATTGTCATGGAATAGACTGTTTAGACCAGCTTCCATCTAAGACATGGTTAATATAGTGTGTCATCTGTAATGAACAAGCACATCTTCAAGGGCTTGTTGAAACTTTCTGAGACCCAAATGAAATTTGATTGTGCTGGAGAGGATTTTTAAAAGTAGGGTAAAGTGTTGTGAAATCACCACATCTGCAGAATAGTCAACACTTTAAAACGTTTGATTGATTTATTTTATTGGGTTTGCTGCCAGAAGGAACAGAACGTGGCTGGGTGTGCAGAGCTGGGTGCAAAGTTACCTGGGGCGGGAGGAGGTCTTGGGGAGGATGGGGCGACACCCAGGTAACACCCAGGAACCTGCAGCGCTCCGTGCCTGCAGCGTCGATGTACAGGCAGCCTTTTCCGTGTCAACACCTGTTCATTAGGAACCGGACCAAGACTCCCAACGAGCTCTCAGATGGCCCGAATTCTGTATCTCTGCCAATCCGCACTAGAATTTAATAACAACCTTGAGGTGAAATTTGGGCCTTTCCTCACTGCTAGTCCCCCAAACCATCTCGCTTTCCCTTTCTCTGAATAACAGTTTAGTTTATGTGGGGAGGGAGGGAGGAGCCTGGGGGCAGAAGAAGGGGAGCAAACCGATCTTACATTTCTTAAAGGACAGTCCATTTTCCTTCAGAGCAGATAGAGTTTCCTGTAGGTCCGAGACCTAAGCTTGTTCTTTCCATAGCTTCCCCATCTTCAATTGCCAGATCATTGTTGGAAATTTGCACCGTTCATTAACTATTGACAAACCTCCAAGTTTCGTTCTTGTAATAGAATAATGCAAAAAGAAGCATGTAAGTCTGTAATCGTGATTCTGTTATATTTTTTAAAAGGTTATGTGTTTTCTCTTTAATTTTCCACTAGGTTTAGCGCACTATTAGATATATGGGAGATATTCCATAAATATTTATTTCCATGCCTTGCTCTGCAAAGGAACTGAAGTAATTTAGTAGGAAATACATAGACTATAATAGTAAGTGCCTAATAAAATAGAAGGCTTCAGAGCTTCTTCTGCCCTGCCCCCACCCCAGGGGAAGAAACAGAACATAATGAACCACATGGCTGTCCTGTGCACTGCATAGAGAATAGCATGGCTGTGGACCTTTTGGAGGCTCACTGCAGGGCAGATGGTCATTGAATGGAATGGCACGCTGTACTACTGCAAGTTGACCTCACTCATTGTCAGTCTCCTGAGTGCTTGTTAAGTTTGGGTGTCTTAAGTACACGTGTAGGGTTTTGCTACTTCAATAAAGGAGGTGCCCAATAAACATTCATAAATGAGGGAATTCATAAGGAAAGTTTGTGTGTATACAGTATAGAAAATGCCCATAGCAACATGTCTTTCCATCACTCCCATGACAGTTACTATGTTCAAATGCAAAGGATAGATTTCCACGGGTATTACATAAATTCACACTCATTCACACCTGTGTGTACTTACATGTATGCACACGTACATGTATATACACATAAACATTCTTCGCATCCGGTTTTTGTTTTTTTTTTTTTGCGGTACGCGGGCCTCTCACCGCTGTGGCCCCTCCCGTTGCGGAGCGCAGGCTCCGGACGCGCAGGCTCAGCGGCCATGGCTCACGGGCCCAGCCGCTCCGCGGCACGTGGCATCTTCCCGGACCGGGGCACGAACCCGTGTCCCCTGCATCGGCAGGCGGACTCTCAACCACTGCGCCACCAGGGAAGCCCTCGCATCCGGTTTTGACCCTACTGTCTGTTCACCCTCTTTCTCAGAGACCCTCACCATGGTATGTCCCCAGCATTGTGAGACCCTAGAAGAGGAGACAGCCTCATTTTGTACAGCCGGCAAGCTGAGAATGGTATTTACATTTTAAAATGGTTGAAAACAAATCAAAAGAAGAATACTATTGGGTGACACATGAACATGATCTCAAGTTCCAATTTCAGTGTGCGCAAATAAAGTTTTATTGGAACCCAACCGTGTTTGTTCATTTACCTACTGTCTCTGGCTGCTTTTGCACTATGGCAGGAAAGTCGAGCAGGTGTGACAGAGCCCAGTTGGACTGCAGAAACCCAAATACTTGCTATCTGGCCCACTACAAAAAGTTTTGCTGATCCCTACCTTAGAAGATACAAAAAATGAGTAGGATGGAGTCTACCTGGCTGAAGCCACACCTCACAACATTTGAGAAAATATTTCCCCAATTCACCCTTTCTTTTAGGAGAAATTAGAAAAGAATAAGAAAATTGTTGTCAACTTTTATCGTTTTCAAAAGGGCCTCATAACTTTTTTTTCCCCAAACATAACTTTATGTCCCAGTAGTTACTCTGGTGATTATATCCTGGCATGATATAATGGAAGGGCAAGTAAAAAGGTGCCAAGTGGTGGAACATATAACAGAAAGTTCAGTCTGATTTACAATTTGCCTTCAGAATCAACCTGGAAGAGAAAACCTACCAAGACTAACCAAGTTTGTAGGACAGGAAGGAAGAGGGGGAATCACAAATACATTTAGGGACCCTGTCTGTCTCTATTACAGTCTGCCCCGATTTGATAATGCCTTGTGTGTATGTGCACTGTTTTTGTCTTTTGTGATCATGTTGTTTCATAAACATTAGCTATTGGAACATACTGGTAAGAAGCACATACTGTTATTTCCATTTCAGAAGGAAGTGGCGGTAAACTATGCATGTAGCTCTTTCTATGGCAATAAATCAGTGCCAGATCCAAGAAAATGCAGGTTGTTTTTTGTTTTTTTTTGCCACACGCAAATCTCTGCATGGTGCATACGGTCCACAGGATGATAAAGAATTATTACCTGAGTTTTAATGTGAATATTTGACTATTTAGTGTGATTTCCTCTGTGGCATCTGGCATAGTGTTTAGTTGTTATCCTACCCGTGGCCGCTATAATATGACCTCATGAATCAACTAATTAGATACTTCATTCTCTAAAACTAAGAGTCTTTGCTTTCTTTTGTGCACCACTCTCTTATATCTGGGGTCAGCACATGGTCACTGAGTAGGCCAGAAGTTTCCTTCATCTTCAAATCCCCACCTCCTCTTTCATACCTTTGCCTTTTTAGTTGTCTTTTAAAAGAAATGTGTTGAAAATGAACTCACTGTCCTTGTATCTCAATCAGAATACAGCAGCAGAGGAAGCATACATAAGTCAATCATTGCATCCTACCGTAATGGCATTTCAGCATCACAGAATGTGTATGCCGGCAGAGAGACTGTAGAATTCCTTTCCATCCCTACAGATATGGAACCAGGGACTCAGGAAGGATGAGGGACTTCTCTAAGTTCTTACAGTTACTTGTAGCAAACTTGGGAGAAGAGCTCTTTTGCCTTCCTTGTTTGTTTGCGTTATCTTCCTTTTGGGCCACCTTAAGTATGATTCTGATATAAACATTAAATTACAAGGATTCAGTGAAATGTCACAAGAATATCTTTTCCTAGAATATGTTCTGTTTGGCTATGAAACAGTGAGACTTGATTCCATAGATACGTAGGAAAATTACTTGGTGGATATATTACGTCAACCTTTTTGGAATACTTATTAAACTATAAGATAATAGAAGGTGACAGAAGCTATAATTATCCAGATAGTTTAGGAGAAACGTAATACAAAAGCATATTTATTCTTTATCTTCAATAATAAATATATTTGAACTGAACCTATTATTTGAGAAACCATTCACTTTATCAGCCACTGCAGTCAGTTTCTTGGTTGAGAGGGCCATTTGGGGGGAATTACTACCCTAATAGAGTGGAAGACTCACTCAACTGGCTCCTCACTATCTAGATTTATTTTTCCTAGAGAATCTAAAAATGGAAAGAAGTAGAGAGTCCATGAACAATTGTTCCTCATCTTGACACGTTCATTCCAGTCATATGCTTTATTTTCTTCCTAACACTTGTGACTCTCTGAAATTTTCTTCTTCGTTGATTTGTTGACTGGTTTACTCCCCTGTCCCATACTGCCAAGAATGGAAGCTGCAGAAAGGTGGCCTCGTCTGTCTTATTCACCATTGTATCACCGGCACCTATGACGGTGCGTTGGCTCTACAAGGAATTTCATATTACCTGCTCAAGCATGAGCAGTTGGCCGTGTTGACTAGAGTGTGAAGTGTTGAACTGCGAGGTTGTAAAGTCTATGGATGGGGAAGAGAGTCTTCATAACTGACCTCGAAAGCATTGTTCTGCATGCTGACCTCTTGGATCTTTATTAAATGTCCCCACCCCTGCTTCCACAGTGCCTGTACGTGTGTTGTAATTGTCGGTTTCCTTATCTCTCTCTCTCTCTCTGTCCCATTGATGACTTGAGGGATAGGACCAAGTCCCATTCACCTATATGTCCCAGATGCTAAATGCAGTGGCCAGCAGAGTGAGTGAGTGAGTCCGTGAGTACGCGCATGCTGCTTTTAGCACAAGTGCCTGAGAACATACTATATCTTTGTGCTTTACCTTTTCACGTAGAAAGCATAATGACTGACTGCTAAGTGTCTTTTAATACTTGTTTGGAGAAATACCTGCCTTCAGGAAAATACTTGCTTGCAAGTTGGGCTCCTTTTGTTAAGATAAGCTCTTTATATAGACTGTCACTGTCCAGTAGAAATGCAGTGTGAGCCACACATGTAATTTTAAATTTCAAATCACCGCATTTATAAAGCTTCTTAGGGACTTCCCTGGTGGTGCAGTGGTTAAGAATCCGCCTGCCGACGCAGGGGACATGGGTTTGATCCCTGGTCCGGGAAGATCCCACATGCCGTGGAGCAGCTAAGCCCGCGTGCCACAACTACTGAGCCTGTGCCCTAGAGCCCGCATGCCGCAACTACTGAGCCTATGTGCTCCAACTACTGAAGCCCGCACACCTAGAGCCCGTGCTCCGCAGCAAGAGAAGCCACCGCGATGAGAAGTCCGCGCACCGCATTGAAGAGTAACCCCTGCTCGCTGCAACTAGAGAAAGCCCGTGCACAGCAACGAAGACCCAACGCAGCCAAAAATAAATAAATTAATTTTTTTTAAAAAACCTTTTTAAAAAGTGAAGTTAATTTTAATATATTTTATTTAACTGAACATGTCCAAATATTCTCACTTCAGCATGAATCAATATATAAAATTATTACTGAGATATTTTACATTGCTTTTTTTCATACTGTCTTGAAATCCAGTGTGTATTTTATATCTCAGTGTGGGCCCTAAATTATCATCAGGAATACTTGATCTGTATTTTATTTCATAAAATTGAAAGTTGAAATAGTAGATTCACATATCCAAATTGTTCCAACACTTAAATTTGTTCCAGTATCTGAATTGAGAATGTTTTAAAATTTAAATTTCTTAATTAAATAAAATTTAGAAACTCAGTTCTATAGACACACTAGTACTGTTTTATTGCCAATCACTAAATATGGCTGGTGGCTACTGTTTGGCCAGCCCAGATTGTAAATTCTTTCCTTTTTTAAAAATTTTATTGAAGTATAGTTGATTTATAACGTGTTAATTTTTTCTGTACAGCATAGTGACTCAGTTATACGTATATTCTTTTTCATATTCTTTTCCATTATGGTGTATCACAAGATATAGACCATAGTTCCCTGTGCTATACAGTGGGACCTCGTTATTTATCCTGTACATATAATAGTGTAAACTCTTCTTAAATAAACCTTTTCTATATATCTTCCTTTATCTTCAAACACCCACCACCTTCTACCACTTCAGATAGCTGCATGTTGCGTTCCTGAGTGGGTGTCTTTGTGGTCATCTGGTCCCACTTGCTCCTCCTATAGGACCAGGGGCACAGAGAGGAAGTGGCTTGTCCAGTACGATTGTCCACGGCTCTCAGTGCCAGCTTTTCGCTCACTCCTCCACCAGGCACTGCCAGCTCCCTCCTTTGGGAGGGACGGAGTCTGGGGCCTGTGCCTGCAGGGTATCTTCCGTGCACAGCCAGGGATCCCCTTCTCTCTGCCGGCCAGTGGACCCCAGGGGAGCCGTCCCCGGCCACCTACCCCTGCTGCCTATGGGAGGTGGCAGAGGCAGCTGGCAGCTTGGACCAGCTGGCTGGCTCCAGGCTGAGGTCATGCTGGTGAGTTGGACAGACAGCCTGCTCCAGGGACGGAGGGCAGACCGAGTGCAAAGACAGATGGAACCAAGGCCAGCGCTCATTTATCCAAAGGTGCTGCTCCTACAAGGAGGGTGGAGAGGACCGCCAGTCCCTCAGTGTGATTTAGTCACCACCTTTTTTCTTTATTCATGCGTCTCATCTGAAAATGAATAATCGTCTGTGACTATGAGTTGAGCATTTCCTAGGGTGCCTTTTTGTCATTTATAACCATTGACAGGTTTAGTACTTGTTTTCTTTCGTGTTCCCCACGTTGTTCAGAACCCACTCAAGATCTCTTGATGTGATCTTTATCTAGGGTGCCAAAATTAATGCAGTGACAGTGGATCCATTTTACTTTCTGAAGGAAAAATATTTTGACTCTCTTATGGTGAGGCTAGTCTGCTTCTAAGAAAACTGAAGTGGGTGCAGCACGAAATCGTTCTCAGCCTATCAAAACATGCACTTTCCTCGTTATCAAGAGCCGGGGGCAGGGTTGAGATGCTGCAGCCTCCCTGGTGACTGGAAGAATCGCTCTTTTTCATTTTTTTCCTGCTCGCATTTCCCATTCTTCTATATACTCCCCACCCTCCACTTCTCCACGTCACTGTGTCGTATGTTTTTCACAGTGCACTTTGAAACTATTGGAACTTCAAGATCACCAAGTGACAGTGTCACCTCCACAGAAATCAAATACGTGGTTGTTTGTGTGTCAACTCAGCTCAGCCATGTGGAGACACAGTATAAAATGACAACCAAGAGTAGTTTATTAATTGGCTGAAGAATAGTCAGAGCTTGTCTTGGAATCCTGGCAAGGTGTTTGCCAGAACTAAGGGGAAAACAGTCCCCTGGCACTGGTAAAACGTCTAGTGTATTGATTTGGTTTTATTTTCATTGGCATATTTAGTCACTGTGTTTTGATTCCTGGATTATCATTTATTTGGGGGAGTATAACTGTTACTCGAGATGCCAAACCGGAAAGTGATTTTTTCGTTTTTTGTGCTAGTTTTATGCTCTAATAATTCATGGACAAGAAGAACGCTCGATGAAACATGGCAGGCTGGAAAGAAATAAGGAATTATTTTGAACGAGATGATGAGGAAACTTTTAATAGGAGGAATCACTTTTTGATATAACTTCTGTTATCAAAGGTACATGTCCGGGAAAGATCAGGACTCTTTGGTGGTGTGTGCCAGGTTTCAAATTTCCAACCATGCTTATTCAACCTGCCTTCTGGAGGAAGGTTGGGGGAGCTGAAAAGTTGGGGCTCTAGGACCCTATTCCTTCCATTCAGCCAGGCAACTCCACTCTCAGGTTTATTCTCAATGCCTTTCCTGTAGGACTTATTTCAAGGAAAGATTTCTGCAGCTAATAAAAGTTTGAAAGAGCACTCTTTTACTTTATTTCAAAGGGCTGGTTTAGGAATTCTTGTACCCGGGATTTTTATAAAACCAGAACAGTTATTTTTCCCTTGAGAGGAGTGGCCTCAGAACTGTTGTTTGTTAACCTTCTATAGCGTCAATATTCCACGCATGGGCCACCCCGTCCCACGCAAGTCCTGTTTCTTACACCCTCGTGGCCAATGTCAGGGAGCAGGACGGGAGAAGTTACCCACTGGACCTTGTGTTGCTGTTTCAGGTGGGATGGGCTCTAATGCTGTTTCTGCATCTCCTTGCTGTTGCTGTCAGAGACCTGCCACTCTGCTCAGAGACCTACTCTTGTGCCAGCAGCACAGTTTTACTTTGAAGATTCACACTAATTTGCTCATCACCCAGAAGACAACAATCTCTTGAGACTGAAGTGGAAAAGTTTTATAAAACTTCAGCCAAAGAATGAAGTTTTAAAAAGTTCTTTTCTTATTAGTTTCAGCTATCCTAAGGTCTTGCTTTCTAGAATTATTGACAGAACTGTCAATTCAGTTTGGGAGGAATAAAAGCTAATATTTGTGACAATCTTGGGTAAATGCCTTTGCGTTGAGAATAAGTACACCAGGAGCGTGAGAGTTACCTGTCAGGGTGTGTGCTGGGTAGGGAGAAGGTGACTAAGGTTTTAGTAATATTACCATCAAATCTAGGACTCATAGGGCTGCCCTCCTTGGCAGTGATGCTGTTTAAAGTTCGTCTAGTTTAGAAATGGCGGACAAAAGCCCATATTTTCTTTAAGGAAGAAAATCTAAACAAGCGATGTCTTAGAATTTATTTTTGGTGGGTCAGTCGCTTACCACAAAATCCAATGTAACAAAAAATTCATATTATGGTAGCATAAAAGTTGTGACAGATTCTCAACTTCTGAACATTTTGGAAAAGCAAGGAATTATTCCAGTTGAAAAATACCTGGGCCTGTTTTCCTAATTTCCAGCTATGCTTTTGCTGATAGAGATCAATGGGAAAGTATAGCTTTGCCAGCCTTAGATGGAGAAGGTCAAGGGTGCTTATAAATATATTTTAAAGTATCATTAGTGTCTATAAAGGAAGAAAAAAAAAGAAGGTCCTAGAGCCAGTAGGAAATCAGCCAGTTTTTAAGCAGGCTGTCCACTTCAGCTTACTGAAAATAAGGAAAGGAAATTGTACAAATGCTCTTCACAAGTCCAGGATGATTTATATCAGGAGAAAGCATACAAAAGTTTTACTTTTTATTCTTTTCTCTGCCTCGCCTATTACTATTACGATAAAAATTCTTCTGATAAAAAAATACACTTATTTTTTATTAGGAAGATCCAAATAGAGTTTATCACTTTGGGATCTGAGTCACATTTAGTCCCCCACCTTCCTCCCCCTCCCCCTTTTGTCAGATGTTGGGTTTTGTAGGCAGTGGAGAACCTTTCCAGAATTCTTCCCTCATGTAGATAGTTTCCGTGGGAGGGCAAGCGCATAAGCGTCAGTGCACGCAGTAGGCCCTCAGGAATGTTGGACCAGAGTGGTTTTCCTGTGGTTTGCAGTGAGGCCCGAGAGGAGCATGCAGTCCCCTTGTAGTGGAAGGTCATGCCATGGTTCTCCTTTCCCTCCCGTTTTCTATCACTGCCCAGCGGAAAATAAGACCCCCTACAGGGGAGGAAGGAGGAAGGTCCTTGATCTCCAAAGCAGACATACCGTGAGTAGTCATTGACAGCAATTCACACTTGGGGCCCTTAATGAAGCAGGTGGGCAGCAGCTCCAGAGACCCCCAACCAGATCCTCACAGAACACCTCTGCACTTTGTGCTTCCATCTCCACACATTTTAACAGTCAGTCCTGCAAAGTCAAATGCACCGATCTCCAAAGTCGAGGGCTTTGAGTGTTAGAAGCACACACACGAAGTCTTTTCAGTGAAGCATCTTCTTTTTTTTTTTCCTGCGCATTTTCTTGGTGAATTTAGGTTTTCTCACCAGGACCTAAAAGGTTTTGGGTCCAGTCTGACATTTCAGCCATTTCTTGATAAAGCTGTGTGGGTACCATGTGTTTGTGTGTGTGAACGATTCCTGACTGAGTAAATTTCTTCCAGCGCGTGTGTCCATCCTAGCAGAAGATAGCCCAGCGGGCCTTGAGCACTGCTGCTACTTTACTTCACATCATGAATATTCAGAGGCTGCAGTCATTGAGGACTCAGGTGGCAGAAATAGTAAGGTGATGGAAGCACACCCTGACATGAAGGCCAAGTCCACATTTCAGCGACTCAGAACCCCTGACTGCAGCACAGATTTCCCATTCTCTGACCCTCGGACCTCAAGAGAAGGAGAGTCCTAGGGACTGCTCTGAATCGGGCATCTGTTCCATACACCAACATGCTCATGGCTTGCTGTATGATGTGTTGTAATCAGCATGTTGTTTTTAAAAGACAACAACAGGCCCTTCTCTGCATCCTCCCCCATAAAATGCATTTAGGCTGATAGTTCAGCATAAAGGACACACTGTTGAGACGGGCAATGCATGCATTGTTTCCCCGTCATGCAGTCAGTATCTCCATAGCAAAATCGAGTATCTTCTGTAAAATCTTATTTTATATATTTTGTCACCATCAGCAGTTACACTCAAGTAGGAACTGCTCCATTCTATTATGGGTTAAATTCTGCTCTGTGCAGACCTAGTGGTGATGTATAAATTGCAGCCCTGTCTTTTTTTCGAAGGATTCTAAAATAGGTTTTCAGAATTAGTGCTGGATTTTTGCTCCTGCATGTGTAGTGACTCTTGATTTTTTCCCTTCGGAGAAGCCTCTTTTGCAGCATTCCCCCTTACGAGGAATCACTTAGACACTTCCAGCTGGTGGCAGGGGATACAGCCATAATACAGCTTCCTCTGTCCCAGCTGTCTTTTTCACTACGCTAAATGCATTACGATGGCTGCACTCTCGTGTAAAGGTTCAGGTAGAGGGAGGTGTAGGATGAGGTCTGGAGACCGCCGTTGGGGTTTTTAAGGCTTCAGCTTCCCCAGCATCTTGGCATTTTGAATGTCTTCCTGCTTCGGGTCCAAGGTTTCTCTCCACTGATTGAAATGCTGCTGGAAGCCTGATTAAAGGTGCCTAAAGATAACACCTTCTACCAGGAAGCCCTGCGCGCTTGAGAGGATCTTTTTCAATGCATTATGGCTCATGCAGCCTCACAATTAAAGAAAAACAGGGATTTAGAAATCAATGCTGAAGAAGAGACTGAGAAAAAAAGGAAACACCGCAAACGGTCCCGGGATCGGAAGAAGAAGGTAGCTATGTATGCCAGCGCCTAGATCTTGCCTGGATTCTTTTTATTTTAATCTCCTCTTGGCATCCGTTAGAAGCATTCGGGGCTATTTTTACATGCTGTGTAGAGTGTAAGCTGGGTGTGTAAGTTGGGTGTGTAAATTGGGAACAGATGATAGGGACCCTATGGTGGACAACTGGTGTAGGGTGGGCACAAGGCAAGGGAAGATTTTACCCTGTGTATGGATGATTGCAGTGCTGATGCGGAAGGCTTGCACTTTACATAGGCGTGGGCTTGCTTCCATGACACAGAAAGGAGTTGCAAGGGAGTTAAAAGGAGTTTCTTTCCAGCCTGGTCAAGGTGAAATGCACGGCGGGCACTTAGGATTGAGGGAGAGGCTGGAGAACCAGGCTTTTTACTTCTTACAGTTCTGTCTCGTGGAAAAGGAGCTTTTGTGCTAGAACTGTGTCACATGTGTGCATTTCTCAGGCAGATCTGTGACCTTAAAGACGTAGCAGAAAAGTCATTTCCTGCTTTGTTTTTTTTTTTTTGGTTTGTTGGTTTGTTTCTTCTTTCCTTCTGCCTCTTGTTTCTATAAGGTACTTTTAGGTAGGTTGTGCAATGGAAATAAACTGCTGGAAATAACTTTCTTTTGTTAAATACAGCTAAAACCAGAGAGGTTGGTCTTTCTCTGCTGGCTGAGAGTGATTATCCTGAATGCAGGAATTCCCGTGACATGGCAGGGACTTGCACCCTTCAACACCGATTGCTTTAGATCAAAGCATGGGCATTGATCCTCCTCTGCTGATGTTCTAATGCAAAGGGAGCAAATAGGAGGCCTATTCTAGGTCAGTTGTGTTTTATTACAGCCTGGGAGTACTTACTGTTTGGTGGCTGTGCCCTTAAATATGACTCCTAGAAAGCGACCGGGGGAGTGAGGCCCCAAAGCACTTTTCTTCCTTGACGATTAATAAAAATTGACTAAAACTCTGTGATCTGAATAGGTCATAAAGCATTTTTATGTCTCTTTGTGAGAGTTCCCAAAGGACAGATCATCTTAATGTGCTTTGAGCAGTGATGCCTGTGCTTTGCAAATGACACGCAGATTTCATCCGCCACATGCACCTTTTTTCAGGAGTGGGCATGAATATTTTCGGTGCCTTTGCCATTTTCTTCCAAGTGAGGATCTAGAGAAGAAGCCTCTCTGCCTTTTGTTACCTGGCAGACTTTCTGAGACTGAGTTTGGAGGGCTGCAGTGGTTCTGCTGCAAGGTGTTAAATATAGATGGTTCCTGCTTCAGGATTCTTGTAAATAAACTTCTTGAACGTATTTTCATGGAAGTACAAGCTTAAGTTAGGAAATTCTCCGCAAGTGTATTTCAGAGCCTCGCACAGCAGAACTGTTGTGAGATTGCTGTGGTTTGCTAGGTTCTGGTATAATTTTACTGAAGTTAGGTTTGTCTGTGGGTTGGTCACTGTAGTTTTGACCCCTCTCTGCACATCTCGCCCCCACCCCAACTCCATGGTAAACTAGCTTCTGAGAAACACGAGGACAGGAACATAAATCTGTATAAAGATACAGTTTCATCATTAATGTCGATACTGTACTTAAGAGTTATTAGCCAAGCCAGGCTTATGGACAGCAGTTTCCTGTGGGAGCAATGACAGGTCCCTTGCTTGCGCCTTGTCCCGTATTTGACTTGGAAGCAAAAGAGGGAAGGGGTGAGGCAAAGGGGGTTTCTGGGGTCACTGAGCTGAAGCAAATGCTTTGTGGACCGAAATGCTTTGTTATGAGTACAACAGAGTCTGTCCAATGTAAATCTCTTAGCAACCAGAAGGGAACATGGAGAAATATCAATATCGCTATTGTCAATGTGCAGGCAGATTTAAATGTTTTGTTCTCGGGGCACTCGCAGATCAGATCCAGAAAGGGGCTGGTGGATAACACTTTCATTGCTGTTGTGCTTGTTCATTCATAACACAATATAGTCTGTATATTCCCTATCAAAGGTACCTGTATTACAGAAGATGTAATATTCATAGTCCGATGATCGCATGGACTGCTTCTAATTTGCAAAGTTAAGATTAAACGGCTTGGAAGACACAATCTAGATCTCCTTCCTTGGCACAGCCTATGTCACACTTACTCTCTCCAGAGTGAATTGTTGCAACTTTGAGTTTCTTTTTCCTACCTTTTCCTGAAATCCTGATTCAGGCTTCTGGGCTACTTGGTTCCATGTTGTCAGCCGCACGTCAATTGGAAAAGCTGCTTTTAAACATGCTGTCGGTTGCCATGGGAATCACTCCCCTTGCTCATATGCAGAAATATCCCCTAGGATCTTTTAATTACATAAAGAAAGAGTGAGCACTCTCATAAAATCACCAAACACAAAAGAAAAACTTAAAGAGTATCTAGTTTATAAAGTAAGGAATTTGACGCATGGTACCCCTGCAATTCAGGTTTGAGCAAAGCCGAAGAAGAACCTTCCTTGATTATATCTCTATGACACACAATCATTCAGTACGGGACGTTACTAAGCATTATAATCAAATCATAATACACGTGTCAAATGAACATAGGATTCAGGTGTCATCCGTGTTTTTAAACCCAGCGAGTTGCACATTTGGATATTTTTGAATATTGATAACCATGAATAAGTGATTAGCTGTCAAAAAGTAGGAAACTTCTAGGAATTTATAATTAGTTGAACTTGAATAATGATATATTTTCTTCTTGGCATCACAACTTCCGTGTCAAGAACAAGAAAATCTTCCTGTTTGTTAAAAGGAAATTCGTCTAGATAGATGAACCCTTAATCATTTTATCATCAAGTTTTCTGACTTGAAGCAAAAAAAAAAAGTTTCAGTGAGTATCTAGTGTAAAAGTTCCTTAACCACACTTCCATTGCTCTTCCCTGATATCTTTTCCCCTTCATTCTCCTTCTCTCCTGATGGGCTTAGCTTGGCTCAAGTGGGAGGCATGACAAAGGTAGACAGCACCTTTGGGCGGGTCCGTATTGGATCCATGCCCTCACTAAGCAACTAGCAGGGAGGAACTCTGTATCTCCTGCACCCAGCAGGTCCCTGGCACACAGGTGGTGGTCAGTAGAGGGTCCAAGCCACCATGAACCCACAAGGGTTGGAATCACAAACGCTCTTCAGCCCCATACTTTCCTTGTTGCTGTTGGCTTCTGGTGCCATATTACCTACACGGTGTGCCCTCTCTCCACATAAGCTATAAAATACATTTCAATATTAAGGAGTATTAGGAGAATTGACCTTTATTCAATATTTTTTATGTATGCTTGTATGTACTTAATACGTCCCGTCGGAAAAAAAAAAAGCAACAACTTTGAGGTGACCCATGAAAATTTATCCTAAAAAAAGGAAACATTTATGGAATTCCCTTCTCTCTATATGTGACTGACACAGGAATATACTAGGATAAAGTGGCAATTAATTCTATGATTAATATCCTTTCTGATTATTGGTGTCAAACTCATACAGCTACTCAGTGGCAAAGCAGGAGTGACTCTTCACTGCTTCATTTTTGCATTCGTGCATTCATTCAGTAAATATTTATTGAGTGATTTCTGGCATCAGGCGTTGCATTCCCCATTGGAGACAAAGCTAAACAAGGCAGAGTGGGAACAGTATGGTAGCTCCCTGCAGAGGGGGGAGGAAGAGAAGAGCACCATTAAACACCCTACAAATAAGGAGCCACAGCAAGACCCCCAGTTCATTAACTCGAATGGGCTCACAGAAGGTTCTCAGCATAGCTGAACCTTGGGGGAGGAGTGAGTGATAAACAAGCAGAAGGAAATCCCAGGCCCACAGTTGTTCAAGTATGAGAGAACATTCAGGTGTGTGAGAAACAAACGGTGTTTTGGAGAAAAGGGACATGAGTATATGGCAGGAAGAATGGCTGGAAAAGCAGTCTGGGGCCAGATCACGAAAGTCTTTGTATGCCATCTTACGGGATTGGAAATTAACCTGCTCAAAGGAGAGAGGGACTTAAATCACCTTTGGTGGTGATGGTAGGCAGAGGAGACCGAAGAATTTTCTGAGTTTAGAACCATCCCTCAAGCATCAGTGTTGTAGACAGCAGCTGGGAAAGCCGTCAGGAAGCACCGATGGTGATGCAGGCATGAGAGATGCTGAGGGTCTGAACCAGGGCAGAGACGATGCCAGTGGAGAAGCGGGTGTTGCATACGAGAGATATTTAGAGGAAGACTCAGTAGAACTTGGCAGTGGATTGTGTGTAGGATGTGAGAGGGAGAGATCGGATTCTAGGGTAACTGCCAAGTTTCTGGCTTGAAGCGGAAGATGAAGAATTAAATTTCCCAGATTCATTTCTTTTCTCCCAGGACATTTCTTGACCTCTTAAAAAACGCACCAGGTAGGGTGTTCAATTGCTTTTTTAGGTGGAGGCTCATTTAATCTTCACAACAACCCTGCGAAGAAAGTATTTCTATTATCCCCATTTTACAGACGAGAAAACTGAGGCATGAGCCTTTAAGCTGTTCCCTCAAAGTCTCCACACTAATTCATGATAGAGCTGAGATTGCAATTTGGGTAGCCTAACTGTCTAGCTTGTGTTCTTAACTACTACACTATACAGTGTATGTAGTTAATATTTTCACAGCTACACATCAAAGTGGGCTTGAGTCAGAGAATCTTCTAAAAGATAAGCTATTTTCTAAACATCTGGAACCTTGAATAACAGGCTTTCTATATCTAAGTAATCCAGTATCATAGAGAGTCTCTTTTTTTTACCCTCTGAAATAGATTTTAATGTTTTACCTTAGGAATTTCTTTTTTTTAATTGTGAAAAATTACCAACACCAGGATATCAAATCCTCAAAGACATGTTGCTGTCATAACATAACAGTGTCTTAGGTGCTTGCTGTATACCAGGCAGTGTACAGAGTGAGTCCCATGGATTATCCTATTTTTTTTCTCACAACTTTTCTATGAGGCAGGTATTATTTTCATCCCCATTTTTCATAGCCAAAACCACGGCTTAAAGAGACTAAATAATTTGCCTGAGGTCATACGGCTAGTAACTGGAGGGCCTAGACTTAAACTTGGGTCATAGGACTTTGGACTCTGTCAGTCTGGGTTTATTGTAATGAAACTCTCAGTCTCTTTAAGAGTTAAAGCAACTGAAGGATTTGAGAACAGATTTCGGGAAACCTGAACTATTGAGTGTGATCTCTTGCCACAGAAGCTTGGTGCTTCCTGACATTTTACAGGCTCTCCCATGCCTGGTTACCTAGGTACCTGTGGCACCCATGATGTGAGATGCCAGGCAGGGTGAGGCCTTTACTGCAGCACCTGGACTTTGGGGAAGAGGACTGTATGGACCTTTTTGGGACAAAGGGAACCTAGTCTGTTTCCTGCTTTGCTGAGTCCATAGACTCCAGACATCTAGGGAGCCCGGTTTCTCTCTCAACATGCTTGACACTCTGCACTGTAATTATGTGTTTACATGTGTGTCCTACCCAGGAAACTGTGAGCTCCTTGAGGGCAGAGGTGGTATCATACTCACCTACTACCAAACTGAGGCTTGCAGAGTAGGTGGTTCAGTGAGAGGGTGGGGGGCAGGGACGGGAGGGAGGGAGAAAGGTGGCTAGGTGGCTGGCAGGACGGATGGGTGGATGAGAGGCAGTATCATATGCTTCGGAACATGGACTGTAGGGTCAGACTGAGTTCAGGTGCTGGTGCTATCACTTAGCTGCTGTGTTCTTGGGGGATTTATTTAACCTTTCGATGCCTTCGTCTCTTCACCTGCAAAATGAAAGCAGTAATAGTATGTACTTAGCCACAGGGTTGTAATAAGATGTCAGTGAATTAGTATTGGAACAGTGCTTGGCACAGAGTAAGAGTCATAGAGTGGTAGTTGTTGTGTCTGTTCATAATGAACAGACACATAAACAGAAGAATGAATGGACTGTTTGCAACCTGAGGCTTCAGGAAGGATTGTGCCGACAAGTCGACTCACTGAAGCGGGGCAGGTAAGCCCCCTATAGGAGCACATCCGGCTGCTGCCCTGTCTTTACTCTTCCCCATATGGAAAAGGACGGATGGAAGAAGTCTTAGCTCGCTCATAGGGAAGGCTGTAAACCTTTGTCCTTTGGTGTGCCAGAGATTTAGGCGTCGGGAGGCAGCTCAGTAAGACTTGTCAGCCGATTGGTTCTCTGTACTCTGTTACCATCATGGTACATTTTTTTTTTCCTCAGTAAAGTCATCTGTTCATTAAAAAAAAAAATGCTATTAGATTAGAGCCAAAATAACTCATACCTTTATACTGAACATGGATCAGGAATGATCTTATAGCAGTGTATCAATGTGATTAATTATGGCTTCAAAATTATTGCTTATAACCTAGTACTACAAAATAAATGTATATAATACTCGTCCCCAATACAGCCAAAAACTTAAAACACTGTCTTGCTCTTGATCAGTTACCTTTATAACCAGTACAGGATCATGTTAGGGATAAATTCTACATTTATTAATGTCCAAATATGTTATTTTAAAGTTCTTTTTTGTTAGTTTTGTCGCCAACATACTGCAGCGATTGAACTGTTTCTTCCTCACTCTCCAGGCCGTTGAGCTTTTCTGTCTTTTAATTTTCCTTTGGCATGATGGTATATTATTGTGTGTGTATTTTATTGAATTTCAATTTGGAAAAGTGTTATCTTTTCATAGGTATGCTTGAGGAAAATGAGGATTTGGCAGTGTTTTAAGTTCTTTACAGTTATAAGAAAAGTTTGCATTAATCATATCACATTTTACCTGCATCTGTTCCTTTAATACAAATGTATTGTGCACCTCCATTGTGTCTGTCACTGTACGGGGAACTGGAAAGATGAAGGATGGAAGCTGTAGGTCCATCTACTTGCTCTTTTTGGGATTCTGCTTGTATTACTGTACACAGGTCGGGGTGAAGGACTGAATTAGAAAATGAGTATTTTTTAGTGGGCCTCCAATGTGCTGAGTGCCTTTTGCATTCCTCATCTTATTTGAATCTATGTCAACACTATTCCATAATGTTATCCGCATGTACAGAGGTGTTAGCCTAAGCTTAAGTTTGTTATGTAACTTGCCTCAGTTACAGAAATAGCTGGGCTTAAGGCCAAGGTCTCTGGTTTTAAGTCCCTTGCTTGGGCCATCAGAACCTCTACAGAAGAGATTTTTTTAAGGGAGGTTCTTATTAATAGACATCTATGGTGAATCCTTATGTCAAGAGAAGAGTTATCACCTTTGAAATGTTACAAGTTATTTGGTAATTGGGATTTTTATAAATTAATCATTTAAATTTAACTGCAAAGTCTAAATATTGTGTAAACCATTACACTTAAGTCAGTGTCATTCTACATTTAAAAGAATTTTTAAGGGAAATTCAGTCACTGAAAGAAAAAAAAGAATCATTAGCTTATATCTATTGACTAATATATAGGTTAAATATTGAAAGAGAATGTCTAAATACAATGTTACACTGTCAGTTACATAATCGAAACTTTATTCTAGAGATATGTCTACAGAAAGGTAACATTTGGAAACAAGCAGTCTGCTCTAATTTTACCCAAATTGTTGTTTCTAGTTTGTACAAATGAAAAGCAGAAGAGTTGAAAGCAAAGCAATGGAAATCAAGCTTGAATCTTTTACATATAAATCACATTTTTCTGGCGCTTATCCCATTCACTCGAGATTATGCTTTCCTGGACCCAAAGTGGTGTCATGAACTAGAACAGTCCATCATTGCCAAATATAGGAGCTGCCTATAAAATGTGTAGATTTCAATTTAGATTTAGTTGGTTCCAGTGAATTATTTCTCAGTCTTAGGTGGCCTTCCACTCATGAGGATCATATCACCAGTTCTCTCTGAATGTAGATGAAGCCCATGAGCATGGGTAGAGACTAATGTTCATCTCTGCCAGCTCTGGGGCTTGCCTTTAGGCAGAACAAAAGGCAACTGGCACCATCACCATATGAGAAGGATGTGCGGACTGCATGGAAAAGAACTGGGAGAGAGGAGCTGGCTAGAGGAGGTTAGATGGAAAGAAGCCCAAGATTTTCTAGTGACTGGAAGTCAGTGACCTGGAAACATTTATAATTTACATGTAGATGCCCAAGACCCTTGTGATGTTAATATAAACAGCCTTATTTTATCCTAATGAAATATAATTTTGTAAGAACTCTAGACAGTGGAAGAGGTAAATGGTCAATTTTGTTTAGTAGAGGATTAAAAACAAAGTAGGCAAGCAATACGGAGAAAGATGTGGGGAAAGGGCTAAGTGCTACAGTTCATGGTTCTGGAAAGAATGCGCTTTGGGGCTAGATGCAAGTTCATATGGAAGCCACTTCTGATGAGCTGTGTGGCCTTAAACTAAATTTCTTTGGGCTTCAGTTTCCACCTTGGTCAAATGGGGCTATTGATCCTTTACTTGCATACATATCATTAAGAGTAGAAATACTGTAAAGGCATTTTTGCCAAGTTCCTGGCATAAAGGGACCCTTACAAGGTCTCCTAGCTTCCCTTATAGTGTGGGCTCTCAAATGTAATCAAGTGACTGTAGCCAAGAAGGGGACAAAGGAACTGAGAAAAATAAAAGGGAATGTTTTGAAGAAGCTTTACACCCAGGAAGTACTCAAAGTATTTGATGAATGAAATTTGACTCATAGACTTGTATCCTCAAACAGTCATTTGAGTCCTACAGTTCAGCTCTTTGCAAACTTTTCTGTAGCCCTCAGGGAGTTGACATCTGTCATTTTGAGAAATCCTCCCAAAGACTCATATGTTAAATACATTTTCCATTCATTAACACTATTATTAATTAGCTTCTCTCAGTAGTTAAATGATAGCCTAGGTAGGTATTAAAGAAAACTTAAGAACCACATGTACAGGTAGAGATATCAGATAATTCTTTTAGCAAATGAACTTTATTTTGCAGATTTGGGCATGAAGGTTGAAATATTTATAGAGGGAAAGTACTTAATTGGGCTGAATGAAACAATCTTCACTGGAGAGTTTATACATTATAATTAATGAGAAGAAACAAAATGTTACCTGTACAATATGTCTATAAGATACATGTACTGTATTTCATTACCAAGTAAATTATCACCCCTTCTAGGGAGCATGGCCATTAAAGAGAGTTGCAGGATAGTTGGGGACCGAAGGAAGAGTGGATAATCTGGCCAGTATAAAGTCATCACCTTTTATACCTGGTTTCAGAACCCAAAGTGGCCTGTGGACTGTCTTCCTTTACCAGCACATTCTCTTCTCCCTGCTTTCTCACACTGCCACCGGGAAGGGCCTCTACCATTTTCAGGCAGACACAGCATGTTACCCTGCCTTGGACCAGATTGGCCCAGTTCAGTATCTGCCACTTAGAATTACCTGTGTGTTTAAACTCTCTCCTTCACCCTAAACCAAATAGAAAAACCAAACCTGAAACCTGGACTTCTCTCCTAAGACATTTTTATTAAAGACTCTGTGTGAGTTTTTCACTTTTTGAAGAGGACTGTATAGTGAGATACTCAACAGCAAAAGTATATGGAACATAATATACCCTTTCTTTCATTTATCGAGCTATAAGTCATTGAGGAACTACCGTGGGCCGGGCAGTCTATCAGGTGCTTTGAGTATCGTATTGAATCCTCATGCATGGGTGGTACTATCCTCATCCTCTGTATTAGGGGAGTTGCACTCTGAAAGTTTCAGCAAGCCCAGGCTTGCACAATTAGCAAGTATAAAGCTCGAGTTCAAACCCAGATCAGCCTGATCACAATTTTCCCAGAATACTGAAATCAATCTTTCCTGGACTATGGAATGCCTTGCTGGGGTTTCTGCCCCCTAGAAAATTCCTAATAGGATGCTTCTTGTGATTTATCTCTTCCCCTACCAAACGAAAAGTACAAAATGGGGCATGGGGCATGGGAGGGTGGTAATATTGAATGTGATAAATCAATTTACATAACTTCAATCCACTTTCACTTCACACATTTACTTGAAATGCATCCTACCTTAACAAAATCATAATCATACTAATGATTATGATACATTAATCGTAATCTATCATCTATCATAATCTACCTACATAATTTATTGTACCATATTGTGGTACAATAAAGTAATGTAAATATAATTAATTCCCAAATGTTGGTATTTTCCAAGATAAGCGGTGAAATCATTTTGTGTTGGCTAATTTCTTGGGTTTTGAAATGAGTGTATTCCCACGTGTTTGCTGATGCCTTCCATCTCATGCTTATCATTTTTTAATAAGAAAACTGTGGAAGAAGCTGGTTTTAAATAACCCACTCAGGGCCTCAAAACAGATGAATTTTCAGAGCCTAGATTAAAAATTAAAATACGGTTTGTAGGCTGGTAAGAAATTAACACCAACGTCAAAAATCTACTTCAGCTGATGACATAGACAAAATGTTAGAATTTGAGTTACCATTGCTTTGCCAGATTCTTTTGTCATCATCAGGATAGAAAAGATCTCTTAGGCCTTATGAAGTGATACTCCTTTTTGTCCTTGACAATAAGAACAATGGGTAAAAAACTTTAATTTGGGAGGGGAGTTGGTAAAAATTGGAGTCTCCAAAAATTTTATTAGTTAGAATAGATGATTTTAGGCTTTACTAGCCAGGCTCAGAGTGAATCAACAGGAAACTCGCTAGCAAAAGTTAGGTTCCAACAAGGTCCTACGGTGTAGCACAGGGAACTCTGCTCAGTGTTTTGTGGCAGCCTGGATGGGAGGGGAGTCTGGGGGAGAACGGATACATGTATATGTATGGCTGAGTCACTTTGCTGTGCAACCGAAACTATCACAACATTGTTACTCGGCTATACTCCAGTATAAAATAAAAAGTTAGGTTCCATTTACAATAAAATAATTGGTAGGTACCAAAGGCTGTTATCTCTGTTAATACTTAGATGAACCCTCTGAGTTAGGTGGCTTTATTCTCATTTTGCAGATCAGGAGAATGAGGCTCAGACATTCAATTTATAAGTAACAGGGAGCAAAAAGGAGAGGCGGGGGCTTCCCTGGTGGCGCAGTGGTTGAGAGTCCGCCTGCCGATGCAGGGGACGCGGGTTCGTGCCCCGGTCCGGGAAGATCCCACATGCTGCGGAGCGGCTGGGCCCGTGAGCCATGGCCGCTGAGCCTGCGCGTCCGGAGCCTGTGCTCCGCAACCGGAGAGGCCACAACGGTGGGAGGCCCGCATACCGCAAAAAAAAAAAAAAAAAAAAAAAGGAGAGGCAGAACTTGAACCATGGCTGTCAAACTCGAAGGCCTTCCCCCACCCCTATTTCACTGTCCTGCCTACAGATTATTCACCAGTCATATAATCTTCTTGCATTTGGAGAAGTCTTTTACTTTCATTTTTCGTTATTTTATTTTCTAATCCATTTCTAAATCATTTGTATGCCTCCCTATCGCCAATATTATCATTCATTTGTTTTCTGTGATAAGTACTGGATAAGAAGTGCTTTTTAAATAATGATGCATGACTTAAGCTCTATGTTTTTACCTTCCAGTGTTACACGGGGACTTTAAGTATTATTGCAAAGCACAGCAATTTTGAATCAGGTACAAAAAGATCATTCCTGACATTCGCACCATGGATTTCCAATAGCGCGGGGAAGCAACATTTGTCCAAGCCATAACCTTGAGCAATGCATTCTGTTTTCTATTAGTAAATCCTCAACATGTCCAGTCTCATAACTCCTGGCTACATTCCTGCTACCTGGCTGCTGAGAGGTGAAGGAGAGAGGATGTGCTGGAAGGTTCTGAGGTCACTGAACCCCACACCGCCCACTGCTCCCTCCTCTCCTGTGAACACCCGCTGTCCCTGTGTGCAAGTGGCTTGGTCACGGCCGCCTAATTCAGCAACATCATGAGTGTATTTACTTAGCTCTGTCATCACTCAAAATATATTTGCCCGCCCTTAAGTAACAGGAAGATAACCATACTGATGTTTAAAAACGCTGAATGCAATTAATTTCTTCCCCTTGAAGAATGGCCGTTGTTAACGATCCCCCGCTTTACTAGGCCTCTTGGGCCGGCGTCGTTCTTTGCCGTCTAAAAATAAATGGTTTCGCTATGCACATTTATTCCATCCACATTCATTCCAAATGGAATTAATGTATTAATACTGGTAATTCAGGCCTATGAAATGCACGTATTCACTTGTCTTCATTAGTGTAGGTTGAGTGATCCTTATCCTCGTTTCCAGTCTGTGATTCGTTTCAAAAGGTTTTGATGGTGCCTTGTCTTAGCTGAAATTGGATCTTTTAGGGGGACCAGGAATACGTTGAAAATAGGTATTTTCCCTGCTGACTGTGTTATGACCTGGTTAATGTGAGCCCTGGTGGTGATTTTCTGCAGACGTTTGGTGTGGTTGAGACAGCCGGAAAAAAAAAAAAAAAAAAAAAAAGACAGCCGGGCTTTTTCTTGCTCCACTGTGTGTGGGTCCAGATCCTGGTCTTTTTCCGAGCTTTCCATGGAGGAGCCTTGTCTTCACTGGCTGGCTGTCATTTGATTTTACATAACATGTTTTAGTGGATTTTCTATGGGATAAGATTAAAATAATTATGTAGCCATCCATTTGGCATTTGATAAGCATGATCTTTTTATTTTCTGGTGGATTAGTTCGGATTTGGTTTGCAGTGTCAGGAAGGGAGAGTGTTCTTAGGTGCATTCGGTATTCTCGGCTTTGACCTGCTTTCCTAGAGCTTCATTTCAGCTTTAGTGGAACCTAAATTATTCATACGATCTGTGCTGTGTCTGCCTATAGTACTTAATCCAGCCTCTTTTTTTTTTTTAAGTGCCGTTGGGGATCTCTGAAATAATAGAAAAACTGATTTTCTGTGGAAAGAGCGAATGGTCTGGTTGTGAGCTGTGGAGTCACACAGGCTTGGATCTGAATCTCACCACTGTCACTTCTTTGCTGAGTAGTCTCAAGGTGGTTACTTAACCTCTCTGAGCCTCCGTGCCCTCTTCCTTAATAACACCTACTGCTAGGTAGATAGATTCCACAGAGGACAGTCAAACCCGGAGCCAGATTTCATTAGTTTCCATTAGGAAGAAATGTGGTTTGTGGCTAGAGCATTGAAGGTGGTCACTGAAGGTGGTGTGGGACACTAGGGTCCTTGGGAGGTGCAGGGCTTTCCCAAGATCACTCAGCACGGGGCACCCAGCATCCAACACAGGTGTCTCCGTCTGCTTGGTGGACTTTCCAGGCTGAGTGAGAATCCAGTCCTTTTCCCTGGGTCGGCCTTCATGGGTTTACCTTTGCCTTCCCGTTAAAGGTCTCGCACTGGCAGCTGCTCCTTGGCTCCCAGAGTGAAATTCACCTGGAGGAAAGCAGCCAGCGCAAGTTCAGTTGTAGCGACTCTCCTCTAAGTGTGTTGGAGCCTGTCTCTGATACACGTTTCCCAGGGACAAAGAAAGAGACGTAGGCAAATCACGGACAGACAGGGTGTCTTGCTAAATATTACTGTCCAATCACAGAAGACTTCTTTGAGAGCCTTTGACAGTATTTAATACCTGTTGTGCCACTTTTACTCCCTGCTGTTTGACTTGTCATCGTCTCCTAGGACGTTCTGTGAGTCCTCTTACTTAGGTATTCTCACCATGTAAATCATCGCTATCCATTGTAAACATGACATTCCACACAGGGAGGCCAAGATCACCCTGAGAGCATTACTGTGACCTTTTTGAAATATGTCTTCCCAGCCTTTTTCTATGCGTAGATATACTTAGTGTGTTCTTTCCTCTTTCTTTCCCTTTTCTTCCTTTCCTTCTCTTGCCCTTTTCCCCCGGAATTAATAGAAATGAGGCAATAGCGGTATCTCCTATTTTGTGACCTCAGTTTTTCTCACTGAACAGTACAATATGAACGTATGTTCATGTCAATAAATATATTTCTGTAAGGCTTTCAGTGGATCTGTATAGTCTCCTACTTAATGGATGTACCAAATTGTATCCAGTTGATCTCTTTTGTTAATATATTGAGTTCATTTCAATTTTTGTTATTATGAAAAATGGCACAAAGGACAGTGTGTCTTCATCTTTTCCTGAAACCACAGTGTTCTCATTTTCAGCCCTTCTTATTTCTGGTGGTTCCTTAGCATCACATTCAGGGTCCTCCGTTCTCAAACCAGAGCCAGCATTTGCAACGTCATTTTCCACAGATCCACTAGTTAAGCCTAGTTCTAGTTGGAATGACTCTCTTTCCCCCTTCCCAGAGGATGCTCCTACTTTCCCACTGCTGATCTTCATGTCGCTCTGCCTGCAATATCTCCTTCCCCACTTCCCCTTCCAAGTGCCAGGGCTCCTCTCCAATCCCACCTTCTTCCTGGGACACTGGTTCACCAGCTGGAAGTCATCTCTTTCCTCTTAACTATTACAACTCTTTGTACCTCTTAGGAAACTTAAGATACTCTCCATGAAATTACAGTCTTTCGTAAATGAATACCTCTCGATGAAAAGTTACAAGTCTTGATTTTGAATCTTGGCAAGGCCCATAAGTTTGCAACTTCAGCTGCTTTTTCCTTGCATTTTATATTGAGGCCCGTGGCACAGGGCTATGGAGAGGTCTTCCCAGCTCCGAGCGCTCTCTCATGCTCCTACTGGACTACAGATTCCTGGGATCCAGATCATTACTGATTGATAGCCTGTCCTCCCCAGGTCCCCTTGGCTCTGTCCTGTTAAATGAATAAATGACAGTGACCACACAGCTCTCTGCCCAGGGCTCTGTGCCCTTCCCCCAGCCTTCAGTCGAAAGTTTTTAGGCCCATGGCTCTTAACTGGCCAGAGAAGAGGCCATGTCACATTCACCTTGGGATAGTGTGACCAACCGGCCTGTTTTGTCCAGGACCGAGGGGTCCCCCAGCGTGTAGGACTTTCAGTGCTGAAATTGGGACAGCCCTGCCCGTCTCCCCAAGGGTGTATTAGAATTGATAGAACATGGCTGGGGAGGGGGTGGGGGTCTCATAGTAGAGCAAGGGGGAGGTCCTCGGTGCCACCTGTCTCTAGAACCCTCTCAGCCTTGCTTCCTCTGAGGGTCTTGCCTACCATCTATAATTATGACATCACTTTCTCCTCTGGAGTCACGTTCCCATTTTTTAATTTCCAGTGTCTTCAGTGGGCATTATTTCTTCCTGAATTTTCTACCGTCTCCTGATTGTCTAAGCACAGTGGACCATTCTACATGCCATGCCAGAGCAAGTATAGGAAAGTACATAAAATTGAGCTGTGGGAAATAACTCGTGCTTTCATCATATAGCGTCTCATCTAGGACCCAATTGCTCGTGCTTGGCTTTTCTCTCTCTGCCTCTTTAACTCCCTGGATCGTGTATTGCACTCACCTTCTTGTTCTGAGTGTTCCCAACTCTGACTTGCCAAAGCTGTCTCCTCCTTCCCCCGACCTGAGCCCAGGGAAGGGGACACCCCAACCTGCCAGCAGTCTCATCCCTGGAGAAGCCCTGGCCTGGTTACCACTTTCCACCATGTAATGGGGCATCAGACACAGACAGAAAGAACTTTACTGCTTTTCAATTTAATTCTGGTTTAGAGTTTCACATCCTAGGCAGAGGGAAGCTACCATTGCTTTTTTAGGAAATGTTTAGTTGGGGGCCACTATGGATCGACATAACTAAAATGTTACATGTGTAGGAGAATCACATTTTACTCTGATTTACATGATTAAGATAACAAACGTGATTGTTTACAAAAAGTTGAAGTGCTGAGTTTAAAAATTCATTTATCATGCCTCCATTTTCATACCCATCACTCAAATCATATATAATGGATTAGAAGTGACTTTTCTGGACTGTAGATTAAAATATATGATTCACTCACTTCATTAGAAGGAGTAAATGACTGATTTCATTTCACTTCAATTCAGTGAGGAGCTACTGTAGAAATCTAAATTTGAACCTGTAGGACTTACGTCAGGGACAAATATGTGGGTTTTGAAGGGCGCAGGAGTGTGGAAAGTCCCCGCAGAGTGTCTAGAGCTGTGGAACGCGAGAGGTGAGAGGAGCCTCTGAGGTCTCTGAGCTGCCCTCTGCAGAGCTTGCCTCTCCTCAACACAGTCTATGAATTGCCTGTCAGTCTCAGTGTGTGAACTGCCTGTGAGTCCAAGCGTCCTGCCTCTAAACGTAGCCCACACTGTTTCCAGACGGTTCTAAATGTTAGAATATACTCTCATTTTGAGACTAAATCTAGCACCCTGTTATGCCCACCCATATGCCAGCTCTTTACAGACATGAAGAGAGTGGCGTGCCAGGGCTGCTGCTTTGCTTCTCTCCAAGCTCAGTGTTCTTTGGTCCTTTAGCCGGTGCTCATGAGACAGTTGCAAGACCCCTTAATTCCCCATTTAGGAATTAGGTGGATTAATTAATAAAGGAATTCTAAGGGTTCCCACTTAGGAATCGTGTGGTACCCTGAATTGACATAGTAGTTGTCATGTGCATTGTCCAGCTCATAATACGTTGATATAGCACAGCCTCAGCTGTTGCCACTGATTTGTAAAAGGGGCCAAGGTCACAGTCGTTTTAGGGAGAAGACAGTTGAGAGCCTGTTCAGTCCCTTTTCATGGGAACTTTGTTTCCGTTTTGCATATGGATTTCTTCCTTCCTTCTTAACTTTCAGTTTGGCCTTCTGGCTGGCATTGAAATGCAGTGTATACATTTGGCTGATTTGTGAATACGTTGGAACACTTATCAACAGTACCTAAAACTAGGTTTATAAAGATGCAAAAGCTTTGTTCCTTCTAATACTTTTATCTTCTGTATCTTCCATTGTAATTTCTCCCATTACTTTATCCCTCATACTTAGTAATTATTTTCTAAGTGATTATTAAGTACCAACCATATGTCCTGCATGGTTCTTTCTCTCCTTTTTTCTGCTTGGCTTCTGCCCTTCCATTTTGTTTTTTTTTTTTTATCTTCTTTATCATAAAAGCGTTTACTAGAATGCACTAGAACAGATGGAAATACTTCATTATCAGTTGGATACCAGAGAGGAACAAATTGTGTAATGTGGTAAACTTTATCAAAGGTTGATTTTTCATATATTTCAGATTAACCAATTTAATAGGTAAACACTTGGCTTCTTAGAGACTTTTATGAACTGATTCCTTAGAAACTAAGGCATGTGGAATTATTCTGACAGAAAAATGAGCCACTAATAAGGGCATAAAAAGAATAAAATTCTGAAGTAATCTGTTACAGTCCAGTGACTGTGAAATATACATATTGTTTTGATTCAGAAACATTTCAGTTCAACAAATATGTATATGCCTTGGGAATGCAAAGAGAAACAAGACGTGCTTCCAGTTCTTTGGGAACTCGTAGTTTCGTAAAGGAGACAAGTTTAAAAGACTTGAAATGGTCTCATAGTTGATATAGAAAATGTATAAAGTGAGTGGAGGTCGTAGGAAGGGACAGGTCTCTCAGGACAGAGGGCAGAGAGGTGCAGCCGTCGAAGTGGCTTCTGAAGACTGAGAAGCGTGGGCAGATGACGTAGAAAGAGCACAGCTAGAAAAACTCGCAGGAGTAGGATGGATTGGACGCCATGGCCTAAGTGAGGTGGAAAAGAAAGGAAGGAGCCAAGAAGGATGGGTTGGAGATGTCAGATGTGGGCATCTGAGAGGCTGTTACACCTTGTATTAAGAAAGGCATGCAGGGACTTCCCTGGTGGTCCAGTGGTTAGGACTCTGTGCTTTCACTGCTGGGGGCCCAGGTTCAATCCCCTGGTCGGGGAGCTAAGATTCCCGCAAGCTGTGTGGGAATGCAGAGGGTTTGGCTTACATTTATGCAAGATGTGCCCCCTCCCTTCTTCCTGCTTTCCCTTATTCCTGTCAACTGTTACTATTTTTGCAAAGTAAAAACTGTTATTGTATGGTGACTTTTAACTTGGGTTTTCAGTATTAGCTCAGAGATACTGAAGTTCTGTACTTGGACCACCCGAGAGCAGAGAAATCCACTCAGCTGATCAATTAGAAACCTAGAGAAAAATTACTGAATTATTTTGAGAAATGTTGACGCCATTGCTTTCGGTCTAGGCTGTTATTCATTGGACATGATGAATTTAGAAATGCTAGTGAAAAGGCTTCTTAACTTTAGATTGTGACAGACTTCATGGTGAGAACTGTGATGTTATATTCATGTTCACCCATATACTGTAAGTATTTGTTATATTCACAATAAACTCTTTATAACCATGACACGCTTTTAATGTATGCTTCCATTTTGCGAACAGTGTATTTATAGTGATTTTTTAAAAAGAAGTAGAAAAATCGAAGAAAATCGCCCACAATAAACTACACGATCAATCCATTTCTTTCACAAACATCTTTAAATGTTTAATTTTCAGAAGTTTAGAGAAATGAAAAAGAAAATATCTTGAAAAACAATTTAATAGGAGAACAGTTTTTTTCCAACAAATACGTTCATTAACAAAAATGGGCTTGATTTCACTTGAAAAATAAGAGTGCTCTGAAAGTTTGCCAAACTGATTCTAGTAACATGCACTAGATTTAACTTTTCTGAAATGTGCTGCTTTTACTGAAAGAATAGTTCAAGTTTGAAGCTGCATTTTAAAGACTTCTGCAAAAAAAAAAAATTAAGTGTGCTCGGCTGACCTTTTATAAACCACTTCTGGGAAACATACATAGTATTCTGATGAAAAATGTCGCTTAAGTATTAAAGCCCAAATACCCGTAAGGAATGTCATTACCCCCAAATTCATGAGATTAATTTTTTCCTAATTCTTGTGTGGTTGTGTTTGTGTCTGTTTGTATATCTGTATTTTTAAGTTCATTAGCTTGACAGCTGCATATCAGTATTTGCAGTTATTAGTTCTAGCAGAAATGAACAGACATCTAATCTGAGTTTAGCTTAGTTGAGAGTCAACATAGATAAAATTAGAGAAAACAGTGCACAGTTTGTTTTTTTTAAAGATAAAACAGATATCTATGGCTCAATGTAATAGATAGTTATGTTAAGCAGGAAGTTCCCCTGGATAGAATGTTGCAAAATACATGATGGCCCTTGACAATTTAAAGGAGTCCTTTTATATTAGGATAATTGTGTCTTGATGTAGCTGTCTCTGAGGTTCGCTATCCAATTATCATAAATGAGGCACACACATAGTTTATGAAGAGAGGCCTTCCTAGCCTCAGTGTTTTGTGCTCTAGACCACAGCTGGGACAGTTACTTCAGATATGGCTGGGGAGTCCCAAGGTCCCTCATGTCATAATGGGGAATGTGGCAGGAGTGCCTAGCCCAGAATTTTAGCTTGAATTTGCAATTTAATGTAACGCTTTTAATTGCATTCTCAGTGATATTTACTTTCATCATAACAGCAAACCGTTTATGGTAAAGTCTTAGTAAATTGTGGCACCAACGCAGAGGCGTGTGGCACCAGGAAGCCTCGGCTTTTATGTGAACTTACAGCAAAAGGCGTTGTTTCTGATCTGCCTTGCAATTATATGTCTGGGAAGTTCTGAAGGGAACTCTGTGCATAGAATCTTATTGTTGGTTTTTTTTTTTTTTTTGCCGTACGCGGGCCTCTCACCGCCGTGGCCTCTCCCATTGCGGAGCACGGGCTCCAGATGCACACGCTCAGCGGCCATGGCCCACGGGCCTATCCGCTCCGCGGCATGTGGGATCTTCCCGGACCGGGGCACGAACCCGTGTCCCCTGCATCGGCAGGCGGACTCGCAACCACTGCGCCACCAGGGAAGCCCAATCTTATTGTTTTTTAATGTTTCCAGGAGAATTTTTTTTAAATCGAGTTATAATTCACTTGAGTCAAATGCAGTGATGCTAAGTATATATTTACTCAGTTTTGACAAGTGCATAGTTGTTTAAGCCATTCATCCAACAAGGTGAGTGTTACATTTCATCACCTCTCAAAGTTCCTCTGTGCCATTTCCCAGTCAGCATCCCTCATCCACTTGAAGCAGCCAGTGTTAGGATTTCCAGGACCATTGTTAATCAAAGATCAAAGAAGAATCTTTAAAATTATGTTTTCTTTTTAAGGAATATTTCCCCCTTAGGGAATCATCCAGATGTACATGCATTGACCAAGAATAAGGATCAGAAACTTGGCCATATAGAATTTCAATGGTTTGCTTCTAAAACACATGCAAGCATCCTAAGTGTTCAGTTGTTTCTAGAAGAGGAGCAGGTCCATTTCCAGACTGTCAAAAAGATTTCATGGCATTTTATTTCTCATTGCATTTTAAAATCTGGCTCTGTTTTAATTCCCAGTCTGGTAAAAATTGCCAGCAGTGCTTTGTGGTTGTTACCTTAACCTTGTGTGGTGTGTACACCCTTGTGTGGGGTGGGATAAATGATCCATCAATGGAAATTTAGGACGAATGATCGGTAAATGTCATGGATGAAGCTGACAAGCTCAGTTAACGCCCTCCAAATGTAGAGAAGCAGTGTTTGCCTGGGTATCCTCTCAGCCTCTGTGGGGTAATAGGAGAATAAGTAAAATATGCTTCACATCTATTTCTTTTCCATGAGTATGTACCATTGCTTCAAAGGTGAGGCTTTATCATTTGGTTCTCATAGTGACCAGACAAAGAGTACTTCTGTTCTCTCCCCTGGGGTGCGGGAAGGGGGAGAGAGAGGGGATAATTCCATATTGCCCCTAGAGATTTTCTTTTCTCTTTTTAGCTAATGTGCTCTTCTTGATAAATAAATTTCAGGGACAGGGTTAGAATAGACTGAACAACGCAGAGAGAGAAAAGATTCCAGGATGGAGGGCTCCTTATACTTCAGTATTGCAACCCATGGCATATAGAACGAAATTGCACTGCCATTGTAATTCTCTTTATTAAAATAGACAAGCATTAGACAAGCAATAAAATTTCCATCTGCATTCACAGCAGGCTCCCACCATCTGAAATACCCGCTTCTCTCTAAAACACCCAGCACTGAAACATTTTAATATTGGAGACCAACAGAATTATAGTATTTAATTTGTGGAAGCAGTGGATCTCCTCATCTGCTCTTTGGATTACTGCATCCGTTTCAAAGGGTGTCACTGAGGACATGGGAGTTGGGTCAAAAAGAATCTGCAGTGCAGCAGAGGGAAATGAATGGGCTCCCGACTTGGTGATTCTGCTGGACTTCTGCTTTCATCACATCACCAGCCTAATCACCTTGAGAAGGAAAACAAAAGGCGTTTTGACACAGTGAGCTGATGTTCAGTCCAGAAGAGAAGCGCCCATGGTCATTTTAGCACATTTTTTGCCATTGCCTGAAGGACGAAGGCTTCTGATAATGGGCTTGCCATTATTAAAAGCCTGGCAAAGGGAAAACCTCCTTCTTGGGCTACAGGAAAAATTCACTATTATTCTTGCTAATTTCAAAGCCAAACACTTGCTTGACACTTCAGGCCTAGAAAGCAGAGAGTCCTGAAAAGGAGGTTCAAAAGGTAATGGTAAAATTTAATCTTCTTTTTAGCAAACTGTTCCCTCACTTGGAGAATATTCTGTTTCAATTTTTTATAAAGGCAGTCTGATGAAAAATTTAAATACACTCTTTTAGGAGCAAGCCTCCGTCAGGTGTCATGCCAAGCTCCGCTTTGGTAGGAACGGTTATGTAAGGTGCTCTGTGCCATCTCTCTAAATAATAGACATCTCTCGTGAGTCCAGGGCTCTCATGCTGGCTTGTCTCTCCCTGAAGACTTCATGTTGATGGGCCTTCTGCCTTGGTTAACTTACATGTAATAGAACATTTTAATGTTACTCTGCTGGAATAGCATTGGCCAGGGTGGGGTTTGGGTTTGCGGGTATCCTTATCCCAGAGGGTAAAATTCAATGTAACTGGTACAATCATGGAAATTTAGTAAGAATAAAAAAGATGTCAGAGTAGGTTTGCCCACTGGCTGAAATGGTAGGGTACTGCAGTGCTTTGAGAGGGACTTCTAAAGACACTGAACAGGGAAGCTGTGAAAAATCAAAGTTTTGGAATCTCAAAACATGTGTATTGACTTGTTATTGACAAAGGACTTTCACCTCCATTATCACATTTGCTCCTTGTAACTCTGAAAAGGATATTCTCATACTCAAGAAATTCTGTTACTAACTCAAGGTCCGTTAGCTACCAGGTTACTTTGAATCCTGAATGATTTTCTCCCTCCCTCCTTCCCTCCTTCCTTCTTTCCTCCTTTCAACATGTGAGAGCGTAAAATGTTCTCTTCTGAATATGGGCGTCCTGGGTGAGGCGTCCTTAGGTTCCAGTGTTTCTCTTGAGAATAGTTTAAGCCTTGAGACACCGGAGTGGTATTTGAGCTCGAATTTAAAAATGTAAATATTGTGTGTGTGTGTGTGTGTGTGTGTGTGTGTGTGTGTGTGTTTATCTCCTACGTGGGACTAAAACTGGAGATTCAGGGAGAGTTTTATGCTTGGTGATAAAGCAAGCCATCAGATTGTTTTCTATACCAGGTAAACCAGTTTATTCCTCTGCCATGTGTTGACCTCACTACATACTCTCCAGCATTGAGTGTTTACTTTTTTTTCCTTTGCCAACTTCATAGTTGAACAATGTTCATGTCATTATTGTTTCAGTTTGTAATACTTCATTATTAGTGCACACGAGTATTGTTTCATAGGTTTGCTAGCCATTTGCATTTCTCGTTTACAGGTTGCCTGCTCACATAACTCACGTTTCCTGCAGTTGTTCATTTTTACTTTTTATGTTAATCCCTATCTTTCCATTCAGCAGTAACTAGGAAGGCCAGTTCATGAGGTTCTAAGATTACTGTGACATGCCATAAACATGTAGAGTCTGAGTTGGTATCAACATAAAACATTAAAGCTGAGGTCTGTTTTTAAATAGTGAATACCCTGATCAAGGAACTAGAAATACAGAAACTCAGAAGGTACCGATTTTTGATATTTCAGATAGGATAAACAGGGCCAAGTTAGGACCATGGCATAACCTGCTATGAATAGCAGTTCCCAGAATTTGTTTAAGCCTAGTGAACGAACCCATCTAGTTTGTTGTTTCCATATACTTTATAATATTAGAAAACCGAGATGATACCTCTTAAGTATGCACTCAGAGTACAGTTAGGATGGCTATTCATTTTCTCTCTGGCACCAAAGAACTGCAAAATCTAGTACCTACTCTCTTTCTTCTGCCAGAGCAACAGCTTCAGGCGTGTGACAACTTCAGGCGTGTAACCACAGGAAAAGCAGTGAAGAAAGGTCTAACCCTGTCTAGATAGTATCCTAGAGGCCTGGAAGAGATGTTAAAAGTGTTTCCTCTCCTGGCAAGGTCAATAGCACCAAGGTTAAAAGGGAGACAGAACAGTTGGGTTTTGATCAAGAATTTTCAAGTACAATGATTGAATACTTTAGTCCTAAAAAATAAGTATCTTGCCCTTGGCAGCAGAGGAACAGCTGAGGTTTGCTATATCCTACAAAGATTAAGAGTGCATGAAGTTGCTGCAGCGACTGTTGTGTATGGTAATTTATTAGTAGTATTATTACCAATTAT
This sequence comes from Physeter macrocephalus, assembly GCF_002837175.3. Taxonomy (NCBI): domain Eukaryota; kingdom Metazoa; phylum Chordata; class Mammalia; order Artiodactyla; family Physeteridae; genus Physeter; species Physeter macrocephalus. Next base: position 13,150,894 of record NC_041233.1, on the reverse strand, counting down.
TATTATCATCACTGTCACTATCACTGACACCATCGTAGTTGATCGCGGTGATGAGGAGTCAGCTCTGTAGTCAGATTCCCACATTCTCTGTGTGTTACTCCCGTCTCCATTGCTTTAACTAACTGTGTGGGCTTGGATTTGTTCGTTAACCTCACAGAGTCTGTCTGCTCATCAATAAAATGAAGACAGCAGTAATCTCTGTCTTGAGGGCACGGTTGGGAAAATTTCCTAAAATGGTCAGCATAACCTTAGCATGACATTTGGAAGGGCTAAATAAATCTCTGATGCTTTCTTATTGTCCCAGTAGAGAACATACTTCAGATTCAATCTTGTTTGAGAACTTTAGAGATAAGTTTCTCATTATCAGGCAACAGGAGGTATTTCTTTAACATTAGGCAACCACGAGAGAAATGCTCCTGACAAGTGAGAAATACTTGTAACCTCATTCGGTATAATATAATTCGATCTTCCCCTCTCAGAGCAGATTGCCCTTTGTTGTTTTAGAGATTGCTTGAAAATCGTTCAGTGGCAATGATGATAGGTATCATCTATCAGGTTTTGACTAATAGAATTGAGAACGGAATTTGAGAGCGATCTTCAAAACATGTTTATCCATAACCTACTTCATAAGAATGTATCCACTGTTGGTTTTGATTTCATTAATACCATTTTGCAACTTATGTACATTTTATACTGAATGATACTTCTGTGACTTGAAAAAACTAAGTCCTTTATAAAGAACATTTTGTTCACGTCGGAAGTTTTCCATTTTCCTCTTCTCTCCTTTCCTTCTATTTTCCCCTTTTTTTCAACAAATATTTTAGCACCTGTTTGTCAGGCTCTGTTCAAGATGCTGGGAAATAGTGGTCAGTGCCTTACTCTGTTAGATTTTAAAGTCTATGTTTTTTCACACCTAGTTTATTACACATCTTCTATTTCACACTCAAATGTGTGGTGATTTTTGGTTATTTGGTTATTTCTCAGAGAAATAGAGCCACAAAACAGCACCTGTTAGGATATTGTCTCTCATTCTTTGGGAATGTAGAAAACGTCTCTATGTTTAAGTTTCATTGTTTTTGTTGTTATTGTTTTCTTTAAAATATGTGTTTCCTCTTATTTATTTATGATTGTATACATTGTCCATATTAAAAATGATTGCTGTGTTTTCCCAGTACCTTGGGAAACAGTTTACTAGGACATACGATTTGTTATGACAATAGTCTGCATATTCATTCTTATTTTTCTAACAGATTATATTCATGTTTATCATTAGTTCTTTCTTCTCCTGAGATGCATCTTTACATCATGTCTAGATCCCTTGAGCAGCCTGAATAATCTTACTTTTTGACCGTTCAGGTGACCAAGATACATGATAGTCTAGAGGCTGTTGTTTGCTTTTCTCTTAAAGTTAAAAAACAATCACTTTCTCTCATTTAACTCCAGTGGGCTGGTAGCACTTGGTTGTTAACTTTAAAAAAAAAAAAACAAAAAAACAAAAAAAAAACTGGCCTTATATTTTCATTTAAACATTTAATGTTTCTACCAGAAGAACACAGGATATAGAAAGGACACTATACACATACATTCCTTTTGCCTGGTTGCACTGCCTTTTTCACTCTCACTTGTTTTATTAATGTATTTTATTGAAGTATAGTTGAGTTCACTCTCACTTTTGATTCTTACATTATATTTACCCTTTGGTTCCGTAATTCACGTTTGGGTTGTCTTGTTTTGGGTACTTTTTTTTAATATAAATTTATTTATTTTTAGCTTCATTGGGTGTTTGTTTCCGTGCGTGGGCTTTCTCTAGTTGCGGTGAGTGGGGGCTACTCTTCATTGCGGTGCACGGGCTTCTCATTGTGGTGGCTTCTCTTGTTGTGGAGCACAGGCTCTAGGCGCGCGGGCTTCGGTAGTTGTGGCACGCGGGCTCAGTAGTTGTGGCTTACGGGCTCTAGAGCACGGCTCAGTAGTTCTGGTGCACGGGCTTAGTTGCTCCACGGCACATGGGATCTTCCCGGACCAGGGATAGAACCCATGTCCCCTGCATTGGCAGGCGGATTCTCAACCACTGCACAGTTGTGGCTTACGGGCCCTAGAGCCCGGCTCAGTAGTTCTGGTGCACGGGCTTAGTTGCTCCACGGCACATGGGATCTTCCCGGACCAGGGATAGAACCCATGTCCCCTGCATTGGCAGGCGGATTCTCAACCACTGCACCACCAGGGAAGCCCTGTTTTTGGTACTTTTGAAGTGGGTGCATCTTAAGGAAACCATAGTGCTTCAAATTCATTATCAGATAGTGTCAACATATTTTTTAATAAAAAAACGTTCACATGCCCTTTTGCGCCTTGACACTTAGGAGGTATGTCACCCTGTATTCCTAACCATGCCTCCTGATCTTGAAAGGGCTGTATGTTGTGAACCTAAGAGAGTTGTTGCAGTGCATGTTCTGAACCCTGCAGCCATCCTCCCTATATTGCCCTGTCTTGGCCTCTATTCCACTAATATTCTTGCCTCTGTCTAGACACCATCTTGGTTGGAGGAGTGATGTATTGGTTAGGAATGCCTTCAGCTACAAATAGGTGTATCTCTGGCTACCAGTGGTATAAAGAAAGAGAGGTTTCTTTTTCCCAGGAAACAAGCAATCTGAGGGTAGACAGCCACTGGTGTAGTTCAGAGGTTTAATGATATTGGCCTTCACTCCTTGCTTGCCTAGCTCCCTGCCTCAAATCTACATTGAGAGACAAAAAGAAGCGAAGGACTAGCTACTTCTGTGCCTTTATCAGAAAAAGAAAATGCCTTTCCAGAAGCCCCTAGGCATTTCTCTCTCACTGGCCATAACTACCTCTTCCAGTCCCCCTCTAGCTGCAAGGGAGGCTGGCAAAGTTAGCCTTTCTACTATGGAGGCAGCAAACAAAGAGGTTGGGGCGAGTCATCCAATAAAAGACCAGAGAACAAGTCTACCACTGTCCAAGGTAATCCAACCCATTCACCCTCCCAAGACCAGCTCTAATGTCCCTTGTGTGAAGACTTCAGTGAATTGCTCAAGCAGAGGTTTTCCCTATGAACCTACTGGTCCTGCACTTGTTATCATCCAGACAGAGCATGCTCCCTGAACAAGGACCACATGACCATACACGGTGCCCAGTGAGGGCTGCTGGAAGAATGAATTAATGTGTAGGTGTACAGATCCCCTGGACATTGCCCAAAGCCAGCTGCTGGAGGTAATCAGAGAGTGCTGAATGAGGAAATCTCCCTTCCACCTGACATGCCATCCTGGTCCAGGGGATATTCCCCTGATGAAATGCGAAACCACAACCCTGACCACTTGTATTCATTAAGGTACTATGGGGAGCTTTTTGCCAAAGCACTGCTGGCTCACGTGTGATAGAATTATTCTTGTTTGGGACAGTAGACTTCCTGCTTTCCTAGAATTTTTATACACAGGTTTAAGTAGTGATGGTCATTTGGTCTCTTGATGATACAAATTTGAACTCAGCATAGCAATCAGTGTACAGTTCTCCAAAATGACAAAATATACAAAATAATCTATTCATAGGAAATATTCTTGGTTGTACCTGAATAGGCATATAATGTAAAATATAGTTTATACTTTGGGAATTTGTCCTAAACAGGTAATTAAACAAGTGTGCAAAGATACATGTGCAAAGTTTGCGGGATTTTTGTAGCAGTGCTTTATAATAAAATTTGGAAACATTCCAAGTCATAACTAGGATTTGGGTTAAGTAGATAATGGAACACTATGGAAGGATTAAAAATGATCATGTAGGTTATCCTAATAGCACAGAAATGTTGCTGGTTGTATCAAGTAGGCTATGTGGATGTGAGGCATGAACCCATATGAGTTTACAAAGCTGAGATTATGCATTTTCACCAAAAAAGGTAGACAATGACTATCTCTAGGGCATGATATTTTTTTTACTTTAAGTTTTTCTGCATTGTTTAATTTTTAAAACAATGTGTGTGCATATGTTTTACAATCAGACAATATGATTTGCATAAATAATTTTCAGAAAAATATACTTCAGTTTCAAAGTAGTATGAGGTACCATACGTGAAACTTCTACTGACTAGAACCAAACTAACAATCAACTCGAATGAACAGATCTTTTTATCTTTACTTTGTGTTCACAAGAGTGGGAAACCAGAACAAAATGATCTGTAACCAGGAATATATTGTAAATAATGGTTTTCGGACTATGTCTTGGAATGTATCTCTTCCATTCCCCTCAATAACTTATTCTCCTACAGTGAATAATATCCATGACTGTGAACTCCTGCAGGTTCCTTTCTTACTCAGTAAAGTAGCTGAACTATATGAAACACAAGTGGACTAAGGCATTTATGAAACATTTTCAACATCAAGGGCTAAACAAAAAAGTATTTTCTGAAAAGTTTTTAATTGAACAAAAATTAAATTCATAATTCCATTCCCCCAACATTCCAGTTAATAAATCATTCACCAGAAGTGGTTTAAAATTCCTCTTTGAAATTCCAATATGTCAGTATTACTAAAGACCACAAGTATAAGTGAAAACTTCCGAGAGCAGATCACTTATATTCTATTGTTTTGGTTTTTTCTATGTAGCATAATTATTAGTGGCAAAAACTCTGATTGACTCAAATGCAAAATGTGTTAGAAAAGATGAGGGCACACATCAGCACTGTGGAATACTGAATAGCTTCCTTAGGTGGTTGATAATGAAAAGAAGGCCCCAGAAGAAAGATTTCAAAAAACAGAATTGATCTGATGTCTTGATTCAGGACCCTATTTGATATCACTTATCATCTTGTTGATATAAGCCTGCATACAAATGTAGAGTTTTCAGGCTAAAGACTAAAGATTTAATGTTGTATTACTTAATAAAATAGATCCAGCTGGACTTGTGTTTTTCATTGATAGTTTAAGCAGGTGTATTATTTTTTATTTTCATCCATCCTTCTTAGAAAGAAACTCTTACAAAGAATCCTTCTTTGTAATGTCAACTTCCTTTTTCTTTTATGAATAGATCATAGGTAGAAACCAAGAAAAATAATTCCGAGTTTCCATTTTTAGGTAAAGGTTTTGCAGTATTAGATTCAAAAGTTAAAATTGATTTTTCATCCAAAATATCTTTTGCATTCAATAAATCCAGTTACCTATCTCCTTAAATCTCCTGTCACTAGAAAAGAAAAGAGAGTATTTTAGGTAGTACCCTTCATTTGCTCCTTATGTGGTGAGAAATATTTCATGTCTACTTTATTAAAACAAAATGAAACAAATATCACACTCCAAGTTTCTTGACTTTTTAAAAATTAATTATTTTTAATATTTTGTCTGCTTTGGGTCTTCGTTGCTGCACACAGACTCTAGTTGCAGCAAGCAGGGGCTACTCTTCATTACAGTGTGTGGGCTTCTCATTGCAGTGGCTTCTCTTGCTGCGGAGCGTGGGCTGTAGGTGTGCGGGCTTCAGTAGCTGTGGCGCATGGGTTAGTTGCTCCATGGCATGTGAGATCTTCCCGGACCAGGACTCGAATCCATGTCCTCTGCGTTGGCAGGTGGATTCTTAACCACTGCGCCACCAGGGAAGGCCCCACATGTCTTGACTTTTTAGCTGAGTAGTCTTGTTCATTTGGCTCCCTGGAATAAAACAAGTTTTATTAATAAAAACTAGTAAATAAAATTAAAATTAATAAAAGTTAAATAAAGTTAGATCTGCACTTAATTCCTTAAAGTCTTGGTCAAAACAGGTGAATACAGGAAGCCTGAAGGTGCAGTTGTCACTTGCCCTTTCAAGTGCGCGCGCCTGTGTGCGCGCGCACACACACACACACGGAAACATGCACATACACAGTACCAAATGCGTTGAAATGTAAACCTGTGGTTAAAAACTATAACTATCAGAACTGTTGCTTGGATTCTGGGGGGAAAAAGGGTGTTTTAAAGTTTTTTCAGAGTCAGGTCATTTTTTTGTCCCTTTGCTATAGTTGAGAGGTATGGAGAGAATTAATGATACCAAACACTAGAAATATTAGAAATGACTAGTAGAGCTGTGCTTAACCTTCTAAATTTGGTCAAAATTAGATTTCCTGGTGTTATGGTCATGAATTTTAAAGTTTCAGGTAGCATGTCTGAACTCTTTCAGCTCAAACTGGCACATGATTTAAATTAGCTTTGTTTTAAAAGGAATCTTCAAAGGGCCAATTGATAAGGACTTCGATTGAATTACTCTAAGGAAAGTGTAAAGCACACAAACGGAATAAACTTGGGGGTTGAGAATACATGTGACAGATGTTTCAAAGAACGTCAAACTGACATGATAGGGTGCTTTAATAAAATGTAGTAGCTCATTTGAATATGATTTGAAGAGATTATCTCTTAGCTCTTCACTACATTAAAGCTTGGTATATATTTGCAGAGAGAAATTATTCTAAGGACACTGTTCTGATCAGTACTTTCAATCAAGGTGGTACATAGGCTCAAGCTAGAGAGAGTGCCATTGAGGCCACTGATATCACTGAGTGTCAACCCAGTTGTGAAAGTGAGGATAACAGGTGCTTATATAAAGAGTATATAGTCAGAACAGTTTACTAACTGATATTAATCCTTGTTACCATTTATGTAGACACAGCAAGCAGTCAAAGATCAGATATTCCCTGAGCACTTCCCTTGTGGCAGGCACCTTTCTAAGTACCAGGGATACATCACTGACTGAGGCAGCCTGAGACCCTCCAAGGATAGAGCTTGTATCTAGTGGAGGGAGTTAATAAACATGCAGACAAATAGACCAATAAGACAATGGCAGGTCCAAATACATGCCACAAAGAAGGCAAATTTAACCTAGGTAGTGACTAGGAGAACTGCTTTATTTAGAATGGTCAGAGGAGGTCACTCAGAGGAAATGTCGCTTGAGTTCTGATCTGAATTATTAAAAGGCTCTGGGGATGAATCATAGCTGAATGTCCTAAGCTCCAAAAGGTGGCCAAAGTTCCAAGAGTAAAGCATACAAAAGAAGAGTGGTAGAAAGTCTGGTTGAATTGAACCTTGATATGCCTGCTCTGTAGCCAACTGTAGCTCCATCAGCAAGACAGTCAGATATGTAAGTAAGAATGATGGATGACAGTCAGGGGTCCAAACCTAAAATATGAGACAGTCATCTGTGAATGTGTTGGGTGATTTTAAACCAATGGAGCTTGATGAGGGGGTAACTAAAGAACAGAGGGTGACAGAGCACAGAGCTCTGGGGCACCTTAATATTTAGAAGAGGAGGAACAAAAAAAGAGACTGAGAAGTACCACCAGTGAGGTGGGAAGAAGACCAGGTAAACCTGCCTGATTGTCTACAGAGGAAAGTAATTTATGAAGGAGGGTGTGAAACAGAATTGGCAACGGACTTTGTAAGGTGTAGGCTACTGGTGATCTTACTAAGGGAGTTCAAGAGAAGAGAAAAAAAGACGTGAGAGGACCTTATGTTGAGACATTTTATGGTGAAGGAGATGAGAGAAATGGGGTGGTAGATAGAGAAGAAGTAGGGCCATGGGAGAGGTTTGGTTGGTTTGGTTTTTAAGCTTGGGGAGGATGAGAAAAGCATCTCATTGATGGGAAGGAGATTGTAGAGGTGAAGAAACTGACAGTACAAAAGAGAGAGGGGATAATGGCAGGAGCTAAGTTCTTAAGTCAAGAGGAGCCCTGGATGATGTGAGGAAGCCAGTGTCCACATGGAAGGGCTGGCCTGAGGAAAAAGCAGGGGCACTTCTTCTGTTGCAGAGAGAAGGAAAGCAGAGGACCTAGAACAGATTCGGGAAGGTTGGTGGAATTGCTGGTCAGAAGATGACGTCGTGCTCATCCTGTTGTGTCTGTTTTCTCCCTAAAGTATGAGGCAGCAGGAAGTGCGGGGGTGAAGGAGGTTTTGGAGAATGAAGAGAGAAGACTAGGGGTGAAATCGTTGCTTTGTTTGGATGGGAAATTGTGTGCTAGGGAAGTTTTATGAGACCATCTGGCACTTTGGAGTGTTCATTCACGATTTATGGCAACAAATTTGAAGTCAGTCCAGTCCGTGAGGTCAGATGATTTTCTCTGGAATTGTTCAAGTAGTCAGATCCAGGTGCAACTGGATTTGCTTAGACATGTGCAGGGGAGTTTCCAGGAGGGTGTGGTTGAAATGCCCAGGGCATAGTGTATAAAGGGAGTCGTTGGCTGGTCATGCTACGATGTGAAATATAAGTTAATAGGGAAGAAATTGAAGATAAGACGGAGGTGTTGGATAGAGGAAACGTGGAAAGGACTGAATGGAGTGGAGTCCTAGAACCAAGAGACACAAGGTGGTGACTGATGATTGTGAGGCTTACAGTGTGTATTTTGGAGGTGATGCAGCTGGAGGTTATCAGGTGCAGTGTATGGCCGTGTGAGTGTACGGCTGAAATGGACTGGAGTAAAGGAGGTCAAGGACTTGAGAGATCAGAGCCTTGGGAATCGCTTTGTGAATGTTGAAGCTGCTAAGAAATCTGCCAGGAGCAGTGATGGAGAAAAAGCTGTTGGGCCATAGGATGCCGTCTTCAGTGAATGAATGAAACAAGGAAGACTAATAGCTGATGGTTTCATGTTTCAGAGGATCTGTGTTTTTGAAGGAGGAGGGAGGAGAAATGGTTTGAAAGCTGCAAAAGAGAGCAAAAAGGATACCCACTCCCACTCTAGGCCCTGAATTGTGGGAGCTATGGAAGTAAAACAGACACATGAAAGGATGACAGACATATCTAAGGAAGCCAGCCCATTTCTGCTAGCGTAACAGGGCAAGGAGAGGATGCAGTGTGTGTCTGCGATGCCTGGACTTCTGATAGGGCCCAAGGGGTTGTTGGATATGAGGTAGGGTGGGACTGCACCTAGAAATCTCTCAGAGGAAGGGTGTCACCCGACAGATTTCAGAGCACTTAGCTGGGGCCACCTCATAGCTGTTCCGTCCTCAAACCACTGGACATGGTGGGTGGACAGAGACTTCTTCAGGGGACTGCTCTGTTAGGCAGCTTCCTGAGCCCGGGGTACCCAAGAGAGGGACCGGGACAGTAGTTTCCCTCAGGCCAGTAGATGCCATGCCTACATCTACCGTAGATGCTCATGCAGCCAGAGGAAATCTCTGGGCATCTCATCTTTCCAGTGGCAGTGGACGTACCGCTGACTATTAAGTGTAGAGTGGAGCCAGTAGATAAATACATGCTAGGAAGTTGAGCATGAGTACTCAACTCCCAGATAATTTCAGAGATTTATAAATTGTATGTATATGAACTCAGAATGTATTTCCTGTGAACGTTGTGTTGTAACAGTGGAGGGTGTCAAATTCTCAGGGGAGTCCATGAAGACATTTCACACACAAGGTGGATAAACCAGAAATCTAAGGAGGCTACAGTGCTCAGCATGCTTGAGGCCATTTTTATTGGAAAAGTACATTCTACTCACTGCTCCTTCCCTGGGCTCCCACATAATCAGCCAAGCACATGTTTCATTCTTTCTTGTGAACTTCTTAGGTATGTATTGCAATGACTAGACTGTAAGATCTTGGAAGGCAGGACTATGCCTGAAATCATATCTTCATCTCCATATCACACTGCCTGACAGGCACTCGGAAGTGTGTCATTTCTGTTCCTCCCTTGTCCTTTGTGCGAGGGCAGGAAAGCCAGCGTGAGAAGACAGGAAGGTGAAACGAAAGAAGGGCGAGGACCCTTACTGGTCTCATTTTCCACTTTTGTCTGAAATGTAGAACTTTGTTTAAAGTGATCAGAGGGCAAGATGGTACGGACTACATTTAGGCATATGGAGAAAAGGAGCCAGGAGAAAGATGTTGGAAAGTGTCTTAAAATACAGCTTTCATATATGAACAAAGAAATAGTATACTATGACTATGGAGGTGAAAGGGTACTTTAAGATTTTTGTGTGAGCATGGAGAAAATGGAGCCTATAAGGTAGTTGTTCATCCAGCTTGTTTTTTTCTCAATTAGAGACGTGTTTTCAGAACTGTCTTTGGCCTCAAATGTCTCGCAGAGAATAAATATGATAAAATTGTAGCAAAGACCTTACCCCAAACCTAGGCTGCATTTGACAAAGTCTTCCTCTACAGTGATAACCCAAATAAGGACTAGTTAGGCCACGAAAGGCCCCTGTTGAAACAGGCTGTTCAAGACAGTGGCATAAAAGCCAAACTTGAATAAAAAAATGTGATCATTGATTTTTTTGCCTCTTCACTGTCTTTGAGGGGAAAGCAAATACATTGACTTCTTGACCAGGTTTGTTTTTAGTTAAACTTTTTGGAGAGAGTGCTTGTTTTTTGCTTATTTTAAAATAATTCTTGAAAATTACAATTCTTGAAAGCTGTGAAAAATACAGACTATATGAAGAAAAAAAGCAATCAGAAATAGTCTCAACACCCAGGATTAACTCTTACTAACAATGTAGCGTATTACCTTCTAGTCTTTTTTTGATGTCCTATATTTTTAAGTCGCTAAGTTATATTCTATAAACAGTCTTGATAAAATAAATTTGAAATCTGTTCTTAGATTAAGCCACAAAATATAAGATCTTATAGTCCTAAAATTATTTACGAAGATTATTGGATTCAGGGCTATTTCTTTTTTTCTGTTTATTTTTATTTTTACTTATTTTTTTTTTACTGAAGTATAGTTGATTTACAGTGTTGTGTTAGTTTCAGGTGTACAGCAAAGTGATTCAGTTACACATATAAGTACATATTCTTTTTCAGATTTTTTTCCATTATAGGTTATTGTAAGATACTGAATATAGTTCCCTGTGCTATACAGTAGGTCTTTATTGTTTATCTATTTTGTATATAGTAGTGTGTATCTGTTAAACTCAAACTCCTAATTTATCCCTCCCAGATCTTCTTCTTTAGCAGAAATATTGAACATGGAATTCTCTCTTTATACAGTACAAAACTATCAATATCTAAAAATTAATACAAAAGGAATGGTATCTTTAACATTAAAATCCATAAGCATATGATAAACTTGTATTACAATAAAAGTTTCCACTTTTTATACAACCACATTTTGGGGGGTGGGGAACTTCCTTAAAATAGGATAAAAGCAAAGAATTAACATTAACAATTTCTATCACAGTCCTTTCTCTCAATCAGTATCTAAGCAAGAGCCAAGAAGAACTAGGGCAAGGAGCTATTTTTATGCTTTATGTTCTTTATTTCTTGGATTTGCAGGAAAAAATGATGGCAAAGAGTTTCCTGACTGCTGTTCTTAACTCTAGTTTATTTGGAAAGTGTTATTTTAAGGTAACATGGGTTCTAGTTATTTTTTCATTAAGGATTTACCAATGTCAAATTCAATTTTCTATTGAGTTTGAAGATAGTGTCTGCCCTTTTTTGTGGTAATAAAAGCGTTCACTCCCGAGAAGAGTTCTTCCAGCAAATGAAGATGCATGCCATCTCTCGTCTTTAAAGAAACGTGTAATTCCGGAATAATCACTTAGTTATCTGAAAGGCTTGAAGCACTCTCACTTAAAAAATTCTCACATTGCCAACAAACACATGAAAGAATGCTCAACATCATTAATCATTAGAGAAATGCAAATCAAAACTACAATGAGATATCATCTCACACCGGTCAGAATGGCCATCATCAAAAAATCTACAAACAATAAATGCTGGAGAGGGTGTGGTGCAAGGGAACCCTCTTGCACTGTTGGTGGGAATGTAAATTGATACATCTATTTACAATAGGCAGGACATGGAAGCAACCTAAGTGTCCATCAACAGATGAATGGATAAAGAAGATGTGGCACATATATACAATGGAATATTACTCAGCCATAAAAAGAAATGAAACTGAGTTATTTGTAATGAGGTGGATAGACCTGGAGTCTGTCATACAGAGTGAAGTAAGTCAGAAGGAGAAAAACAAATACTGTATGCTAACACATATATATGGAATCTAAGAAAAAAAATGTTATGAAGAGATTAGTGGTAGGACGGGAATAAAACACAGACCTACTAGAGCATGGACTTGAGGACATGGGGAGGGGGAAGGGTAAGCTGTGACGAAGTGAGAGAGTGGCAGGGACATATATGCACTACCAAATGTAAATTAGATAGCTAGTGGGAAGCTGCCGCATAGCACAGGGAGGGTGGGAGGGAGGGAGATGCAAGAGGGAAGAGATATGGGGACATATGTATACGTATAATTGATTCACTTTGTTATACAGCAGAAACTAACACACCATTGTAAAACAGTTATACTCCAATAAAGATGTTAAAAAAAATAACTCTCTGGAAAAAAAAAAATTCTCAGATCTTCTCTCACATTTATTCTAACAAATAGGCCACCTCTCTTGGGGGAGGGGGAGAATGGCTTAAATCCTAATGCTTTATTTCCACCATCATTGAACAATTCACAGAGTCTTCTGTGATCAAGTCTAGCTGATTGAAGAAGGTGGGATGGAACTGAAAACTGGGCTTTTCTTTAGATGTCGATAGAGGGTATACAGTACTCTGCAGGGGACAGCACAGTCCCCATGACATCATGGACTGCATGTGGGCACGGAGACGCCCCAACCAAGCACAGCCACTTCGTGCCTGGTCACGGGCTGTGCTGATGATGACAGTACATGTGGCTCTCCTGGCCCCGCCTGCTGACAGCTACTGTTAACAGGCTGGGATCTCCCTGGAAAATCCTAAGAGACCATAAGGGCAAAGGTTCATGGGGGGGAAATGGTAGGTTTCTGAGACAGTGTTTATTTGAGAGTCGGTCTTCATTCTAAAATTCGCCCCTGTGAGCTTCGTATTCTTGGAGTGGTTGTTGAATGTTCCCAACCTCCCCTTCCCCCAGGACACGCAGGGGCCCGTGCAGGGATTGGAGTGAGGGATGGGGCCTGTCATATTCTGCCTGGGTGCTCAACTGGGGCCAGTGGGCCGAAGGTCTCAGTCGCCCATAGCATCTTCCAAATAGATACAGTCTCAGTTTATGTTAATCAATCAACACATTTAATAATGAAAGGAAGATTGTGTGGCCAGAAATCCTGTAGACCGTGAACAGTATGAGAATCCAGAAGTATACTGGGCAAGGGTCCTCAAGGAAATTTTTACAAAGGAGTTTAAATTGAAATAAATAGATTTTTAATTAGGTGACGTTCCAATCCTGGCTTATTACAGTGCATGCTGTAATAGTTACAGGGGACTCGTATGAACTAAAGGAACTTAGGATTTAAGATTCAGTTTTTATTTTTCATTCACTTATTCATATTCTTTCTCTCTCTCTCCTCATCCCTTTGCGCCTCTTTTCCTTCCTCCGTCTACCGAGAGAACCCAGTTTGCTTTACTTAAGCTAAGTAGGAGCCTCATGCAGCTGCACTGTGCGTGTGTACTTACAACCACATGGTGTTGATGCTGTCTCTGAGACTTAGAAACGTTAGTGGAATAGGAAAGTAAATGGTTCAGAAACCTTTATTTTCTCTTTGCTGATCACCCCACCCTCTCTTCTTTTGGAAAGAGAAGGAAGGAGGGAGAAACAAATGTTGAAAGCATTGAAGGAGCAGTCCGAAGGTGCTGGGGTCGTTTCATAAGAATGCCACGGGAAGAAGGTTCTCACCTATGCTCTTGGGGCTTCATTTTAATCAGTAAATGTCAGGCACCACGGTTTCCTGGGATCTACCAGCTCAGCTGTTCATCAACTTGAACTTCTAAGTTGTGCAGTTCCTATGAAGTGAAACTGTCTGTATTTGTTCAGGTGTGGACTCTTTAGCCAGTTCACAAGTATCTGTGTTTGTGTAGGGGTGTGAGTGAGGTCCGAAGGCAGACCTTCAGCAAGGGCTTTATTATCAGAAGTGGGAGGGTTTTTTACTCAGGCTCTGTTTTTCAATTTGCTTCTTATTTTAATTGCTAATTCAAATAGACGTGAGAAATAAGTTGCCATTGCACACCTATATTTTAAATTTAAAGTAGGATTATTTTTCTTTCATTTTAAATGCAATTTCTGGATGTTTGCAATGCATTGGCAGCTAAGCTTTTTGTTTTATAATCCTTGTTAGAAAGCAATTTTTAAAGTAATAAGAATGTACCTTTTCATTCGGATGCTTGCTAAGCTGTTCAGTGGAAGCCTGCTGGCCTGAGCAGCTGTCGCCTGCCCGTCTCTGACTGCCCCCGCCCCCCTCTAAGTTCCCCGTGACTCACCTTCATCTTTCAGGAGCCTGGATTGTAGGTAGCTGCCTCCTTTCCTTATCCTGCCATACAGTTTTCCCCTAAAATCTCAAGGCAATAAGATTCAAAATAAAAATTAACATCTTGACGGGGTCTGTAACTTTTGCACATTTTAGTAAGAGAACCTGGACCAAAAGATGGGAACGAGTGGTCTTTTGTTTTCTCTCTTCAAATAGGGAACTTCCCAAATGCTCCTGCCCTCGGATGGAGCAATCTGTGTTAGCACTGAAGTGAATAATTCTATATTTGGCAGTTATATGTCAAAGCAAGTCTCCTAAACGCAGCAGATGTACGTTCTGGGTGACTGCCATTAGCGTGCATCTGGGGAGTTATTTGCTGGTTACTGGCAGATTTGGGGTTGGGGGATGGCGAAGGAAAGGGAGTGGAGGAGTTCCCTCCTCGCAGTTTTGTCTTCTGAGCAACTGTCCTCAAAGAAAAACCTCCTGAGTCCGAATCCCTAACTGAACCTCTTTCTATTTAAATGTCTGTGGTCCTGTGGACTGTAGTCAGATTTTGGATTGGAGGTTTTTCCACTGAATTAAGAGAAGGAAGCCTGGCCTCTTTCATTGTTTACATTCTAATTGTTTTCTAAAAGCAAAGTATTTGAGGAGGTACATCAGTGCTCTCTTGAGTGGCATTGTTCGCTTTGGGGAAAGTCGACTCAGGGAATTGTTCATGTGAAACCAATAAAGCAGCTTAAGTAGTTGGAGCTAAACTTTTCTCCCTGGAACACCATCAGCCCAATGGCCTGGGAAGCACGGCAGGGCAAAGGGAACCCAGAGGTGGGGCAGCTGCATCTGCATTGTTAGCTTCTCCCACCTGGTGAGTCCGGGGCCATTGGAACCATAAAGGCCCCGGGGAACCCAGTTCACTTTTTCCAGCACATGCATCCAGGGGCCCCATTTTGGTCACTGACCTAAAGTTCTCACTGTAACGTTTCTCCTTTTCCTGTTGCTCCAGCCTTCTCTTTTATCTCGGTAACAGTTCCATTTGTAGCTTTCCACAGCTGCTCTTCCTTGAGAGGTTTGAGCTGGGGTTTAAGAGACTCTTGGGGTTAGCTTTCTAAAGTCTCTTTCCTGGAGAAATAGGATTGAGAGAATTGGCCTGGGCAACCAAAGGGGCCTCCTTCATCTATGGAGACAAACCTGGAACAACTCCTGCAAATTACTTAATATCTTCTTATCTCCCCTCTTCTGTAACTTGCCAAGAGTTAGAGGATCCCGTCTTGCCTGATCACCATATAGTAAAGATCTTTTCATCCTCTAAACGTTTTTAATCACATTCATTTAAAGCCATAGCACTTCTTTGTTTTTTTTTTTTTTTTTTGCTTCTATTCCTTTAGGCTGCTCCCTCCCTATTTTAGTCCCCTTCCCTCATACCCATTTAGTCACTTCTGAAAGCCAGAACCTTTAGCTACCATCTGAGCTCACAATTATTTAGCCTACATTTACTGGCTATTTACTGTGTACCTTACTATGCATATTATATTATCGATATTTGTCTTAACCTAGACACATTGTCTTACATCCCCTACTAGATTGTAAATTCCTTAAAGACAAGTCATTATCCATCTTTGACGCTCCCTAGTATGGCGTCTTATACATAGCACCTATTGCGTACTGAATAAACGTGGCCAGCACTGTGGTTTTCAATCGATTTGAAAAGAATGTAAATGATAGATATGTTAGTTATTAGGTGTGTACTCTGCACCACTGTGTGCTATTCCATTTGTTTCTAGGAAAATGCTTACTAACTGGATAGAGTTCTTTTTATCCCAGTCTCCTGCTGTTATCTTATCACATGTTCCTCTAAGTCTCAACTTACCTCTCGAAGATGTGACTTGTCCAGAGAGCCAATGCTCATAAGCTTCTTTTCTTTCCATGAATATTTGTGTCAATTAGAAGGGAGAGCAGAGAGGGTGAGAATCTCTACTTTTAACCTCATTCTAGCTCCTGTTCCAATGATCGCTACTGTTTTTTAATTTTCTCCTCTCTTTCATTGTGTTTAGAAAAAATAAGATTCACGCGGGATTTTAGCAAAGAAGCTGAGTTGTCTGTATCCAAGGAACCTGAGTTATTTTGAGGCCATCTGTATGTGAAGCATGCATTTATGTGAAGAAGAAGGATTAAGATTTTCAGATATTTTAGGGGTTTTTTTGGTGTTTTAAGAAGGGGGGATATGGGGGTGGATTTTAGACGCACTGAATATTTCATGGATTTACTTATGGAGCAGTTATCTTCCTTAGCATCAAACGGTTATCCCCAACTAATCTTTGTTTACTATTTTCATGAGAACTGAAGGACATTTTCTTCAGTTTTGAATTGCCTGCCAAAGCTATAACACACGAGGTCTTTGTACTTCTTTTCCAGTAGTCAATGAAATCCAGCATTCAGACGCTCTGCAGAGACATGTTGCAGAACAAGATCTTTTTCTGATTTCTGTGGTTGAATTCATGAGATCACAAGTTAAACGAAAGGTTGGAGTTCAAGTAGCAAATAAAAGGCCAAGTTGTAACACCAAACAGCTTGCACCAAAAATGTTCTGCATTTCTCTATTTAAAGCAACTACTTAAAAAAAAAAAAATGCAACTACTGCTCTGCCAAGTTGTGTTGATGTTTTCTTCTTTCTTTGTTTCTCTCATGAGCCTGTACTGTCACCACTTACTCAGTCCTGGAGCAAGGCTTCCTCAGAAACCAGTGCATGCCTGGGAGACCGAAATGGCAATAGAGGGCTGTAAATATGTGTGGGAGATACGCACGTTGCATTAGCATCCCTTCTGCCTTGAGACGTTGTAGTCTAAGCTCTTTTAGCAGATAATGGATATGTTCCTCCTCACTGACCATAAAATTACTGAGAACCTGTCATGTGCATGTCATACTGTACCAGGCATCGTGGGCCTATAGTCTGTATGAAACAACTGTAGATTGATTGCTTGTATGGCTTATGAAATCACATTTTTTTAGAGGAACCCCTTCTATAAAATAGAAATATAGTATCTCATGAGTTATAAAACTGCTACTACTGTTGGCACCTACAAAGTGTAGGGGTCTTACATTCTGTTATGCGCCCTTGAGGTATATCCCATTTAAACTTCTTAGCCCTCTGAAATGGATATTTATCCCTGTTTAACAGCTGGGAAGCCTGAGGTTCACAGAGGTTAAATTACTTGTGCTGGGTCCCATGGCTAATGTGTTTCAGAGCTGGAGTTCAAACCTAAGCCTGTCTTACCCCTAAGCCTGTGTCCTTAGTCACTTCCTCCTGCTTTCCCTGGAGGTTGTCAAGTGCCAAATATCCTGAAAGAGCCAGAAAGTTCCATCTAGTTCTAGGGTTTTCTTTCATGCAACAGGTAAGACAGGTACGTGAATAATTAAAACCCAAGGACCCAGGTTTCTGTACCACCCAGACTCGGAATGGGCTAGCTGGGGTAACAGAGACTTAATACTCAACGAGAGTTTGCTTGGAGAAGATCAGTAAGCAAGATGCAGGGGCCCCCTTTTGCCCTTCAAAGAATTTGTTATCCATCCTTACTCTGTTGCTAATGAGGTTAGAAAGAATATGTAGGAAACAAAGCCATTTCCTGGCTGACACCTCCAGTGCAAGGGCAGCAAGAAAGGGAGAACGTGGTGGTGGTGAGGGAACAGGGCTTACAAGGTCAAGGTCACACCTGAAATCTCAGAGCCTTTTTCACTTAGGCTAAAAATAAAGAGAAGCTGTGTTTCAAAATGGTCACACACTGGGCTTCCCTGGTGGCGCAGTGGTTGAGAGTCCGCCTGCCGATGCAGGGGACGCGGGTTCGTGCCCCGGTCCGGGAAGATCCCACATGCCGCAGAGCAGCTGGCCCCGTGAGCCATGGCCACTGAGCCTACGCGTCCGGAGCCTGTGCTCCGCAACGGGAGAGGCCACAACAGTGAGAGGCCCGCGTACCGCAAAAAAAAAAAAGTCACATATTATTAAGTGTTTAAGGTGGTGGTTCTTCAAGCTTGTTCCCCAGGCCAGCAGCATCAGCTTGATGAAAATACAAATTCTCAGGCCCTACCCCACATCCACTAAATCAGAAATTCAGGGGGTGGGGCCCAGCAGTCTATGTTTTTACAAGGAAATTCTGATGCACTGTAAATGTGACAACCGCCGGTTTAAGGTATACCTTTGTTCATCATTGCAGATAGGTCTAATAAAGCAAGCAAAAGGGCCTGGTTTATAATAGTATCAATTCACCTGTCTGGAACTTAACCATTCATTTATTCATTCACCATTTCTTGCCAAGGACTTTGACAGATGTCAATTTATTTCATCCTTATAATAATCCTGTGGGATGTTCTTTATCCCCGTTTTACAGTTGAGAAACAGAAGTTTAGAGATATCAGGTGACTTGTCCAACAGCACACAGCCATCTTGGGATTTGAACCAAGTTTTTGGACATGCGCTCTGAGAATTAGACAAGATACTGCATCCCAAGGAACTCACAGTCAAGCAGGAAAATGGATACACAGCAAAAATTAGAAACCCCTACTATGTCTATATGCTTTCATGGTAGTGAATTTAACCTTTTCAGCATCCAGAGAGTTAACCAAGTGAAGGTTCCCTTAAAAATATCCACATAAACTCTTCTCAAAAAGAGGTATGGTAAAGAGATTAAACATGCAGTCTTTTTGTCTGTAGTTCATAATCGTGGAACACTGTATAAATAGTTAAATTTTAAATCCATGATGTTTTAAACACCTGCTAGTGTACACACTCATTCAGTAAACATATATCTAGTGTGTTCAGTACTGCATTAGGTACTGGGTAGAAGCTAAAAAAGAATAACAATAATAATAGACGGTTTCAAGTCGCTTAAAAGATTCTTTGTATGAAATCATTAGAAAACAATAAAAGATAGAATATCAGGGCTTAAGTAATATGATGCAACAGTGGTTGAATAAAGGATGAGATCAGTGATGGTCGTTCAACCCACCAGTGTTTTACAGGAGAATAAGTCTATATAATCAGTACACTGAAGTTTGTTATTCTGGGCCTGGGGCAAAGAGGCATGAGGCATAGCTTACTCTAAGTGAGTGAGTGAGTATGTGTGTGTGTGTGTGTGTGTGTGTGTGTGTGTGTGTGTGTGTGTGTGTGTGTGTGGAGTGGAGGGATATGGGGGAGGAAGGGAGATACAGTGTGTGTGCTTATATGTGTGCACAGATCTGCATATGTATATTTCCATTTTGTGAGAGTGGCTATGCACCAGTAAAATCTCAGTGTGTGTGTGTGTGTGTGTGTGTGTGTGTGGAGTGGAGGGATATGGGGGAGGAAGGGAGATACAGTGTGTGTGCTTATATGTGTGCACAGATCTGCATATGTATATTTCCATTTTGTGAGAGTGGCTATGCACCAGTAAAATCTCAACAATAGTTGCTAAACTGCTCCCTGAATAGATGGATGTAGTTGTACTTTCTTTAACAAAATATGATAACCTTATCTTCTTCATGACTGGATGTTTATTATCAGTACTCTTAAATCTCTACCAATTTAATAGTAAAATAATGTTTTACTTGTTTATATTTAAAGATTTACAAGTTTAAGTAATTTTTCATATGCTTATTTTGTCTTTAATATCATTTGCCTGTTATCTTGCATTGGAGGGTTTCCTTATTTGTAAGAATTCTTTGTACTACATGGATGGCAGCCCTTTCTTGTATGAGTTGCATATATTTCTTCCTCTTTGTCCTTTTTTTAACCTTAATTTTTTGTGTGTGCCATATATAAGTATTGCATTTTTACGTACACAAGTGTACAAACTCTATTCTCTATGACTTTCGGATTTTGTTTCCTACTTGGAATTCCTTGCTGCAAAACTATTAAAAATACTCACCCATGTTTTCAACCAGTTGTTCTATGGTTTTATTTTCTACACACTTTTTAAAGAAATCTAAATTTTATGTAGTATAAAGAGTGAGCAAGAGACCTAACTTCATTTTTTTCTTCTAATGACCAACCAAGTGCTCTAGACCCGATCGTCATATATAACTCACTGACTTCAGATGCCACCTCTATTGTATATTGAACTCTCAATTTTACTTGAGTGATTTCATTATTTTTAAACCAGTTTTAAGACTTCCTGGCATCTTCCCCAGTTTAGTCTGTAGTCCCAGAATGGATTTCTAGTTAATAAAGGACCACACTTGCTTCCTGTGAATACTGCTTCCCGTACACTTTATAGAAAAGGAGAGAGATATAAACACTAGTAAAGGGTACGTGCATCAAGAATATAATAGTATAAGGGCTTCCCTGGTGGCGCAGTGGTTGCGCGTCCGCCTGCCGATGCAGGGAAACCGGGTTCGCGCCCCGGTATGGGAGGATCCCACATGCCGCGGAGCGGCTGGGCCCGTGAGCCATGGCCGCTGATCCTGCGCGTCCGGAGCCTGTGCTCCGCAACGGGAGAGGCCACAACAGAGGGAGGCCCGCATACCACACACACAAAAAAAGAATATAATAGTATAATTAATATAATAATAATAGGGTTCATGATTTTTAATGATATGTTCTCCAAGAATGTGAGACACATGAGATTATGGAGCAACGTGTAGAGAAGAATAGATTCTCAATAAATTGAATGAATGAATTGGTAATTTGGTATTGTCATATTATGTCTGCTTTTCACTTTCTAAAGGATTAACGTATTTCATCTGGGTAAAGAAGCAGTACACCTAAATGGATATGGTTCAGCTATTTTGAATTTGCTACAATGTGTCAAAAGCCGTAAAAGTTGTCATCGTCTTTAACCCAGTAAAACTTCTAAGGATCTCTCCAAAGGAAAAAAAATCAAAAAGGAAGGGGAAGATTGCATGTATAAAAATTCTCGTTATAGCACTCTTTACATCATAAATGTCTTGATAGCAAGGAACCAAAATGGCCAATAAGATAAATTACTGAAAACAGTAATTAAAAAGCATAAATCAGGATATAGTATACCAACTATAAAAACCACTTGTAGTGAAAGCCTAGAATGAGCAACAGCTAAATGATCAGTTGTGCTGGGAGTGATATTTTGGAGTTCGCTCCCTACTTTTTTCCAAATGTTTATAATGCTGGCTTTTTGCTTCTATAGTAAAATGAATAGCACCATAAATCTAATTTAATGCTTGATTGAGGCACAGGCACATGTAATTGGGCATTGCTTTACAGTATTGCCTGCTGATCCAACATTTTGAGCTTTATGCAGTGAGAAATGGGTAAAACAAAATGACATCTGTAATCAGGGTAAGTTGTTGAAGACCCACCTATACAGATGTCAGAAGTTCTGCCAGCCTTTTGAGAATAAGGAAGTCCAAAAGAGATGTATACTTTCTAACCTTTGTGTGGACACACAACCCATTTGTTTAAATCCCTTTCATCTTTCAGAGTTAACTAAACATTTATTTTGAAATTACAAATCACACAGTACATTTGATTGCTTGCACTTAATCTGTAGATTCTTTGGTGGCTGTAAAATAAGAGGGAATGAACTACCTCCCACTCATTATCCATTTCTGAACTCTGTTTTCAAAGTTGTATACACTTAGTAAAATCTCACTCTTGGTCAAATAGCGTCACTGTATATTTGTGATCTAAAACGTTTTAAAAGAGTTTTTAAGTTCTGTATTTTGTACCAATAGCAAATGTAAAAGATCTAAGATATTTGGGGGGGGGCGGTGGAATGATGACATTTTTAAGAGGAGCATTCTTTGTAATGGGCTGTATGCTTGAGAATACCATGGGGGTAGACCACTTTGACCTATTTCCGGTGTGTCTTTGCTTTGTTCCTCAAACTGTACCTGTTGAGCTGTTATCTCTATTCCTCACATCTCTGATCAAATCTAGATTCTCACAGAGCATCTTTGGCATCAGGACAAGCTCAATAGCTATGTTTCAGTTTATTCTTCAGTTTTCTAGTCCCATAGGAGAACCTTTCTTGATGACATTGGTCTTGGCTTCCATGGGGAATAATGAAGCCGTGGACATGATATCAGACACCTGAAATCAGTTCACAGATTGCTGTGAATGCTCTCTTTGCACCTGTACAAAGAGTCACCTGTTGGAATTTGGATGTCGAAAACAGGTCATTTAAGTGGAAATGTCAGTGAAGGACAAACAGGGTCTGCTTTTATGGAGTGGGTTTAAAACTAAGTGGTTATTAGGATGTGCTTCTCCTTTGCCCCTTCACACATTCAACCATGAGCAGCCACTCCAAAAATAAGGGCTCAGGTCCATGGATTATCAGGACGGCCTTTGCCCTAGAACAGTGGTTCTCAAAGTGTGGTCCCTGGACAGCAGCAACAGCATCATGTGGGGACTTGTTTGTTAGAAATGCATTTTCCCACTGAATCGGGAGCTCTGGGGCAGGCTCAGCAGAGAGTGTTTCAACAAGACCTCCAGGTAATCGTGATGGACACTCAAGTTTAACAACCATGACCATTACAAGAACAGAAACTTAACCCACTAGCACACTCTTAACCACCGTCGTCTTTACTTACGACTGTGTAAGTCATAAGATCCAATGAGTTCAAACTTTAGGGGGCGGCACACATCTACCTCCACCCTCAGTCCTCAGAGGAGCCATTTTCATCATTTTTGTTTTTAGATATATTAGCAGTGCTTCCCCTACTCTAAGATTTATTCTTCTTTATGTAAAAGTATTTATCGCTACCTTCTTTGAGAACTAAGGATTTAGTTTACTTATACTCCCTTCCCTTTTCCCTGCCTCCCCTGGATTTTTTATCACCTACATATTTTTTTAAATTTTTGGTTCTTCCAGAGATGACGTTTATAACTTTCAGTGATATATACTTCAATTCTTAAGTCTTCACCGTTGAACTTAGTACTATGTAAAGTGAAGAAATTGGCATTCACTGCCCCACCTTCTCCTTTCCCTTCCCTCTTTCCGATAATTTTAGGCCGTCGACGTTCCTATTTTATTATGATAAATCACTTGATAATTAGTTTATACGTTGCTGCTGAAAATTGGAAGTAGTGTTTGCAATAGAATGGTTATGTCAGTATTATTGGCTGCAGAATGAAGGTCTTTGACTTAATGCCTCGTCCCCCTGGTGTGTGTCCTCCTGTGCTCGCCTGATGCCTGGGTTTGGTCCACAGCCTTAGATTATTCCATGACAACACATCCCAAAGTGTTTTCTGTAGGGGTGAAGCAAAAATGTGGCTAAGTGAGTTTGGGAAAAACCCAAGCAAACTTAAACCTGCTACTGTAGGACTCTTCAGAGCCTACATTTCTAAGAGGAACTCTGGGGCAGGCTCAGAGCCTCTTCATTTCTAATAAAAATTATGAATCTTCAAGAGAGGGATTGGCATATAGCATCTCTCAAGTGGAACCCCTGTTTCACAGGCATCTCAAGGAATTAGTCTGATGTGCAACTCATTGTGGAAAGTGCTGCCCTCTGGAATTTGTGGGTCCTCCGATCCAGAAGACCTCCTTTCCACCTGGACTCTGCATACTGCCTGTTGGGTCAGTGCTCAGATTCAGTGAACCATTGTTGACTGAGATCCTAGCTCTGACTTGGACCAAGAAAGTACTTTTCTCCTCAGCTACCATAATAGCTTCTAAGAGCCACATGTGTATGACCTATGATGTAGTCAAGTACTGCCAGCACCATCTGGCCTCCGTCCAAATACTTGGCCACTGGTTTTCTTGTATCAGATAATATGACTGTGATTTGCATGCTTCCTAAAGGCTTGGTTTCTCTGGTTTTCCTCCAACTTCTCCTAGAGATAATGACCTTAACCAACCTCCTCCTCGGAAGAGATTTTCTTTCTGAAAAACAGAGCCATTTAATAATTAATGGACTCATTTAATAATGAGAAAACCCCTGAAGTACTTTTTCAGTTCTTAGATTTCAATATCTGAATGCTTATCTACTTAAATAAAAAGGTCCTTTATGTTGGAAAACACTGTTTTGAAATATGACAATATAGGAGAACATTTCATTTCAGTCTGATTCATGCTTTATTCATGATTTATTCAAGAATAAATTAGACCATTCTTGAGGACATGGGCCTTGTCATATTGCAGAATCTAGGAGAGCACAGTAAATGGACACAGAGTAGATTTTAATAAAATTATTTATTAATCAATTTTACCAGAATGAAAGCTGCCTTCCTTTGCTCCTACAAATTCAGGGTTTCTTGTTTGTTTGTTTTTACCCCTTTCTCATAAATGTATAATTTGTCAGTCAGAAGGAGCAGGTTTATATTTATCTTTCTGGAAAGTATCCCCAGCTGAACCTCCTTTGAGCCACTTTGTTTCGTAAACCCGACCGTTGTATCCTAGAACCTGACATTCCCAAGCGAAACCCATGCCCTCATGTGGATTAACCCAGGCATGGGATACTTAAAAACCAATCTAGATATTTTTAACCTAAACTTAGCCCTTCCTATTTCCTTTGACGAAATTGAGTATTTTGCATAACCAATCATTCCGAAACCAATCACTCAGTGGCTCCTCTGTTTAAAGCACTATATCTAAAGCACTGTTTAAAGCCAAGCATAGAGCAGCCCACAAAGATGAACAGGACATTATCCTAACCCTTAAATGCCCACTCTTTAAGTGGGAACATTAGACATGCACAAATACATAAAATGCAAAGCAGAGGCATGTAACAGGACCACAAACACAGTTTTTTTTGGAGATGGGGAATTCTCTGATCATACATAGGTTATTTTCATGGAACCTCTGATGTTATCCAATCATATCAACTGATGATGCATCCTAACCAGTAGATGCTGGGAAGAATATAAAGAAACATAAAACCTAGTTTGTGTCCTTGAAACACTTGCTCAGGAGACAGGCCACGGATGTAAAAATGTAGGCAGTGATAGAAGAGGTAACCAATGTAAGCCAAGAGGCATATGAGCTGTTATAAAGCAGAACATGATTAATCACAGATACGTAGATTTGCATTTCAAAAGCCCTCGCTCCTGGCTTCCACTGGTCTTTTACACTTTCTCAAGAAATGGGAATGTCCCAGATGCTTAATAATAGAAGTAATAACTGTGTAGAGCTGAGCAGCCCATGTCAAGGTGGGAGAGAAAATAAAGGTCAGAATTCTCAGGAGCAGAGTTACTAAGGAAGTGGTTAGGCTTTGAGGGGTTTTGAGCAGGTACAAGAAAAGTTAAGAGGCAGACAGAATAGACTAATGATTTAGTTTCTGTTCTCAGTATTATTGGGTTTGAGTCCCAAGGTCTACTACTTGGCTCATTTTGAAGCCTTGAGCAAGTTTCTTAATCTCCTAGGCCTCAGTTTTCATATCAGTAAAATGGGAATGACTACAGAATGTAGAGGGTCGTTGTGAGGATAAAAAATACCGCACAGGAAGTGCATAAAATAGGGTTTGCACAGACTAAGTGCTTAGTCAATGCTGGCTGCTCGGTGCTGCTTCCATTCTTACTATTACCTCTACAGTCTCCTCCCTGATCTGTAAAAAGGATAGTAATAGTAACTCCCCATAGACTTTTTGGGTGAGAATTGGAGGAGAGAAGCATGTAAGATGCTTCACCAGGGCTGCAGCTTACTATCATCTGATTTATGCTTTGCACATCTCCAGAGGGAATCAGTCCCCTCATGGCCATCATAGATATACGTAGTGATGAGTACATTTTCTTGAGGAAGGAGATCTTTCCAATATTTGCACAAAGTCGTCATGTTGGTTAGCAGTGAGCGCACATTCAACTCTAGCTAGTACTAATGCTGCTGCTACTGTTACCACCTCTAGAACCCCTAGTATTTTTCGTTCTACCTCTTCTCATGTTCCTTACTTCCAAAAGCCTCAGCTCTGCCCTAGAAGGAGGAAGTTGTCTGGACAAGTCAGAAGAGCTACTCTGGTTTTATTATTTCATTTAGTATTTGTAAAACTGTGCAGGCTAAGTATTGTGTTTTGCATTTTATAAAAGAAGAAAATGTTTCCTTTCTTGCTGAAAGGCCCATGACCCCTAAGCAATAAAAAGATAGAGCTGGAATATAAACCCAGGTCTGTCTGTCTTGTTTTGGTTTTTTATCCCATTAACACATACTGTTAATACCCAAATGAAATGCCCATCCTTGCTTTCAGCGAAAGGCAGAACTGACTCAAAGATCATGTGAGAGGATTATGGTCATATAACTATGTGAATGTAGGGTCTTTCCTGGCGGCCTAGTGGTTAAGACTTCGCTTTCCAATGCAGGGGGTGTGGGTTCGATCCCTGGTTGGGGAGCTAAGATCCCGCACGCCTTGTGGCCAAAAAACCAAAACATAAAACAGAAGTAACATTGTAACAAATTCCATAAAGACTTCAAAAATGGTCCACATAAAAAAAATCTTAAAAAAATAAAAAACTATGTGAATGTGAAATGGTGACATGTTTATTATCTAAGTGTGGCTATCCAGGAATTCCCTTTAACACAGGCAGGTAGAGGTCATAGGCTAGAGCCTCTCTTTTCCTGAGAGAGAAGTCGTGGGATGTGAAGAAGGCTCACTGATGTTTTATCTCTTTGCTAATATTTTCCTGTTATTCCACAGCCCAGAAATATTCTTGGCCTCTGAGTAGACTACATTTTCATAGCAGCGTGGAGGATTGAACTCCCACAGATGTTAATGGAAGCCATATAGCTATGCAACCCTTTCAAAATGTACCACTTAATGTCTGAACCTTTTAATCACGCTAGAAAATTTTTTTTCTAGCAAATAAACACAAATCTATTTTTGAACTAACAAAGAAAAGAAACAAGCACACATTCATTCTATTGCACTCTGCTCTTGGAGTATATTCTGATTCTCTCTTTGGAAAGTCACCAAACATCTGTGAAGCTTTCCCCCAGACTTGATGGCTTCCAGACTTAAATATGACTCCCATTTATTTGGAGACAAACAACCAAACAAACAAAACCCTCAAATTTTTCTACGTTAAACTTCTATGGGGAATTTTTTTTCCTAGGAAGAGGCAGAGAACAAGCCTGTTTCATGGATTTATTTAGAAAATCCGTGTAAAGAGTTTAACCAAAGGATAGGGAACATTTAGTCCGGTTTTCTCTACCTTGTAAACTCATCATAGTACACAGTGAAAACTGGAGGAGCAGTAGACCCCATAAGGGCTGGGCGTGCACCTTTGTATTCCCATTGCTTGGCACGTGGTGACGTATCAAGGACTTGCCCAGATGCCATTGACATTACAGAACAACAGTAACAGAAAGATTCTTTATGATATTCAACTTGAGAAATGAGTTTGTTTATTGCCCTTTTTTCCTTCAATACAAATTCTCTAAGTGTGGTCCCTGGACCAGCATCTCAGCAGCATCTGGGAACTTGTTAGAAATGCACATTCTTAAGCCCTAATCCAAATTTACTGAGTCCATAACCTCTGAGACAGGGGCCCGGTAATCTGTGTTTTAAACAAGCCCTCCAGGTGATTCTGGTGCATATGGACATTTGAGAACCATGGGTCTAAGTACTGGCTAAAGCGTTGAATTAGCCTGAGTTCTATTTGAGTGTCTCCTGGGTGGGTGGAGGTTTATCCTAGCCTCTTCTCTGGTCATCTTACTAGTTAATCACACTTGATTGTATTTGTCAGTCAGCGCTCTGTTTTGTGCTGTACTGAACTTCACTGTGCAGAGAAGTGGAACCCAAGACTCAGGAAAAACTCAGGAATGGAGAGAGAAACAAGGGACCAGGTACAAGGATCTTAGTACACAGTTGAAAGAGTTCAGGCATCAGCCTTCTTCCTAATGGTTCACAGCAGCAGTTCGAGCATTTTTGAACTATGGAACTGAAACTACAAAATGGGTTAAGACGAAAAATGTCATCTGGAAAGTCAAATGTAAAAGCAGGTAACAGGTTAAAGTCAGGGCTACTTTATTGACAGTTAGGTACAATCTGCTTTTAACTACTATACCACTCCAGGAATATGTAGTTCTGCTGTAGCCCTAACCATGATGTATGGAGATTACTGGTTAACTTATGTCCATAACTCTGTGAAGGCAGGGAATACTATGCTTTATTCCTTTTTGGTATCCTTTAGTACATGACTCACACATATTAGGTGCTCTCAATAGCTGTCTGTTGAACTGAAGCAAACACTTCTGGTTTGGGGAGAGCAGCTCGCTTGCCAAGTAGGATATCACTGAGCATGAAAGGGAAACAGGCAAAGAACACAAACTTGGGAAAAGCTTAAGAGATTGTGGGGTCCGAGGGGAAGCATGGCACTTAATCAGGAGAATATTCAGTGGGAGCCTGAGAAGAGAAAATGCTGTGATTGCAAGTATGAGTCTGTGATTGCAAAAGGGAAGGAGATGGTAGGCAAATGCGATGTTTGGAGAAAAACAGAAAACGTTGCGTATGAAGAGGGGAACTCAGATTATAGCATTCGACAAGAATAGAGCATTCAGACAACAGAACGGAGCGAGGTGGCAGTGGCAGAGGAAAGACGGGATGGAAGATATGAGAACACCGTCAGCAGGAGAGAAGATGAAAAGCCTGGAGGAGGGGGTGGGCATGAGAATTTTATCTGATCAGCTAGACTTAAGGGCTTGAAAGTTCACTGTTGTCTTATTGTTTCATCGAAGTCCAACTCACACAGTTAAGCTGTCCACGCCCTGTAGCTGCCCCACCGTCTTCCCTGAGAGCCTCCGCTGGATATTTTGGTCCTTGGCAATAGAAATTGTTCCTCTTCAACTGGTTTTAGAGGCTTTCTCTGGATGACAAGCCACTGAGCAGCAGTCCGTTTCTTCAGTCTTGTTAATCTGTCCCTGAAAACCAAGACGGAAGGACCAGCGGGCTCCAGGGTCAGTGCTTCCATCGGAGCCGTCGCCCATCTACCTGACTGCCTCTGATGGCAAAGTGGTCCAAGAAAGGATTCCTTCTCTTTGTTTCGGGGTTGGGTCCTTTTCTCACTGAATACATGTCCTGTGCTTTGGGGATGCTCTCAGCCAATTCCAGGGCTTCAGTGGGCCCTGTGCTACAGGGTCAAATGTATCAGCTAATATCAGTAGATATGTCAGCTACTCATTTACAGTTGTCATCAGCTCAACACGTTTTATTTTGTTTTTAATAGTTTGCTGATACTTTTTTCTTTCAAATGCTTGTTAATTTTAGAAAATATAAGTAAGCAAAAGAAAAAAAATTATGATTTCTCTAAATCTTACCAAACCAGAAATAACTGTCATCATCTCGGCATGGCACTTTCTGGTATGTATATGTGTTTGCATCCTAGCAAAAGTAAACACATTCCTTCAGGAAAATGCATTGATGGGAAAGTATGTCAGTCCCATAGTTCGTATGCTCCATTGTGAGCTATCTATAGTGTAATTTATTGAATTGAAGGATACAGTATGAGAAAATGAGACCCCAGGTTTTCATGTGTTCCCTCTCACTCTTGCATTTTAAACTTTTCTCCTTCTCAAGTTCCTTCACGTCTCCCTGCAAATATGCTCACTTCTCTTCCAATCTAAATTAAGCCTGGGTTGCCACCTAGAGGTAGCTGTGCAACTTTGGTCAAGTGTCTCAACCTCTCTGTGCTTTGTTTGCCTCATCTGTAAATTAGAGATAATAATAGAACCTACCGCATAGGATTTTTATAAGGATTAAATGAACTAAAAGTTACAAATTACTTAGAACACTACTGAAGAAATAATGATCATGATCGTGTGGATGATGTTCTCCCATACCTGCTGGTTCCATGCAGGCTAGGTTTTGAATCAAGACTGATGGGTTCATTAAAATTCTGATCACTCCATTCATAATTGCTCAAAATTCTAAGTTCCAAGAACTGTCTTCATTGCCTGCATTTATATAGCCTTGACTCTTTGCCTTTATTTGCTATTCTACAGCTGTTTGTAAAGTCTGGAATTGAGGTGCAACAACTTTCCTCATTCTCTCTGCTAAACAATAGGAATGGATCAGGTCTAACTTTTCTCCTTGGCAGGGGACAGAATTTTGTAGATTAATTACCTGGAAGAGAACAACATTCAGGTTAAGTGCTACCAAAACATTTTCCCTCCTCTATGCAGAAATTATTTGCTCTAATATATACATATAATATAGATATATGTATTGTGTGTGTATTTTTTGTGTATATATATTCCTCTGAGAAAACATTGTTCCTTGAGAAAACAAAAACTCTTTTTTTTAAGCTGCCTAGAGGTTGGATAAAGTAAAGTAGACAAGTTTGTCCTTAGGACTCCTATTTGTAGCCTTCACTTCCCCCAATACCCACAACTCATGCTTGTTCCTGGTTCCCAGGGACCTCTACTACCAACTTGGAAAACATCCTGCATCCTGGAATGCACTCTTTTTCTTTAACAATTCTCAGACACACACATACACACACATGCACACGTGCTTGCTAAAGTCCCATTTTCTCAAAGTGGCATAAGTCCTCATAAAGGACTAATCCCTAGGACCTTATCTTTAATAAAAATCCAAGTGCCTCCTGGAGAGTGACATTAATAGTGGGAATTTAGCCTCTGAGTATCTCATGAGAGCAATAGACTCCACCTTCCCCCCTCCCCCAGATTACATTAACACCTAGTAGGCACATACTTTTGGGGGGTTCGTTAATTTCCTGACGTTGGCCCATGGAATCCAAGTTAATAAATAAAAACCTCGAGTTTAGACAATTATTTCTATACCCATAAAATGCTAGCAAGGGAAGCATTTTTCATTGAAGTACACTTTCAAATTTAACAAATCTTAAAGATTATTTAATGTGGCCAGACTGTAAATATGTGAAGCCCTGTTCATTGTGTTAAGTGTTGGTAAAAATCTTTATTAGATAATAAAGTACAAGATTAATTGGTACCCAACATAACCAAGACTGCAAACATTGTGTAAGAGTTGTGAATACTAACAGAAATTTACCTAATTGTTGTCACCTGGGTTTTTTTAACCTTTTAAAAAAGTTTAGTGTTAATCTCCGCTCTCTTGAAATTCTAGTGAGCATTTAGCTAGGAAATGAAACAAAACATAGCTAAAATGTATTATACATCACTAGTGGATTATTGATGGAAATAAAACAATGAGATAGGGTCTTCCCTGGTGGCGCAGTGGTTGCGCGTCCGCCTGCCGATGCAAGGGAACCGGGTTCGCGCCCCGGTCTGGGAGGATCCCACATGCCGCGGAGCGGCTGGGCCCGTGAGCCATGGCCGCTGGGCCTGCGCGTCCGGACCCTGTGCTCCGCAACGGGAGAGGCCACAACAAAGGGAGGCCCGCATACCACAAAAAAAAAAAAAAAAGAAAAAAAAAATGATATAATTAGAAATTAATCCAGGATTCAGAATAGCAGACTATATGTGCCTTGTTTCATCTTTTATGTAGAAAAGAAAATTAAAATCACTTTAAATATACTATGGAGATTTGGGGACTGCAGATATATATCCACGTGACCCATTTTAGACTTCTTTATCAGAATTAAAAGATTAAAGAGACTTTATAAAATCTGTAGTTGTATATACACACTTTAAATAGACCTTGGCAAATAAGTCTAAAATT
This sequence comes from Physeter macrocephalus, assembly GCF_002837175.3. Lineage (NCBI taxonomy): Eukaryota > Metazoa > Chordata > Mammalia > Artiodactyla > Physeteridae > Physeter > Physeter macrocephalus. The sequence goes on along the minus strand of NC_041233.1, from coordinate 13,119,201 downwards.
TGCTCAGTTATAACATTTGAACAGTGCAATTTATTCTTATTTCTCTTTATCCTTTCAACGGATCCATTCTCTTTGTGTTGTAATCACTTTTCACAGCTCAGTGATTACTCTGATACTATCTTAAGGCACCGTTTCTCGTTTCTCGAAAGGGTCGAAATTAAACAGCATCCCAGAAACCCCAGAGGCAGCACACAGCCAACAAACAGCCTCAGACTCATGGTTGCAGAAGGCAATTATCAAAATAGAACGATGCCGTTATTTAATATGGTTTAGAATTTAGAATCAGGTGCTTTTATTTATATATTTGGTTTTTGCCTTTTCTGAGTGTCTGCCTGTGTTCCTTCTTTTTTCCCCTCAGCAGCTCCTGCCAAGCAAATGTGGCAATACTGACAGTTGCTACTTTAAGCAGCCTTGCCATTCCCTTCTGTTCCCCCTCCATGTGTCCCTCTAGCTGGGCCAACAATGAGGTGACTGCAGGGGGGTACCACCAGCAGAAATTAGTAAATATCATTCTAAAGTTAGAAAATAACACACACTCTGTGCACTAGACAGATGCTTATTACATCAGAGCAATGGAACCAACATCTGCAGACACAGCCCTGAGAAATTCATACTTGCGTTAGGTGAATTCGTACTTGATTTAAGATTAGCTTCTAAAGGAAAATCACTGGGTATCATTTACTCTCCACATTGTATTAACATATTTTGCATGTAATTAAGCTGCATATGTCTTCAACAGGAACTCTCTAGTCTTCCTGAATAAAGCCCTGAGTTGCTTCTTTATACTTTTCTCAATTTAGGGGCAGACATTAAGGAAATGTGCCCATTTGCATGCACTTGTAATCGCAGAGAGAGAGGAGTGTCTTAATTAGTTTTCATCATGAGGGGAATGGTAACTAGATGATGTGTATTTATGCTGAGCTTAGCACAATAGAAAATGGGCTTAGACGGCAACAAAAGAACTTGTGTTACCTACATGGATCAATTTCCTGATGTTGTGAGTTGTTCAAATGAGTTATTCAGAGACTAGATCTGTAGTTTATTTTTTAAATAAAGGTAGTGACCATGTCGTCCGCAGAGACGAGCCAATTCCTTTCTTCTTTTTTGATTTACTATCTTTAAAATAGTTTCTCTGCAGAAGTGACCTGCATTTAATATTCATATCTGAAGGCAGTTAGGTCACTTCAGTTTTAATTGATTGCTACTTGTGATAAAATAGTATATTTTAATTTAGATTGTGAACTCTTATTGTTTAAATCTCCTGGAAGAATAAATTTGGTGTATTTATTAGCCTGTGGTAACTCAAGGACAGGCTAATGTGTTTATCAAAAAGAATGACCTGTGTGGGTTCACAGTGGAAGAAAGATGAGTGGAAACTAGTTTCTGAATCACAAGCAGGATTGATAGATGACCTGGATGGTAGCTATAGCAACCATCTTTTTTTTTTTTTTTTTTTTTTAATGAGGCTGGTTTAACATCATGGTAGTTTCAAGGTTTTCCTCTACTTCTTTCTACTTTAATGACATCTTAACTTTTATGAAACTTATAGACGTAATCATTCTCATTTTTGTAAATATTGATTTAATGTCTGCAAGATATTCCACAAGGATATATTTATTTATTTATATATTACTTGTCTGCAAGATATTCCACAAGGATATATTTATTTATTTATTTATTACTTATTTATTTATTTTGGCTGCTCCGGGTCTTAGTTGCAGCACACAGGATCTTCACTGCGACCTGTGGCATCTTTTAGTTGTGGCATACGGACTCTTAGTTGTGGCATGTGGACTCTTAGTTGTGGCATGCATGCAGGGTCTAGTTCCCTGACCAGGGATCGAACCTGGGCCCCCTGCATTAGGGGCACAGAGTCTTACCCACTGGACCTTCGAGGGAAGTCTCTCCACCACAAGGATATAACCCTTCTATTTAACCACCACTTGATTATTAAACGTTGCTTCTACTTTTTCCTTATTTATAAAGAATGTTGCAGTGAACATTTACTGGTAAATCCTCATCCACATGTAATATTATATCTTTAGCAATAACACTTTCAACTCCATCTTTGTCCCATGATCTAAAATTGACACCACCTTAAAGTTGATTTCAAGCCTACATAAGTCTATAGAAGAGATACGTGGTGTTAAAAATGTTGTTACCGAAAGTGGAGTCTGGCTGCTTGCCTCTTGAAAGCCAAAACTTGAGAGGCAAGGTTGGTGGAGAGGAAAGTCTGCTTTACTTCAGAGGCTGGCAGCCCGGGGAGAGGGCAGACTCATGTCCGAAGGTCAACTCCCCACTGACAATCAGTGGGCAAGAACTTTTAAACGGGAGTTTCGCGGGTGAATAGGTGGAGGGAAGGGGCCTTGTGCAGAAAAGGCACAGCCAGCTCTGACAGCCGTCTTGAAATTGGTCCTGCGGTGGTCTGATCGGCGTCATCTTGATTGTTTTGCATACAGTTAATCATCAGTTCCAGGGTCGGTTTGTTCCCATTTCTTTGAGGCCAGTTCTAGGAATTGTGGCAGCTTGTGTCATGGCTACACTCTGGTCATCATGTAGTTAACTTTTTCCACCTGCTGGGGGTTTCAGTATCAGCAAGACAGCTCAAAGGATGTGCCTCAGAATATTATCTGTAGCCCTTGAGGAGAAACTAAAGGGTCCTTGATTTTGCTGAATGAGTAAACTATTATTATTTTGTCCTGTTTGACTGCTTTTCTTTGCTTCGGTGTTTCTCATTTCTCTGATTAAACTTATTCTTTGGATAAAGTTTTTCTACAGACAAGAGGCCGGCTGAGGACATGCCAGGGAAGGGACATAGGGTCCTGCTCGGTTTCAATGTCATTGAGACTTTTATTTCTTGTTATATTCACATATTGTTATATCAACTGTTCTCTCTTAGAAGTATCACCAGCTACATAGACGTCAGTTTTTTGTCTTGGAAATATCTACTTTAAATGAATCAAGCCTAAATTTTAATAGGCAAAACAAATTTGAAGATGATTGCGCACCTTTTAGAAAGGATTATTTTTAAAGAAAAGATTCACTCAAGAGTTCATTTAATTGGTACCAACCCAAGTGTGTTTAAAATATAACTGAATTCAGGAAACTTGAGTGCATGCACACCTTTCTGAAAATAAACCGTTTGGGCTGTAAAGTAGTTTTTGCAAACCTGGCTGCGGATCCAGGTTACCCGAAGAATGTCTTAATGATACAATTTACTAGGACCACTAAATCAAAATACCTGAGGGGTGGTCCTGGAGAATTGGTATTTTTTAAATCCGATCATTTGATTCTGAAGATCAGCCAGATTGGAGAGCTGTAGAGCCAAGGGCATCTTGTAGCCTTTATCCTATGATGCTTTTTAGTTTTAGAAAGACATCAAACAAAAGGAAGGAGTCTTGGAAGAGCCAGGAGACTCTACGACTTAAGGCATCACAGACTTTAAGCCTCTATTTTATTTCTAAGAAATCCCGCCGCACTCTCCCATATCCTGAGCCTTGTTCTTTTCTAGACCGTTAAAAGGGGCAATGAGGGACTCTGGATCTAGAAGACTGTGTAATTCTTATGGACTACTTTGCTTCATTATAAGGAGAAAAAAAGATTAGTAGAATGTGGGAGTCATTACCCCCCAAAAAGTTTTCATATAAGGCAGCATTCACCATCCCACTGTTCAAAATTTACACGTTAATATGTATTGTATCTATCTGCTTATAAAGAACAAACAAACAAAAAAAACCAGAGCTTTGGGCTTCCCTGGTGGCGCAGTGGTTGAGAGTCCGCCTGCCGATGCAGGGGACACGGGTTCGTGCCCCGGTCCGGGGGGATCCCACATGCCGCGGAGCAGCTGGGCCCGTGAGCCATGGCCACTGAGCCTGCGCGTCCGGAGCCTATGCTCTGCAACGGGAGAGGCCACGGCAGTGAGAGGCCCGCGTACCACAAAAACAAAACAAAACAAAAACAAAAACAGAGCTTGGTATCCTACCTAAGAGAAAATTATTTGCCCCCTCCCTACCTCAAAAGAGAGAGGAAGATCTCCTTGAATATTTATTTACTAAACTCACTGCATGTACTGATTATAAGCAGCCCTAGGCACGTGTTAAAGGATAGACATAGCAGTGAGACTGATCATGACTTGACGTCTTACACTCCATCAATCCTACAGCTAAATCAATTGATCTGGCTCCTGGCTTTTTCCCTCCCCATTCTGTGAATATCTGTATGAAAGCTCCATGCTCAGATAAAAATAAATATATCCAGTCCCTGCCATGTTGAAGCTTACTTTTTTTATCAATATTTTTTAATTGAAGTATAGTTGATTTCCAATGTTGGGTTCATTTCTGCTGTACAGCAGAGTGATTCAGTTATACATATATATGCATCCTTTTTTTTTTTTTTTTTTTTGTGGTATGCGGGCCTCCCTCTGTTATGGCCTCTCCCGTTGCGGAGCACAGGCTCCGGACGCGCAGGCTCAGCGGCCATGGCTCACGGGCCCAGCCGCTCTGCGGCATGTGGGATCCTCCCAGACCGGGGCGCGAACCCGGCTCCCCTGCATCGGCAGGCAGACGCGCAACCACTGCGCCACCAGGGAAGCCCTATGCATCCTTTTTTAATATTCTTTTCCATTATGGTTTATCACTGAATATAGTTCTCTGTGCTATACTGTAGGACCTTGTTGTTTATCCATTCCATATATAAAAGGCGACATCTGCTAATCCCAACGAAGCTTACTTTTTAACAAGGGAGAGAAGAGAAGCAAGCCGTCCACATCTACCTGTTCATATAAACAACCGAACAGCATCAGCAGAAGGGTCAGGGGGCGGGAGGTGGTCCTGGGATCCTCAGAGATCAGGTGGTAGAGGTAGGAGACTGCTTCTGGGAGCCCTGTCTGTGATTGAAAGGAGAGAAGGGGTGTGATATTAGAAACTGGAGGGGAAAATGCTTTCTTAAGTCCAGATACTTAGGGGAGGGGGGGAAAGCAAGGATGGATACCCACATGAGGATACAGAAGGCTTTGGAAACAAAAGTGGGTAGATACGGGACAGGCTCCTGGTGGAAACTTTTCAAGACAGCAATCAGAGCTTCACCATTGAACTTGGGTGTGATGACACTATGGAAGCTTTTGCAATGCAGCACATGGACACCAGCTGTGGCTTTCTTAAGCAAAAGGTGACTTACTGAAAGCCAGTGAAGCTCTCTGCTAGGAGGCGACTGGAGAACTCCTGCTTGGAAAACAACAGAGAATCCAGAAACGTTGATTGTGCATGCTACCTGTCGGGGGTGGGGAAGTGAAAATCCCCTCCTCAGAGTTCTTCGAAAGCATCTTACTCACCTTTACGGTTCGTTGCAGCAGGGGAAGAGAGCCCTGCAGGGTTATCCTGGCAATTAAATGCTCCATCCAGAAAATGACGTGTCATTTCCACCCACAACCCATTGGCCAAAATTAGCCATTTGTCTCCTCCCAGCTGCAAAGAGAGGGTATCCTCCCGCAAGCACAGAGAGAGAGGAAAGCCAGATAGAGGGGCACCTCCGGTGCCTCTGGGGTGGACAGGAGGCAAAGCCCAGGAAGCAGGAACGCCAGGAGCCTTGACTTGGGTGCTCTTATCTGGGTGCTTCTGTTGGGATGGACAAAGCCAAACAATACTCCAGACTCGTCGTTGTCTCTAAGAGTCACATGTCAGGGAGGAAACGTCCGATTGGCCTAACTGGGTTGCAGTGTTGCCCATCTTACCTGGGTAGCCGGGCGCATGATGGGCAGTGGTGACGGGTAAAAGGTAAGTTCAAAGGGAATCAAGGTGCAGCAGCCCAGCGTATGAATAGGGGGTGTTTGTTAAACAGCAGAAATATCCACCTCAATTGAGAGGCACCGAGAAGTTTCTCTTCTCAGTATTCACTGAGTATTTATGGAGCATCTACTACGTGCTCTTCTGTGAACCATGGATTAGAGCAGTGAGCACAATAGACAGTCTTCCCTGTTGCTCAGCTTACCGGTTCAAGGGTCAGATAATCGTGCTTGGTGGATTGGTTGCTGGTGTGAAGAATATTCTGGAATTGTAGGGACAGGAAAAGTTGATACGGTCTAGGCAGCCAAAGTGAGAGCTCTCAAAAATAAATGGTTTTAAAGAGCTTAAGGGCCTTTGTGTGTCCCTCATTCCCATACGACTCCAAACTGACGCTGACGGGCTGTTTATTGCAAACGTTAGAACGTTTATATTATATTTATATACATTTATCTTAATAATATTATAAATATTATATATCATAATATTTCTATGATGTGAGAGGGCAAGATAGAACAACCTTGGCTTCGGTTCCTTCCAGCTCGAAAGTTCACTGAATTAATGAGGGTCCAATAAAGTAAAGTTGTCCTTGGGAAACAGAGACCTGGCATGAGAGAACTTGAGCAACGTTATCACCAGGGAGGAAACCTTTCATCTTGGCAACTGAGGGCCCCATAGGTTACCTTGAGTGGAACTCTACACCCGGGAGCCGGGCGAACACTCTGTGAGCGAACTCGGGAGGCCCGACCACGGCCTCCGCTCCCCCGCCACCTGTACCCTGTCTTCTGTCCCGGCCCATGCTGTCCGTCCTCCTCCCTGAGGCCATACACTTGACGTGGACACTAGATCCCTCCGTGCTTACCCGCTCTAGGTCACCATTCCAGCATTTCTGTCTCTTCTCTTTCTGTTACAAGGTTTCTCTCCTTTGTGGGTATTTTCCATTAGCATTCTCATATGTCACGTGTCCTTTCATCAAAAAAAACACTCTCTCTGTCCCCTGTCTGCCTCTCTCTGCTGCCTCATTCCTCGGTCCCCCTTTATGGTTAAAATCTCCTAAAGAGTCGTTCACACTCATTGTCCCCCACCCCCAGGAGCTCTCTGGAAGCAGGCATCCTGCCTTCCGCTCCACCATTGCTGCTCGGGCAAGGACCCACAGCCCACCCCGTGGCTACATCCTGTAGTCCATTCTCAGTCCTCGTCTGACTTGACCTGGCATTTCACACATTTGATCACTTCCTTGCTTGGAAACACTTTCTTTGTTTCACTTCGAGGACTCTTTTCTCCTGGTTTTCTTCCTACCTTGCTAGTTATTGACACTTTCTCATTCGCTTGTCTGGTCCTTCTCTCTGACTTCTAAATCCTGGCATAGCCCCAAGCTCAGTCCTTCAATGCCAGTCCTTTTCCATTTTCCCTTCTTCTCTGATCACCTCATCCAGTTTCATGGTTTTAAAAACCTGCCAATATGTAGGTAACCCCCAAATTTCTATTTCCATTCACTCAGCTCTCTCACAATCCAGGCATATATATCCAACAGCCTACTCAGAATCTCCATTTGCGTGTCAGGATAGACAGTGTTGTTGCCCCGTCCTGCCTTCCGTGAATTTGGGCCTGATTTCCAATTGCAAACACCTATGACTTTACAGAACACTGCTAGGGTCCACGCACCCACGTATGGAGCTGAGTTAACTCTCTCTAGGAGCTCCCTTCGACCAATGGCTAATGGGGGTTGATGGATAAATGTCCCAGCTCCCTTAGGGGCCCCTATGCCCCTGCATAGAGGTGTGTTCTGAGGTATGTTCTGTTTCCCAGAGAGACTGAGCTCCATTTACCCATGGTACCAACTGGCTTGGTAAGATACTCTATGGAGTCCTTCTTCACACCCGTCTCATTTCTCCAGTCCCCTTTAGTGTTTCCTGGGATTCTCTCCCAAATAAACTATCAATACTTGGACTCAAATACTTGTCTCAGGGTCTGCTTATGAAGAGACCTGTACTTAGGCAGATCTCAGGTGGGCATCCGCAGCTCTTAACACGTCCAAGCTAAGCTCAGGATCTTCACTCCACACCTGCTCTTCCCAAGGTCTTGCCTGTCTCAGTAAATGGGTAATTCTTCCAGTTACTGCTCAGAAACCTTGACACGTGTCTGTCTCTCACACCTCACACCCAATTAGCAGATGAACCTTCAGAACTCAAACACTTGCTTTTCTCCATAGGATTTCACGCTCTGGCATAGTATAATATTCAACATTTAAAGATTGTTTGTCTCCAGACAATTAAATATAATTCCACGAGGAAAGAAATATTCATGTGTTTTGTTTACTCTTTTATATTCCGTGGCCATAAGAGAGTCTGGAACACAGTGAACCCTCGAATATTTGCTGAATGCGTTGCATGGATCCTGAAAAAACTGATTCATGAGAAAATGCTTTGGGGATGAAAGGGTAAAAAGACGCTACTTAGAATGCTTAAAGATGTTAAATGCAGCTTTTCTTTTTTTCCAGAACAAACTTCTCTGTTTGTTATTGAAATATTTGTACAGTTAGAAACATAAAAAATCCTCTGGGGATTACACTCTAGGGTCTGACCACGGTAAGATGCTGTGTTACGAAGATGGTGAGATCAAATGACTAATGAATCATTTTTTAACAATTTTTATTGGAGTAGAGTTGACTGACAATGTTGTGTTAGTTTCAGGTGTACAGCAAAGTGAAGAGGTTATGCATAGGTACATATCCACTCTTTTTTAGTAACGAATCATTTTTAATAATGCAGCCTGTCTCCTCTTCCCTGCAGCACCGAGCAGTTTATATGTTCATTGTTACAGGAACACACCTATTCGTGTAGGTATTTTGAGAAAATATTTGCAATTGCCGGGATCACTTTGAATAGGTGAATTACTCCCAGGGTCAGTAAATGAACTGGCATCATGACCCTTCTGTTGAACAAAAGGCAACCAAGGAGGCAGGGTTGCCTAGAGGTTAAGGCCCTGGGCTCTGAAGTCAGCCTGCTGATTTCTGTCCTAGCTTTGTGGCTCACTAGTGACATGACCACGGGCAAGGTTACGTGACCTCTTTAACTTCGGCGTATGCACTTGCATAATGGGGGGAAAAAAATCCTCTGGGGATTGCACTCTAGGGTCTGACCACGGTAAGATGCTTTGTTATGAAGATGGTGAGACACGGCAGTGCCTGTTTAATGAGGTTGTTGTGAGGATTAAGTGAGCTAATACATGCAGTATTCAGAGCAGAGTGCTTGGCATAGAGTAAGCCTTGAGTAAGTGTGAAACACCCTTCTCTGGTTGGTTTCTAAGCAGAGAGGAAGTCACTTGAAGGCATTTAAGGAAGGAGAGCCTGGCTTAGGAAGACATCATAGGTGTGAAGAAGAAGCACTGAAGGCTGAGGGAAAATCATGTCCATTTCCTCCAGGAATTCTCTGGAGCACCAGTTTGAGAAACACTGGTCTAGGGTTGTGAGGGGGAAGCTGGAGTGAATGGGGAAGAGACTAGAAGAGTTTTTTAGGTTGCGAATAATCATCATCAGGTGATTGAATGAATAGGCGTGGTTTATGGACGAGATGGAGTTAGAACTCTCAGGCTACTCAATATATACTTTTTTTTTTTTTTTCAAAATCTGAACATAATGGCTTTTTGTAGCCAAATAGAGAAAGATTTCTTCATAGCATAGCTGTTATCTCCAAAGACTTTGCCCATTAACTGGGTGGAATACATATGCCCCCCAAGGATGTAAGCTCCTTGGAAGCAAGGCCTCATTCACTGTATAGCCCAGCCCCGAGCATGCTTCCTGATGCCTGGTTAATGATTGTCTTATACATGATGAAAAGAAATGAATAAGTGAAAATGCTTTAGAGCAAGCTGGAAGCTTACCCAAAATATGTATTAAAATACATATTAATATACAGAATAGAAGACATATTTCACTGTAACAGATTCTACAGTGCCATCCACTTGTTTTTCCGCAATCTGGCATTTTTGCGTTGTTTTGTTTCCATTCCAGTGAGGGGAGGCTGTGTTGATATGCCTAACATATGTAAATATGTTAGAAATTAAAAGACCTAGTTCTAGTCCAAATTCTAGTCCACCCAGATCCTATGCAGCCACCTGGTTTGGGGAAAGGCTGTTAAACTGAGCATTGGTTTCCTGGTCTATTAAAGGGGGATTATAGGACCTGCTCAGGGTACCTCGTATCTCAAGTACTAGTGATGGTCAAATGAAATAATACATGTAACACAACCTTGGAAACTATAAACATCCTTCTGCAAATACATAACTATTATAACAGTCTATGTATAGTGTTTTTAAAGTTTAATTTACTGTATAATCTGGCAATACTTTGAAGAAGTCAGTAATCGTTTGTAATAAGAACACGAGCTCACCACTCTTCCGCAGTGAATTAGCGAGAGTGGGACAAGGCTCTGTGAGGCCGCGTTGCTGATGAATGAAGTGTTCTTGAGAACTTGGTGTCCTTAAATGGCTTTGTACTTAGGATCACACTGATCTTAAATACTGCGGGCACTTGGGGTAATTGTCAGGGTTTCTTAGGCTGAGGAAAGTTTTCTTCCAAAATTAGTATTTTGTAATTTTCTAAACCAGATATTTAAGTATCCGAGCACTGTTAGCATCAAGAGATAGTGTTTTGAAATGGGGCCCCTTCCCTGCCCTGCCCCCTGTCACGTGCAGTGTGCCCCTTTAATGTGCAAATCCGTATAATACATGGAGGTGGAGAGATGGATGGATGGATAAACTACCTCTGTGATATGGATATATATGATACAGGACTGTATGTATTAGGTTTGGGGTTTTTTTCATGCTTGGTCTCTATTTTTATACAGACTTTTTTTGTTGAGGTATATTTCACATGCAACATTATATTAGTTTTATGTGTACAATATATGAGTTGATGTTTACAAAATTATCACCATAATAAGTTTAGCTAAAATCCGTCACCATGTGTAGCTACAGAATTTGTTTTTTCAAGTGATGAGAACTTTTAAGATCTACCCTTCTAGCTGCTTTCTAATATACAATAGAGTATTATTAACTGTAGTCGCCATGCTGTACATTACATCCCCGGGACCTACGTATCTTATAACTAGAAGTTTGTGCCTTTTGACTCCTTCACGCATTTTGCCCACCCCACCTCCAGCTTCTGGCAACCACCAATCTGTTCTATCTGTGAGCTTAGGTTTGTTTGTGTGTGTTTTTTAGATTCCACATAAAAGTGAGGTCATAGAACTAATTTGTTTTTAATAGGATACTTTTAAAAGCATTTTCTCTTTATTTTTATAAACATTAATAAGGTAATTACTAATTACTAATATTTTTGAATACCTACTGTACATATATTAAATAACCTCTTTGTATGTTACATATATTTGCATACATTAACTTATTTATTCCTTGTAAATGCCCTATGAGGTAAAACTATTATTATCCTCATTTTAAAAATAAGAAAACTGAGAAACAAAAGGCCGAGTAACTTGCTCAAGATTAAGAGTGAAGAAGGGGCAGAGCACATTTTAAAGCCAGGTAGTTGGCCCTTGAACTTACCTACTGAACCATGACACTCACTGCCACTTTGTTTTTATGAGGACATCTAGTTTGCTAAGGAATCATAACTTTACTTAGATTTTCTTATCCTGTTTCTGTATCCGACAGTTAATAGTTTTCATAGGGTCAAGTACCAGGCTGCACTAGAGCCTGCCTTGATGGCAGCTTAGAAGACTCCACGAGTTCATAAGCATCTCCTCGTGGCTCACCAAGCTCGGGGAATTCGCCAGTCCTCCCTGTCTCTCTCCATAGAAGCTGCGACATGGGAACCTTGGTTTCAGCAGTCTTTTGTTGCTGAGGGAGCCCTGGGTCTCTGGAAATCCTATCTTCTGTGCTGACTTGAGTAAACTAGAAAATCAAAAGCTGTTCTTTAACATTTCCATCAGAATTAGCCTCAACACATAGTTTGAAAGCTGGGGAGAGTTCATGAACTCCTGAAATATAACCATGGGACCATTCTGAATTATCACTTTTTAACTCATAGTATCCATTGGTAAAATCATATTGGAACACCTAAAACACATACTGAACATGCTAGTTAAGGGGAGAATGATGATAAATGGGGCCAGCTCACTCTTGGCTCAGTAAAACCAGCCTGGGCCTTCTGTCAGCGTGCCCTGCGCTCCTGCATAAAATGTTATTCATCCAAGGAAAGTGAGGCTTATGTTTTCAGTCCTGATTGTACTTTTACAGTTTCATATTCATGGGGCTGCTCCACAGAAATATGCTTATTCCTCTTCTGGTGAGTCACGTATTACTCATAAGACACATATTCCCAGGACTGTGTCCTCATTTACATTTCTTGCCTGATCCAGACTTGGCTCTATTTACGTAACACGATTGAAAAATTGTTATTCAAAGGGTTAATTTGGTTCCCTTCTGTTGGGGTTACTGCTCTGCATATTCTATCCAGTAGAACACAATAATAAAGAGACCTTTCACAATTCACTTATAGAATGAGTAACAGTGACTTCTTATGGCGTTATGAAAATTAATAGGAAGATGAATGCACAATGCTTATTGCAGGGCCTGAAATATATCATAAATGTTCAATTAATATCACTTGCATTACACATTTCTGCTTATATTGATCACATTAACTGGGTATCATTTGATGAAAGCTATTTAATTTTTTTAATTTTTATTTTTTATTGACATATAGCTGATTTACAGTGTTTCAGGTGTACAGCAAAGTGATTCAGATATATATATGTATATATATATATTCTTTTTCAGATTCTTTTCCATTATAGGTTATTGCAAGATATTGAATATAGGTTCCTGTGCTATATAGCAGGTTCTCGTTGTTTATCCATTTCATATATAGTAGTTAATCCCAAATTCCAAATTTATCCGTCCTCCCCATTCCACTTTGGTAACCATAAGTTTGTTTTCTGTCTGTGAGTCTATTTCTGCTTTGTAAATAAGTTCATTTGTATCATTTTTTTAGATTCCACATATAAGTGATATGATATTTGTCTTTGATTTATTTCACTTTGTATGTTAATCTCTAGGTCCATCCATGTTGCTGCAAATGGCACTATTTTATTATTTTTTTATGGCTAAGTAATATTCCATTGTATATATACCACATCTTCTTTATCCATTCATCTGTCGATGGACATTTAGATTGCTTCCATATCTTGGCTGTTGTAAATAGTGCTGCTGTGAACATTGGGGTGCATGTATCTTTTCAAGTTAGTTTTCTCCAGATGTATGTCCATGAGTGGGATTGCTGGATCATATGGTAACTCTACTTTCAGTTTTTTAAGGAAGCTCCATGCTGTTCTCCACAGTGACTGCACCAATTTATATTCCCACCAACAGTGTAGGAGGCACCCTCTCCAGTATTTATTATTTGTAGACTTTCTGATGATGGCCATTCTGACCGGTGTGAGGTAATACCTCATTGTGGTTTTGATTTGCATTTCTCTAATAATTAGCAGTGTTGAGCATCTTTTCATGTGCCTGTTGGCCATCTGTATGTCTTCTTTGGAGAAATGTCTATTTAGGTCTTCTGCCCATTTTTTGATTGGGTTGTTTGTTTTTTTTGATATTGAGTTGTATGAGCTGTTTGTATATTTTGGAAATTAATCTCTTGTCAGTCACATCATTTGCAAATGTTTCCTGCATTCCTTAGGTTGTCTTTCATTTTGTTTATGGTTTCCTTTGCAGCACAAAAGCTTTTAAGTTTAATTAGGTCCCGTTTGTTTATTTTTGTTTTTGTTTCCATTACTCTAGGAGACAGGTCCAGAAAAGATATTGCTGCAATTTATGTCAAAGAGTGCCCTGCCTATGTTTTCCTCTAGGAGTTTTATAGTATCCAGTCTTATGTTTAGGACTTTAATCCATTTTGAATTTATTTTTGTATATGGTGTTAGAGAATGTTCTAATTTCATTCTTTTACATGTAGCTATTCAGTTTTCCCAGCACCACTTTTTGAAGAGACTGTCTTTTCTCCATTGTATATTCTTGCCTTCTTTGTCCTAGACTAATTGACCATAAGCATATGGGCTTATTTTTGGGCTTTCTGTCCTGTTCTATTGATCTATGTGTCTGTTTTTGTGCCAGTACCATACTGTTTTGATTACTGTAGTTTCATAGTGTAGTCTGAAGCTGTACTATACATAGTATAGTCTGACTATACTATAGTATAGTCAGGGAGCGTGATTCCTCCAGCTCTGTTTCCTCTCTCAATTGTTTTGGCTATTCAGGGTTTTGTGTTTCCATACAAATTAAAAAATTTTTTTGTTCCAGTTCTGTAAGAAATGCCATTGGTAATTTGACAGGGATTACATTGAATCTGTAGATTGCCTTGGGGAGTATGGTCATTTTAACAATATTAATTCTTCCAATCCAAGGACATGGTATATCTTTCCATCTGTTTATGTGGTCTTCAATTTCTTTCATCAGTGTCTTACAGTTTTTGGAGTACAGGTCTTTTGCCTCCTTAGGTAGGTTTATTCCTAGGTATTTTATTCTTTTTGATGAGATGGCAAATGGGATTATTTCCTTAATTTCTCTTTCTGATGTTTCATTCTTAGTGTATAGAAATACAACAGATTTCTCTATATTAATTTTGTATCCTGTAACTTTACCAAATTCATTGATGAGCTCCAGTAGTTTTCTGGTGGTATCTTTAGGATTTTCTCTGCGTAGTATCGTATCATCTGCAAACATTGACAGTTTTACTTCTTCCTTTCCAATTTGGATTCCTTTTATTTGTTTTTCTTCTCTGATTGCTGTGGCTAGAACTTGCAAAACTATGTTGAATAAAAGTGGTAAGAGTGGGCATCCTTGTCTTGTTCCTGATCTTAGAAGAAATGCTTTTAGCTTTTCACCATTGAACATGATATTAGCTGTGGGTTTGTCACATATGGCCTTTATTATGTTGAGGTTGGTCCCCTCTTTGCCCATTTTCTGGAGAGTTTTTATCATGAATGGATGTTGAATTTTATCAAAAGCATTTTTCTCCATCTATTGAGATGATCATATGGTTTTCATTCTTCATTACGTTAATGTGGTGTATCACATTGATTGATTTGCATATGTTGAAAAATCCTTCCATCCCTGGAATAAATCCCACTTGATCATGATGTATGATCCTTTTAATGTACTGTTGGATTAGTTTGCTATTATTTTGTTGAGGATTTTTGCATCTGTGTTCATCAGTGATATCATCTGATGCAATCTATGTAATTGAAAAATTTTGACTTTTAAACTTGATTCTCTCAAAGTATTCTTCTAATCAGACTCTCCACTGAAGTAACTGTTATTTATTCAAGCACTAAAAAATTATGTGCTATTAGGCACTGTTCTAGATATGAGGGATACTGTGTTAACCAACCATGTTAACCAACAGCCTCCTGTCCTGGAGAAGCTTAAACTCTAGCAGGGAGATAGACAATAAAGTAATAGAGATACATATTAATTCATATAGAGATAAGAGCCAATAAGAAAAGTAAGGCTAGAGTAATGAGTGGGGAGGGCTGGAGGTACTATTTTTAGCTAAAATGTTTACCATAGTCATCTCTGACAAGGTAACATCTGAGATGCTGTGAACAAAATTAGAAGTGATTTATAAACTTCTTACAGTGTCATCTGTTGAACTATTAATTCTTTGGTTCATTTGAAACTTCTTGTAGAACTATTTCTGTAAATATGGAACATGTCATGATAGCTGAGTTTAATGAGCATGGTTTGAAACCAGAGGAAGGAATATTTTATGGAGGTGCTGAGTTGCATGCGGAGAGCCAAGGGCAGATTGAAGATTCAAGAAAATCAAGTGATTGATGGTTAAAGAAGTTCAGGGGGAAATGAATGGCCCCAGAGGACAGGTGGAGAGATAAGCATAGGACAGCAAGAGAAAACTTATATATCCCAGCTTACCATTTCCTGCGGGAAAGATAACTAATGATACAGTGAAGTCAGCACTTTTCCCTTCTCTCTGCAAAGGACATTATCCACCTGAGTCAAGTGAAGCTCATTTTTTCAATCTTGACTCTGTTTTAGGGTATTATGTTCATACAGTTTTTACAAGAAACGTGCTTATTCCTTTTCCTATGACTCACATATTACTTAAAAGTCACTGGCTTCCTGTAACTTCGGAACTCCAAAATCTCTGGAGGATATTTCTCCAATTGTGTGTTGAATCTAACAAAACCGCATCTCCTGTCATCCTCCCGGCCCTGCAGTGAGGGCCGTTTCCACACTGGGCATGCTCGGTTCAGGTCTTGGGTCCTGTGATAATTAAAAGAGGTGCAAAGGGGAATGGAGCACCTTCCCTGGAGTTGAACCGCTACCAAGTCCAATGTTCCTGGCAAGAGCCCCGCCATGTGTGTTCTGTACCCTTGGGAGGATGCAGCTGCTCTCAGTTGGGCCTCGTTGATGGCTTTCAACCCTGGAGCTGCGAAGTCTACTGTCTAGTGAGGCCAGGCGAAGGCACTGGAGCAAACTGCAGAGCATTTTCCCAGCTAAAGGTCATAGCTTTGGCTCAACTGCAATTAATCATTGCCACATGGAAATGAAGGGCTGGTTTTGCCAAAGCATCTGATTTTTTTAAGAAGAGGCAGATATCTGGCTTTTTGTGAGAAATGTCTTTATTTTTGAATGTTGGCAATAATTAGAATATTTTTTTTTAATTTTAGGCCCTTAATGAGGTTTTTAATGAAGGAAAATGTGGAAACCACTAACAAGCAGTGTGACTTTGGACAAGTCATTAATCCCGTAAGGGTTTCTTATGGGGGAAATTGGGTCCCGTTGTCTGTGAGGCTCCTTCGAGGTCTAAGATTCAGTGTTTGCCACTTGGAGATCACAATCAAATAGCTATGACATGACAAGGTCAGAATGTAATGGGACTGTGCCCACCTTGCCTATACAGGCCCCCTTTATGGCAGGAACAAAGCATCCAACACACCTACCTTTCTGGGCCACTAGTAATATAGGGAATAGATACTTTCAACATTTAACAGACATTGAGGGCTTTCTCTGTGCCAAGCCCTGTGCCAGGCACCATCCTTTCAGCTTCCTTATGTGGATAAAGAGATTTCTATTCTTTCCAACTCTGAAATGCAGGGCACTCAGCCCAATGCCGGGCTCAGAATAAGGGCTCAGTAATTGTTACCATCCCTCTCCTGCTTCGCTGAGGCTGTCCCCATGGAGGATACTTCCAGAACTCGCTCTGCTTGACTTTTCCCTTCAGCTAGGATATGCTCATTTTCCTTTAGCAATTGTAATCGCCCTCAAAAGACAGTTCAAGGCTGTCCTCTTTCATTCCTGCCCACGATCTCTGAACTCTGGTTGTTCTCATTCTTTTACAAGTATTTATTGAGCATCTGCTATATTCCTGATCTTGTTCTATCAGTGAACAAGACAGACAAGGCCCTGCTTTCACAAACTAAAATTCTGTGGGGGTTGGGTGGGAAGGAAGAAACAAACTGAACTAATAAATGAAAACTTTATCAAATAGTGCTACAAAGAAAATAATGGTATCATGGTAGTTATATTAGGGCTACTTTAGATTGAGGGCCAGGAAAGGCCCATCTGAGGAAATGCTATTTTTTCTTTGGCCTCACTGATGAGAAGGAACTAGCAGCCCTGGAAGATCTAGGGGAAAGGAGCATTCTAGGTAGAGAAAACAGCAAGTGCTAAGGCCCTGGGGCAGGACTAAAATTAACATTTGGAAGGATGTAAAAGAAGCCTGTGGGACTTCCCTGGTGGTGCAGTGGTTAAGTATCCGCCTGCCAATGCAGGGGATATGGGTTCGAGCCCTCGTCCGGGAAGATCCCACATGCCATGGAGCAGCTAAGCCCGTGCACCACAACTACTGAGCCTGCGCTCTAGAGCCCTCGAGCCACAGTTACTGAGCCCGCACGCTACGACTACTAAAGCCCGCGTGCCCGGAGCCCATGCTCTGCAACAAGAGAAGCGGCCGCGATGAGAAGCCCGCGCATGGCAACGAAGAGTAACCCCCGCTCGCTGCAACTTGAGAAAAGTCCGCGCACAGCAGCAAAGACGCAACACAGCCAAATAAAAAAGAAAAGAAGAAGAAACCTGTGCAGCCTGAGCATAAATTCAGGGTGGGTGGGGTGAGAGTGTAGAGATAATAAGTGATCTCAGAGAATTTGTTTACATATAGATTGTTTTAAAATTATTTTATGCAAATAAGCTTTCTTTTCCCTCAATTAGAGTCTAATTTCCTTAAAGAAGGGAAGAGGACTAAATCTATCTTTTTTTTGGTCCTCTGTAGTACCCAGTTCCTTAGTTAATATTTAGTTAATTGACTGAATATGAAGAACTTATCCTTTAGTGTGGCAAAGGGGAGTTACAGTTCAGTGTGGTTTGATTTAGAAATATTCACTATGGGGTACATCTCATAGCCTAGAAGGTTTGCAGGGGGATATTCTTGTCCAGGTGCTGTTTCAGCAGTACCCAAATGAGTACATATGATTTTCCCTTTCTTCCTAGTTTATCCATGTGCTGTTTTGACTGCATGTTGCTTTGGAGCCAGTGGCCAGCAGACCTCCATCTGTTTTAGGAGATAAAGAAGCAGGGACCTTAACACAAGTCTTTGTAGTTGAACAGCCATCACCCCAAGATGGCCTTTCTCCCCCGAGTCTGGCACTTTGAGGAAAGGAGGAGGTCTTTGGCCTTCTCTGATAACTGACTGCTGCTTCCCCCACCCCCACCCCCTCGTGCCCTGCTGCCTGGGAGAGCTGAAAGATGGTTCGGAATGTGGGCTGGAGTCATCAAGTGTTCTCACCCCTTAGAACACAACACATGACAGACGCCAGTCCTTTCTGCCCAGCAGCGGGTCATCATGTGACTTGTTCCACTTGACCTTTTCAGTTCCAGACTTGAAAAGGACAGTGCAGAGAGGAATGATGTGTGAAGATATTTAGTATTTAGTTCTCCCCTTTGTTGAATTTCTGGGGAAAATGTACTTTCAGTAAATAGGAAATAGCTTTCATTGTTCTATCGTTTCTACACATTTTAGACATTGGGAGTTGCTTGTGCTAGAATCTGGGGCTCATCTTGATAGCTGTCCGATTGCAGTCTGTTTGGGGAAGGCATCAGAGCTGCTGAGTCCAGACTTGCTTCTTAATAAGTCACGATGACTTATTAAATTGTTTCGGCTCCTAAGGGTAAGCTGGGATGAAGTGAGAGAGTAACAATGACATATATACACTACCAAGTGTAAAATCAGTAGCTAGTGGGAAGCAGCCGCATAGCACAGGGAGATCAGCTCGGTGCTTTGTGACCACCTAGAGGGTGGGATAGGGAGGGTGGGAGGGAGACGCAAGAGGGAGGAGATATGGGGATATATGTATATGTATACCTGGTTCACTTTGTTGTACAGCAGAAACTAACACACCATTGTAAAGCAATTATATTCCAATAAAGATGTTAAAAAAAATTGTTACGGCTTCTGAATTTATGTTGATAAGTGCATTTTTAGTTCCTCCTATTAAACTTTTATTTACTCTTTTCCTTAATCTATCCAAATCATGCATAATTTTTTTTCTAAGGAATAATTTTCTGGATTAATAATTAGTGTTCCATTTATAAAAGACAACCAGGGACGTCCCTGCTGGTCCAGCAGTTAAGGCTCCATGAGTCCAGTGCAGGGGACATGGGTTCGATCCCTGGTCAGGGAACTAAGATCCCAAATGCTGTGCGGTGCGTCCAAAAAAAGAAAAAGGACAACCAGATTTTGTCAAAGAATTATCCACATTTACTGTATCTCATATAATATGGTGTGTGTGTGTGTATTTGTAACAAAGGCAGTGTCTGGAGCAAGGATCTTAATTTCTTCATTTCACTTGTGGATGAAAATCCATCAGCCATAAGTCAGAATGAGAGCATTGCAATTAGAGCTGAAGAACCATTAGAAGATTCCTGGAAACCTAGGTCATTTTATATGCACACGCGAGTGCGCGCGCACATTTTAACCCTATGCCATAAGATATTTAAAGAAACTGCGTACACTGATTTCTGCATGATAAAACACAATTTAGAAAACTATATGCTTGGTTGATTTTGTGCACCTAAGTCCAATTCCTCTCTTTCTTACCTTTGGTTTCTTCCTTTCTGATGGTTTAAATAGAGAGAAATTTTAAACGGTTGGTATATTTCTGCAGGTGTTTTTCCTTTACTCACAAGTGTTAAACAGAGTATGTTATTCCAGCCTTCTGGTTCACCTTCGGAAATGGGAATGGGTGTCACGTTTTCTGGACACCCACCTAGAGTAATGTGTCAGTGCTGAGAATGCACAACTGTAAGTTGATCATCTCTAAAGGTGTTGTTCTTAAGCCAGTCGGACCCCCAGATTTCATCACGCTTTCAGACTCCCAAGCCCTGATCATGCACAACCATAGAAACATAGTTTCATCTGAGAATATGTACTTCAGTGGAGGCCCTTGGAGCTGGGGGGGGGAGTGATCATTTCACAATCTGTTCTGAATTTTGCATGCTTCGTCTTTATATATTGAAGAGCCTATGAAATAATGAATAGCTATCTTGCCATTCTGTTTCTTCCGGCTACCCTGAACACAGCTTTGGTAGTCCAGAAATAACCTGGCTTTCTTCGTGCGATGTGGGCTCATAAAAACCAGTGTTCCCTCTTCATTAATGGAGGCACCTTTTATAATCTGTTAGCAGTAAAGTGTGCAGGTATTGAGATCACACATATATGAAGTGCTGAAGACAACAGAGGTTGTTACCACATGTCATTTGTTCTCTTGTATCTTTGTATGCATATGGCCTCATTTGCATACAAAGGAAGGAAGAAGAGAGAAGCTCTGTTGAGTCCATCCATTTCATTTCTCGTGGAATACAAGATTTTAAGGGAGTGTGGTAGTAGGGCTTGGGGATTAGGGGAATGTATGGATAAGAGTAGGAAGCTGTACAAGTGGAGGAGCAGCCCCTGAAGGAAAACGTGTCCAGTGCAAGAGGAGTTTGTGGCTACTTTCTGTTGGGGATAAACCAAGCCTCCTGAGGGTTTGATGAATTGGTCATTTTCACCTTAGAATTGGTTGTTTTCATAACAGTAACCTGTGAGATAGCTGTTGTGTGTTCCCGCCTAGATGACACTTCACTGCATTTTGGATTTTGGATGGTGAGGGCTTGGGGCCCTGGGAATGGAGAGGTAGGGGAGGGGCGTGTCTCCTTCCTGACCACTCGGCTTCCCTTCTCCACCCTCCCCCATGGTTCCCACAGGAGCCATCCCAAACCAGTCTCCTTCCAAAGTCAAGGGGCTCCTGTCCCATCTGAATCCCTAAACTTTTCTTTTATCCTTCCTCTTGTGTGTTTTGCTGCTGATAAAGGCGAGTAGAACATGCCCTGATGAAGATCTGAAAAATACTGAATATGGCCAACCAGATTCCTCTGCTCTTTAAAAGCTCCCTTGTAGATTAGATCATTTGCCCTCCTAGAAGCTCAATGAGCTGCTTTTTCCATGTGTTCCTGTGAATAATGCCCGTGTCATGGTCTCAACTGGAAAGAAGGGGGAAAACAAGGAGAAGAGAGAACGCACTTTGTTACTACAAGTTTTCAAGAGTCACATCAGTGATGTCAATACTGGCATCGTTTTGCTTTCCTTTCAAAACACATTTTATGTTTTGTCTGAATGTTGGACAGAGGAAATTACCTAGGATCTAGGTCCTAATGCTCAACATTTTGTGTGTGACGCACAAAGAGAGGATAGAGAGTATATTAATACTTTAAATTATTGCATGAAAAGACAGTGATGTTTTCTGTCACATAAAGCTAGTGGGTGAATGCATCCTACTGGGGTTTTGTGGGGTTTCTGCCATTTTTCAACTTCAAAGGCCAGACAGCATTCTAGGTATTCAGGACACTCCACTGCCTTTCAAAAAGATGTCATAGGGATGCAACCTCCAACCCCCTGGAGGTAGATCAGGGGTTAGCCAGCGTTCTCTGAAAGGAGGCAGAAAGTACGTGTTTTAGGTTTTGTTGGCCGTACAGCCTCCCACAAGTTCCAACAGAACTTTATCTGTGAACACTGAAATTTGCATTGCGTATTATTTCCACGTGTCACAGAATAGTGTTATTCTTTTAATTTACTTCCGCCATGTAAAAATGTAAAAGCCAGTTATAGTTCACAGGCAGCAAGAAACAGGGTCAGTTTGGGCCCTCAGGTCATAGTTCAGAGACCCCCTGACCTAGATACTAGCGACATCTCCAGACAAACCGACCTTCCCAATGAAAAAGCCGGGATGTGGGAGGCCCATGTCTAGAATGGACAGGATGAGGGAGGGGCAGCTCTGCAGACATTTGCCTTCTGGGTCTGGAAAGGATTTGCGAAGCTGTGGGATTTCAGGAATGATTTCAGCACAGGCACAAAACCCCTCTTCCTCTTCTTTGGAATGGTTTCTGACCTTGGGGGTTTTCCCCGAAATCCACTAGCTCTGCGGATGCTACCGACCTCTCCCCAGTTCTGCTCTGCACAGAGCACTCACAGCCTGCAGGCAGGGCCAGAGAAGTGAGTGGAGGGTCTCACACACGGGGTGAGCAGCACCCCCACCCCCCGCCCTCCGCCGGCCCCACCCGCATCCTCTGCTCGCTCGCAGACAAAACTTCCCCGGCCAGTCCCAGCTGGGTGACTCACGATTCAGAGTGGCGTGACACGAGTGGACCCTGGATCCTTGGTTCCTAGAGGGGAGCCTGGATTGATGTAAAAGGCCTTGTCTTCTAAGATGCTCTGTACTTCACAGATCCATGTAGAAAAGTATCCCCAGACTTTGCTTTAAGCCAGGGGCTCTTCCTTACACAGCCTGATGCAAGTTTCTGCCCCTTCGTCTGAGCCTCCAAGTGATGAATACCTGAAGGATGCGGGTAACATTATCCCTCGTGAGCCTCATTCCTCATGAGCAGTATCGGTGTCCCTTAAAACATCACAAGTTGAATCCCGTTTTGTACATTAAATCGCTCGGTAAAGACCCTACGTCTTGGTGCTTGTTGAAGGAATCCATTATGAATTCTAGGCACAGCAATAGCGTCGATTCACAGTGTACCCTCATGGAACCCCTTAGCCTTCTATTTCTTTATCTTTCAAATGATGCGTTTTGAGTAAATGAACTCCAAGGTTGTGTGATTCACTCTACTCTTTATCTTTTGTGAGAAAGATTTTTTTTTTTTTTTTTTTTTTTTTTTGGTGGTACGCGGGCCTTTCACT